>NC_134534.1:181636127-181958208 GCF_050624435.1 Tenrec ecaudatus
GTCATGATAGTGGGGGAGAGGAAGTATTGAAGAACTAAAGGAAAGTTGTATGTTTCATCGATGCTATACAGCACGCTGACTGTCTTGTCTCTTCCTTGAGACTCTCCTGTGAGGGGATGTCCAATTGTCTACAGATGGGCTTTGGGTTTCCACTCCATGTCACCCCTCCCCCTTCACATTGGTATGATAATGTTCTGGGTCTTATAAGACTCTTTTGTCATAAGACCTTTTTAGAGTATTGAAAAGCAAGAATATTACTTTGAGGACAAAGGTGCACTTGACCCAAACCATGGCATTTTCTGTTGCTTCACATACATCTGAAAATTGGACATTGAATAAGGAAGATTGAAGGAGAATTGATGCATTTGAAATGTGATGCTGGCAAAGCATATTACAAATACCATGAACTGCTAATAGGACAGATGGATGGGTCTTGGAAGGACAGCCAGAGGCAAGGATGGCAAGGCTTCACCTTACATACTTTGGACATGTTCTCAGGAGATACAGTCCCTGGTGAATGGCATCATGATTGGTAAAATGGGGGGGGGCAGTGAACAAGAGGAAAGACTTCAATGAAATGGATCGACACAGGGATTCAAAAATGGGCTCAGGCAGAGGAACAACTATGAGAATTGGGCAGGACTGGGCAGTGTTTCCTTCTGTTGTGCATTGGGTCACTATAGGTCCAAATGGACTCGATGGCACCTAACAACAACAAGAACCAGACGTGAGATCCACAGGTTAGAGAATTCCATGATTTTGGCATCCCCATGTTTGTGAACAATTTACGCTGTAAACTGATGGGGTGGTTGTGGTTCTGGGAGTAGTATGATTCACATGCAGTCAGTTGTGAGCTCTCTGAAATCACTTGTCAGAAGAAGTAAGATTCATGGTACTTAGGGGGAATCACAAGTTTACCCAGGAAAGACCAGTGGGCTTGGAAAAATCCTAGACGTGGAACGTGGAGAGTTGCTGTGAGCTAGGATTGACTCAGCAGTGGATCTGGGTTGTTGTTTTCCTTAAATCCTTAGGCCACAATATTAACACAATGACTACATGTTCAATGACCTGTATTTAATAATCAACTGTGTTTAATATACCACCTTTTGGTTGGATATAACACAGCAATGAGATGAAATTATTCATTGTAAAACTCCTGGCAGGAGAGCAGATGCTGGCATATGCAAATTCTTTGTCATTAGAAATCATTGCACTGATTGGTATGAAGGCGCTTCTGAGTGCTCTGTAGTCTTATCTTGTATTGGATGCTGGGTACATGGGGAACATTTAATAAGCTGTATATTTATGGATCATGTACATTTTGGTATATATTTTATGCTTCAATTAAAAGTATTTTTAAAAATTAAAAACTGGCCAATCATTACTTCAAGATGTATGTGAATTCAGGGAATCCAGGGTGGATGATACCTTCAGGACCAGGGGTGTGAGGGGCGATACTGGGAGAGTAGAGGGTGAGTGGGTTAGAAAGGGGGAACTGATTACAAGGATCCACATGTGACCTCCTCCCTGGGAGACGGACGGCAGAGAAGTGGGGGAAGGGAGACTCCGGATAGGGCAAGATATGACAAAATAACAATCTATAAATTATCAAGGGCTCATGAGGGAGGGGGGAGGGAGGGGGAAAAAAAGAGGACCTGATGCCAAGGGCTTAAGTGGAGAGCAAATGCTTTGAAAATGATTAGGGAAAAGAATGTACAGGTGTGCTTTATACTATTGGTGTATGTATATGTATGGATTGTGATAAGAGTTGTACGAGCCCCTAATAAAATGTAAAAAAAAAAAAGAAATGTATAGACTTAGATGGAGGCTATATAAATAAACATAGCTTAACATTTTGGGAAAAAAAGAATGAAGAAAATGTTCTAAACTGGATTGGGGTAATGAATGCACAACTCTCTTGAAAATATTTAAATATTGTATTGTATGATCTGTCAATTACATACCAATAAAACCGTTTTCAAATAACAACAAAAAGATGTATGTGAATGAAAGGGAGGTGATTTCTATTAATGGGAACATCAGTGTCTCTATTGAACTCTTCTACTTGCAGAGCTTGGGAGGCGGGAAACGGATCCAGAAAGACCGAATTTGCAGACTCCACTGGTTCCTCAGTGCTGCACAGCAGTGGACCCCGAGATCAATGTGGCTTTAGCTACACAGAGATCGACCCCAACCAAGAGAGACAGTGGAGAGTTAATAATTCTACCCTGTATGTTTAAGGGAATCTACCTTTTCCAACAGCTTTTGAGTAGATTCTGACTCATGGCTCTTTCTGCCCTACCATGTAGGACAGACTAGACCAGCTCCATAAACTGCAGTCTTTAATGGACGGAGCACTGCGGTGCCATGGGTTCAGTGTTGGGCTGCTAACTGCAAGCTCAGTGGTTCAAACCCACCAGCTGATCCGTGGGAGAAAGACGAGGCAGTTTGCTCTCAAGAAGATTTACAGCCTCGGAAACTCAATGGAGCATCTCCACTCGATTGTGTGATTGTGTCGGAGCACCGTGAGTCAGAATAGAAGGCAGTGGTGCTCTGCTTTAAGGGAGCATGTGGCTGGTCTTTTATTCTTCAGAGTGGCTGATGGGTCCGAACCCAATCATCAGCCATTCAGACATTTTTGGTCATCACAACAGTGAGGCTGCTACTGGCCTCTAATGAGGAGCAGGGATGGAGCTGACATGTTCTTCAATGCCCAGGACGGTCTCCCACAGCCAGCAATTATGGGGCCCTAAATGCCCACAGTTCCTCTGTTGAGAAACCCTGTTTTGGTTTGCGGTGGTCAGGCAAGTTAGTCTGGTTAGTCTTCCTTTGAACTTGGTTGAGTGCCTACCCACATATTAACATTCCTTACCTCAAAGGAATTCCCTGCACAGCCTGTGAGCCCTCAGAATGAATGAGAAAATGCCCTTCTACGGTGACTCCTGTGATTCAAGCATCTAAACCAGGAGCTTGTTGTGTCCGTGAAAACCTTGTTTCTGCCCCAGAAGAGCTAGCGAGCATTGTCACATGGCTTTCTTGTCCACGCCCCAAGGGGAAGACGTGTTTTATCTTATGAAGTGTTCACCTTACGCCAAGGGTCTTACCTTCCACTTGTCTTGCTTGCCTCAATAGCAGGAGAGACAAGAAGAACTAGAGGCGCAGACTGGGGTTGTAGGAGCCTGCAGGAAGCTGAAAGACAGAAAGAAATCCCTCAGCCAAACAAGTGGATATTCAGTAGGCTGGGATTCCCAACCCCAAAGCTTCCGCACCAACCCCCAAACCCCCGCCCCGAAAAATGTCTTTTGGGAAAATTATTCATGTCCTAAGAAGTCATTTTCGTACCCTAATCAATCATGCTGCAATGGTTTTTAAAAACCGCCCCTGTATTTGTTCTTGCCTAATTTCACCCTAGTACGCTAATTTAACCCAAATTACTCTGATTTCATGTGCATTTAATGATGATTTGTTTAAACATGAAGATAGTTTGTTCCAAATCGGCAATGTCATGATCTCAATGCATGCATCCATTCCCTGCACCACCTCTCTGAGTTCTTCGTTCTTCACTGAAAGAATCCTTCAGTTCTCCTCAGTTCCTCCTACTTGAAGCGTCATTGTAATGGTATTCATGTGGAACGTACAGAACTTTCTTATTTCCTTTCTGAGAATTAGGAAGTCACATTCATTCTACTTATAGGAAGTGGTTTCAATGAAGGTGTGTGTGTGTGTGTGTGTGTGTGTGTGTGTAAAGTGGTAAATTCAGGTTTTCCTTAGTTGTTTTTGGAAGAGTGAAAAGCTTCTCAGAGAGCTGTTAGTCCTATTTAAAGTTGTGTGTGTGTGTGTAAAATATATATATGGATTTTTTTTTCACACACATCATAGCTTGTCTTTACAACTGTGAAGGACAAAGGCAAGAATGCAGAATTCCTGCAGCACTTTCTAGGCCCTGGTGTGAGAATAAATGGCGCCTAATTTCAACAAACACAAGCTAAAGTTATACTAGTATTCCCTTTTGCTTTTGTGTTTTGAAAATTATTAACTTCCATCACATAATAAAACGTTGAATGGATAAGTGTGATTCATTTGTTAAATCCACAAAGAGGGGGGTTTCAGCTGGGGAAAAAAATCCAAATATTCTGTCTGGGATCATCCACTGCTGGGAGAAAACAGGCCAAAACATTTTAGGTATCATTAGGGGGACTTGTGGTTGACGCATTGGCCTGCTAATTTGAAGGTCAGCAGTTCAAAACCACCACTCTCTGAAAGATGAAGCGTTCTACTCCGGTGAAGAGTTACAGTCTCAGAAACCCACAGGGGCAGCTCTACCCTGTCCTAGAGGATCGATATGAGTTGGAATAGAATCAATGGCAGTGAGGTCTTTGAACTATACAATACCTCTCTTCTTAAAGCAGAATGGTTACATCTTTTAAAAAAATTTTTTTTAAAGGATGCTAAAAAGCGGTGTGGAATCCCTGAGTAACAGGGACAATTAATGTACTTGACTGCTAATCAAAAGGTTGGAGTTTCAAGTTACCCAAGGATGCCTCATAAGAAAGGCCTGGTGATCTGGTCCCAAAACATCAGCCATTGATAGCTTTACAGAGCATCGTTCTCCTCGGATGCACACGAGGTTGCCATGAATCAGAATCCACTCAGCGAGAATCGGCTGAAGCGTGATTTGTTGCTGGTTCACTGGTTGACTGAATGAATGTCCGGAGACCACGGAAGTCAAAGGGGAGGTCAGTGTCTGCCTGGTTGGCAGTCTGCTTCTCTCTCACACTGTTGGTATGGATTATGTTGTCATAGCTCATTGCGCTTTTAATTTTACCTTTCCCCTGATCCTCAATGAAAAGAGCCCGGATAAGGCAATGCTTAAAGTTGAACATGTTTTCATGCTTATTGGCCATTTGGATTTCTTCTTTGATGGAAGTGGCTGTTCAAACCCTTTGTCCAGAGAAAATGCTCTCTGGTAATTCTGAACCAGATGAAAATTGCACGTCTACAGAACCATCATGTAGACCACAAACCAGAATGCTTCCAGCACCCAGCTACTCCTGTGCAGGAAAAGCGCTGAGATTATGAGACTGCGATAGAGCGACAGGTGGCCTTCTTGGCTCACAGAGGAAGAAGCCAAGGGACTGTGTGGCCAAGAGGCTGAAGAGCACAGGGACTTAGCTGCTGGCTGAGGAGAACTTTTGCTGTGGACTCAGGACTGCATCCTTACTATTTACTGATCCTGACTCACAGTGGTCTATTAACTTCCCGAATATACTTCACCATAACTGCGATTATAGTCTGAGAGCTTTGTGCGGCCATTGCAACAAATTACTGAGCCCATCATAGAAGCAGAGTGCCGTGGGAGGAATGGGTGGTGTCAGAATATGTAAAAGAGATGGAACCTGTAGACATGTCTGACCCCTGCCTCTTGGCAGGAAACGAAGGTCAGATATGGTCATACATATTCTATTTTTTGTATATATATTTACTTTTAGTATATATGTATATATATTTACTTTCAGTATATATATTATATAACATAAACTTAGATGCTATATAATACATAATTTTAAAAATACATTTTATTTTAAATAGAATTTAATTGTACATATAAAAATACATACATATATATGTATATTTTTAAGTCCTTGATGCTTAATCCCACATAACACATGTCTAGAAACTTCAAAAGATAGAAATGAAGCTAATAAATAGTGACATTGAAAAGTCTCTAATTTGATGACTGTGTTGTAGCATCTCACTGAGGTTTTAATTTTCATTTCTCTAGTCATTCATGGTACCCTGGTGATGTATTTTTTCACCTTTTATTGGTCACTTGTGGCCAATAACAGTGGTTGTTTAAACCTTTAGTCCATTATTTTTCTTTTTGTTAAAAAATATATTGTGATTGGATGGATTTACAGAACAGATCATGAGTTTTAAAGTCAACATTCATAAACATTTAGTTCAGCTCATTCATTGCAATCTCTACCATGTAACATCACTTATTCCTTACACTTTCTATGAGTCAGAAACAACTTCACAGCACCTAAGAACAACAGCACATTGTTTTGTTTACACACACAATCATAGCATATGTGACTTACGCTAGTTTTCTCTCATTCCAAATATTATACTTGTATGGCTTTCAAATACCAGCAGTGTCACCTAAAGTGAACAGATTTCAGCAGAGCTTCCAGACTAAGAACGGACTATGAATACGGTGGACAGGCTGAGCCCCGCTGAGGGATTAACCACCGAAAACCTCACCAATAGCCCCAAAACATTGTCAGATACGGAAAACCTCACCAATAGCCCCAAAACATTGTCAGATACGGAAAACCTCACCAATAGCACCAAAACATTGTCAGATACGGAAAACTTCACCAATAGCACCAAAACATTGTCAGATACGGAAAGCCTCATGAGTGGACACAGACATTGTCAGGGATAGAATCTGAAGCCCTCCGGTCAGACGGCACTCAAAATATGCTGAAGGAAAGCTGCCTTCTCAAAAGAGAGTCAACGGTGATGACATGGATGGGGGAAAGCCTGTGAGAATAAGGCCTTCAGGACCTTCATTTGCTGATGGGTCACATCTCAAACTGGGAAGAAACATCTGCAAACTTCAATTAATAATGAATTTGGAATGCACAAAGTATGAATCTAGCAAAATTGGCAGCCATCAAAAAATAATAAATGCATAAAGATCAATATTCTAGATGCTGATGAGCTGAAATGGGCTGGCATAGGCCACTTGGTATCAGAAAATCATTTGGTTTACTCTGCCAGGAATGACTCAACCAAGAGCAATGGCATCATATGCATCATCCAAAAGGACATTCCAAGATCAATCCTGAAGTACAGTGCTATCTGTGATAGGATTATATCTAACGGCTTTCAAGGAAATCTAATCAATATATCTATTGTTCAAATTTACACAACCACAAAAACTAGTGATGCAGAAATTGAAGAATTCTACCAATGACTTCAGTCTGAAATGGATCAAACAGGCAATCAAGATGCATTCATAATTATTGGCAACTGGAATGCAAAAGTTGGAAACCAACCACAAAGAACAGCAGTTGTAAAATATGGAGTTGGTGATAGAAACTAAGCTGAGCATCACATGATAGAATTTTGCAAGACCAACAAATTGTTCATAGGAAAGACCTTTTCCCAACAACATAAAAGGTGACTATACACATGGACTTCTCCAGATGGAATACAAATAAATCAAATTTGTGGGGAAAATCTATGCAGAAGCTCAATTATCAGCTGCTAAAACCAGGCCAGGGCCTGACTATAGAACAAACCACCAATTGCTCATATGTAAGTTCAGTTTGAAGCTGAATATATTTAAAACAAGTCCACCAGAGCCAAAATACAACCTTGAATATATCCCACCTGAATTTTGGAAACATCTCAAAACAGATTTGGTGCTTGAACACTCATGAAAGAAGACCTGGTGAAGTATGGGAAGACATCGAGAACATCATCTGTGAGGAAAGTCAAAGGTCTCTAACAACACAAGAGGGAAACAAAAGATCAAAGTGGATGTCTGAAGAGACTCTGAAACTTGCTCTTAATTATAGAATGGCTATGGCAAATGGAAGAAATGATGAAGTCAAAGACCTGAACAGAAACTTTCAAAGGGAGGCTCAAGAAGATAAAGTAAAATATTATAATGAAACATGCAAAGACCTAGAGCTAGAAAACAAAAAATAAAGAACATGCTCAGTATAACTTACACTGAAAGAACTGGGGGGGGGGGGAGTAAGTCTCGAGTTGTAATATTGAAAGATTCTATAGGCAAAATATTGAATGATGCAGGAAACATCGAAAGATGGAAAGAATACAGCGTCACTGTACTAAAAAGAATGAATCAACACGCAGCCATTTCAAGAGGCAGCACATGAGCAAGAACAGTGGTGCTGCAGGAAGAAGTTCGCACCGCACTGGAAGAATTAGCCAAAAACAAGGCTCCAGGAATGGATGGATCCCCACTGAGATGTCTCAACAAGCTGATGAAGCACTGGAAGCACTTACTTATGCAAGGAACTTTGGGAAAGAGTTACTTGGCCAACTGGAGGCGGTCCAAATTTGTTGCCATTTCAAAGAAAGGTGACTCGACAATATGCTCAAATTATAGAATATTAACATTACTATCACATGGAAGTAAGTTTTACCTGAATTTCATCCAACATGAGTTGCAGCAGTACGTTAGTAGGAAGTTGCCAATGTTCAGGCTAGATTCAGAAGAGGATTTAGAACAAGGGGTATCATTGCTGATATCGGATGGATCTTGGCTTGAAGCAGAAAATGTCAGAAAGATGTTTGCTTGGGTTTTTTCAACTATGCCAAGGCATTTGACTATTTAGATCATAACAAACTATGGATAACCTCGAGAAGAATGGGAATTCCAGGGCACTTTTTTGTGCTCGTATGGAAACTTTACATGGATCTAGAAGCAGTTTTGTGACCAGAACAAGGGAATACTGCATAACTTAAAATCAGGAAGGCTGTGTTTCAGGGTTGTATCCTCTCACCGTACTTATTCAATCTATAGGCTGAGCACATCATCAGAGAGACTGGATTATGTGAAGAAGAATGTGGCTCATCAGAATTGGAGAAAGGCTTATTAACAGCTTGAAATATGTAAATGTTACAATCTGGATTGCAACCTTCAGTGTGGATTACAACTCAAGATGACGATATTAGATTAAAATGATCAATCTCACTTGAATGGTTAAAACTTTGTTACTTGATCTCCCCACTGATACACTTTGGACTTGATCTGGTTTCCAATATTTTCTGTGGGTTTTTTTTCATATTGGGATTTATCTTTGTTGTATTTTGTCATTGTGGGTAGCCTTCTTGAAACTTTCTGTGTTGTTCTATGTTTTGGGGTATATGAAACCTGGGACAGATGAATGTACAGAAACAAGAACTAGAATAAGGGATTCTTGGAGGTATGGTGGGGAAGGTGAGGGTGGTGGTAGTGGCTAATGTGGAGCTGATATCAAGGGGTTACAAAGTGAAGGAACTGATTTGAAACTGATTATTGGTAGCCATTATATAACACTGCTTGATGTGATTGAACTATGGAATGGAATGATATCTGGAGTAGCTCCTAATAAAATAGTTTGTTTTTAAAAAAAGGAAATCAAAACCCTCACCACTGGGCCATCATGACAAATCGAGAAAAGATTGGAGTTGTCAAGGATTCCATCTTGCTTGAGTCTACCATCAATGCTCTTAAGAGCTGCCTTCAAGAGAGCAATTGCTGCACTGCTTTGGGTAAATCTGCTGCACAAGACCTGTTTAAAGAGTTGAAAAGCACGGGTTTCCCTGGAGGAACAGGTGTGCCTGAGCCAAGCTCAGGGATTGTCAATGGCCTCGCATGCACGCACAACTTGGACATTGAATAAGGAAGGCTGAAGAAGAATTGATGCATTTGTGTGACTGGTGAAGCTGGGGAAGAATACGGAAAGTACCATAGACTGCCAAACGAGTTAACAGATTTGTCTGGAAGATGGACAGCCAGAATTCTCCTTTTAGGCAAGGGACATATTTTGGTCATGTTGTCAGGAGAGACCAGTCCCGGGGTAAGGACACCAGATTTGTTAAAGTGGAAGAGGCGTGAAAAAGAGGAAGGTCCTCAACAAGATGGATTGACACAGTGGCTGCAACAGCGGGCTCGAACACCAGAACAGCTGTGAGCATGGCGCAGGCCGGCAGTGTTTCCTTCTGCTCCACACAGTCTCTATGAGTCGGCACCTACAACCCTCACAACAGTATGACTTTTCTGGCTTCATTGCTTTGCTCACAACCTCTTGTCAAATGGTGACATGAAGTGGTAATGAAGAGTTCTGTCTTTCCTGAACTCCAGGGAAAGCCTTTAATGACTCATTATGACCGGTGCAAGGAGCCCCAGTGGCACTGTCAGGTAAGAGAGCTGTGCAACATCAGTGGTTCGAACCCACCAGCGGATCCAAGAGGAAAAGATGAAGTGTCTGCTCCCCACAAAGATTTACCTCAGATTCCAGTAAAGGATCACTCCATGTTGGCACTGACTCCGTGTCAGCGGTTTGCTTTGTTTTGTTTTGATTTGGGGTTGTAAATGAGGTTTATGGAGGGCTGTTTTGTAAGTCATGAAATCACTTTTGTTCTATTCCCCAATTACTGAGTTTTTTCAGTCATGAATGGTAGTAAATATATCCCTTTTTAATGACTAGGTTGAAATTATTAAATCACTTTTAAAAAATCATTTTATTGGGGGCTCATACAACTCTTATCACAATCCATCCATACATCCATTGTGTCAAGCACATTTGTACATTTGTTGCCATCATCATTCTCAAAACATTTGCTTTCTGCTTGAGCCCTTGGTATCAGCTCATTTTTGCCTTCCCTTCTTGCTCCCCCTCCCTCATGAACCCTTGATAATTTGTAATTATTATTTTGTCATATCTTAAACTGTCCAACATCTCCCTTCACTCACTTTTCTGTTGTCTGTCCCCCAGGGAGAAGGTTATATGTAGATCCTTGTAATTGGTTCCCCCTTTCCACCCTACCCTCCTTCCACCCTCCCAGTATCGCCACACTCACCACTGGTCCTAAAGGGATCATCCTTCCTGGATTCCCTGTTTTCAGTTCCTATCTGTACCAGTGTATATGCCCTGGTCTAGCCAGATTTGTAAGGTAAATAGGGATCGTGATAGTGGGGGGGAGGAAGCATTTAAGAACTAGAGGAAAGTGTATGCTTCATCGTTGCTACACTGCACCCTGACTGGCTCATCTCCTCCCTGCGACCCTTCTTTAAGGGGGGTGTCCAGTTGCCTACAGATGGGTCTTGGGTCCCCAATCTGCACTCCCCCTCATTCACAATGATTTGATTTTTTGTTCTTTGATGCCTGATACCTTCAACACCTCATGGCCACCCAGGCTGGTGTGCTTCTTCTATGTGGACTTTGTTACTTCTGAGCTAGATGGCTGCTTGTTTACCTTCAAGCTTTTAAGACCCCAGATGCTAGATCTTTGGATAGCTGGGTACCATCACCTTTCTTCACCACATTTGCTTATGCACCCATTTGTCTTCAGCAATCGTATCGGGAAGGTGAGCACACAATGATTTGATTTTTTTTTTTGTTCTTTGATGCCTGATCCCTTTGACACCTTGTGATCACCCATGCTGGTGTGCTTCTTCCATGTGGTCTTTATTGCTTCTGAGCTAAATGGCTGCTTGTTTACCTTCAAGTCATTAAGACCCCAGACTCTATATCTTTTGATAACTGAGCTCCATCAGCTTTCTTCACCACGTTTGCTTATGCACCCACTTTGTCTACAGCAATCGTGTCAGGAAGGTATCATGGAATGCCAGTTTAACAGAACAAAGTATTCTTGCATTGAAGAAGTACTTGAGTGGAGGCCCAATGTCTATCTGCTACCTTAATACTAAACCTATAAATGTATGCATATAAATCTATTTACCCATCCTCATATGTAGATATATTTACATATGCACATGCCTTTATTTAGACTTCTATAAATGCCCTTTGCCTCCTAGCTCTTTCCTCTTGTCCAACTATCATGCTCAACCTTCATTTGGGTTTCAGTAATTCCTCTTGGTTACATCACCCTTGATCACGCCCTACCAGGTCTCCTACACCCTCTTCACCACCGATTTGGATCGCTTGTTGTTCCCTTGTCCCTGGGTCTGTTAACACCACTTTCTTTCCCCCCACCTTCCCCTTTCCCATGTCCCCCCGGAACCATTGGTGCCGTTGTTTTCTCCTCCAGATTGTTCATCCAGACTATCTTATTTAGACAGACCTGTGGAGATAATAACATGCACAAAAACAAAACAGAACAAAACCGGGCAACAAAAGAAAACAAAACAACAACAAAGAGCTAATGACAAAAACTACAACAACAAAAGAAAAGCCTGTAGTTAGTTCAAGGACTGTTTGTTGGACTTTAGGAGTATTTTCTAGTCGAGTCTCATGGGGCGCCAAGCCCTGGCCCCAAAGTCTATTTGGTATTCCCTGGGGACTTCGTTGCTCTGTTCCCCTTGCTGTTCTGTTGCACACCCTTAGTGTTTACACCCTTAGTACACACCCTTAGTGTTGCACATCCTTAGTGTTCTGTTGCACACCCTTAGCCTCGGTGAGGTGGGATCAGATTGGGCAGAATTCCCACACTCTGTCTCCAGTGTTGTCCCCTGTAGGGCTATGGATCAGTGAGGGATGTCATGTCTCATAATGGGGCTGGCCTTATGGTCTTCTGTGTGGATTGGCTGCTCTGAGCAGGAATATTGTCCTCAAGGCTTGGTGGGCCAGGATGCGCTCCACTCTCTTCTTCCCTTCCTTTGCTCTCTTGTGCTCTGATGGGACATGTCACTGTCCCTGAGCTGCAGCTTTAGTGCTGTCCTCTGAAATAAATTATTCTGGGGAGAGCAGAAGGTGTCCACGTAGTTGGGATTGGGGCTGGCCCCTCTAAATCACTCTTTTCTTAACCAACTATATTGACTATTTTTTATGTTAAATTTTCATTTAAGTTTTTTTAGATTAGCCGGGTTTGACAGTGATGAATTATCTTACTTAAATCTCATTGGATGTCATTTAGGAGACCTGCTAGTGTGGTGGTTGCATGTTAGGGTGCTAACTACCAGATCAGTAGTTTAAAACCACCAGGTGCTGCTCAGAAGAAAGACAAGACTTTCTACTCCTATAAAAAGATACAGTGTGGGAAACTTCTAGAGGCAGTTCTTCCCTGTCCTGTGGGGTTGCGGTGAGTCAGATTTGACTCTGTGACTGAGTTTGGGGGTTGGATTCCATTTGTTTATATATAAATGTTAAGGATTTCTACAGTGAGGTTCTTAAGCAAATTGACCTCCTTTTGCAAAGTAGATGGACTCCTATTGTCTCTACTGCCCTTGTCAGCGTTTACTATTGAAGTTCCGATTACCTTTCAAAATACGGGAGGCGCCTCCCTTCTGGTGATTCCTATCACCGTGAAAACTCTCTGTATAATTGATGTTATTACTCCTGGGACTTCGAGTTTGGTTTGTGTGGAGCTATTTGACTATTGCTATGAATTCTTTAATTTTTGTTTAATGGTGATTAGAGTTTTCTATTTCTCTTTGATTTAATCTTACTCAGCTTTTTGAGGAATTTATCCATCTCAACTAAATGTTCCAATTTTTTATACAAAGCATTTGTCTTCCAATGCTTTGCTATCTATTTTAGCTGTGCATCATTAGGAGGGCTTTCATTCTTGTCATTTCCTTTTGATTGGTATTTACAGATGCTTGCTAAATTTAGTGCTTTTAAGAATCCTATAATTTGTTGATTATCTCATAAAGTTTTACTTTCTTCATTTCTAATCATTTGTCTTTAGTTTCACATTTGCTTTCAATTTTTTTTAGTTGAGTCTTAACTCGTTTATTTTCAGCATTTCCCTTCCAATTATAGTCACTTAAGTCCGTCTAATCCCATGTAACAGTACTTTCATTGCCTCTTAAAATGCCAGTGCTTTATGTGACCTGGTGCAACAGTTTCATATCCCCAGAAGCCTCTTCCATTGATCCAGTCTGCATTCACATGACAACTCAATTCCTTGGGTTTTCACTGAAGCACAGGGGTGGTAAGCCAAACCTTGGTCAATGGAGCTGAATTCTTCACCTGGGCAAGGCAGTGATGGGCAGTTGCTAACATCCAGGGTTGGCCAAAGGAACCAGGATAATGCAGTGAGTGCTACTGCACTGCTAACCAAAGTTTGGCCAATCAACGCCCCCGCCCCACTAGTTCAATAAAAGACATGGTGAACTGTTTCCATAAAGATTAGTCTCGAAAACCCAATGTGAGCAATTCAACAGTGTCACATAGGGTCGATGACAAGACATGCACTTGAAGGCCATAACGTCACTAGAATTGGACAGAAAGCTGGGAGAAATACCCCTTATCTCTATCAGCTTTACTGAGTCCACTGCAGGGACCCTGCAAACCCCGGGGGCCGGGTACAGACAGCTCTCCCAAAGTCCTCAGAATTGGGGTTGTAATGGAAGAGCAAGGCGAATTTCCTGCTGAAGTTGGAAGCGAGTCTATAAACCAAGAGAGAGCTTTCCCCATGGTTTAGAAAGCTGGTGAATAGACTATAAACACCAAGAAAGCCTTGAGTCTGTCTAACACATCAGATCAACTTGGGCCTGCTCCTGGTAGCCTGATGAAATAATTAGCATCCATTTTGGGGAAGAAAACATCCTGGTTTCCTTGGTCAGAGAGTCACTGAGCCCATTAAATCAGTGGTTCTCAAACTTCCTAATGCTGTGACCCTTTAATACAGTTCCTCATGTGGTGGTGACCCCCCCCAACCATAAAATGATTTTTATTGCTATTTCATAAGTGTAATTTTGCTACTGTTATGAATCATCATGTAAATATCTGATATTCAGGATACATTTTCATTGTTACAAATTGAAAATAATTAAAGCATAATGATTCATCACAAAAACTATAACTCTATATTGTGAAATATTTATTTCTAATGACAAATATGTGAAATGTTGTCTTGAAGCATGGTGTAGCGTGGGTAACAGTCTTCACACTGAGTACTCACATGTGTGTGTATCTGCATGTGGGCGGACCTGCCTAGAGATGTGGTGTCTCAGTTCCTAAGACCATAGGAAATGTGTTTTCTGACGGTCTTAGGTGACCCCTGGGAAAGGGTCGTTTGACCCACGAAGGGGTCGTGACCCACAGGAGGAGAACCCCTGCACTAAGCTCTTTTGTGCATAATGCCTGGCTCCCAGCCACGGTCCCTTCCTGCTTCTGGAGTCACAGTTGCAACTGTATGGGTGTATGGGTGTGCTAACGGTCAGGGTGTTTTACCTTAGAGTTCTATGTCCTGCTTAAACGGTTATGTCTCTGTAAATAGTTGGAGGCCATTGTGGTCTTGTGCCATGGTCTCCTTCAACCCGGTGAATTTGTCTTTGTCCTGTTTAAGGCCTAGGAAAACTATGCCTCTATAAATTATATCTGAGCATAGGGTTTCTTTTCTCTGGTGCTTTAAACCCACTCAGAGGCACCTGGGAATAAGAACAGGGAAGGTGAGCACAAAAGGAGGTTGCTTGACAAACATTCTCTTACACAAGTAACTGTATGTGGAACTACATTTCCCAGAACCCCTTGTACCCAATGCCATCTTGTGGCAACAGAGTATCCCTCATGTCTTGCAATGACCCTTAAATACTCTGAGCCTAGTGAGCTCCCAGGAGCCATCTTCCAGGCCTGTTGGCTTTCAGATCATGGCCCTCCTACATTAAACAGAGCCCCTAATCAACCTCTCCAGCCTTGCCTGTGTGGCTGACCAGAGGAATGATGTCTTGGTAAAAACGGGAATCGGATCCTAGTAACAGGAAGACTGGCCTGGTGTTGAGCTTCCATGGGGCAGTGCTACTCTGCACTTTCCAGGGAGTCAGCAGTTGGAACTGTCTCCACAGCAACTACAGCCACCACCGCCACCACCCACTGCTGTGGGTCGATGCTAACTCACAGACGCCCTATGGGACAGAGTGGCACTCCTCCGCGGGGCTTCTGGGGCTGCAAATTGAGAAGGGAGTGGGTAGCTTCATCTTTCCCCCTCGGAGCAGGCTGAGGGGCTTGAACCACCAATCTTGCGGTGAAGCCCGGTACTTACCTCACTGTACCATCCGAACTCCTTACACCAATAAAAATGTGGATTAGAGCATGGTTTCATAAAAGCTTGACTGCCAAGTCATGAGCACCAGTCCACTGCCAACGAGGAAGCGGTAGTCATCGTGGGGCGGTTTCCTCCTGGAGCGTGGAGGAACTCGCTGGTTAAGATCAAGAGTGGGCTGTCGTCCCTCGTTCTCTTCTGGTGTTTCTGAAAGCCTCTCGCTTGCCAACTCAGACACTGCTTCCCTTTTCCTCCTTACTACAGTTCTTTTGTTGAAGGGGAAATTGTTTTATATTGAAACGTGAAACATGATCAGCTACCTACCAACCATATACCGGGAACTTTAGTCTGAGTAGATAAGAAGGGACGCATGTGGCTGAGGGGCTGGTGGGGGGGGGGGGTGCGGGCGCTCCCAAGTGAAGAGGGGCCCACAGAGATGAAAGACGGCTGAATGCCTTTTTGGTGTTTGGGGCCAAGGCAGCTACTTTTACTGAGCAGCCAGTTAAGATGAGGACAGCTTTTCTCTTTCATTATTTCCGTTACTCTTGCTGGCCTAGGTTCCAAGGCAGAGCACGCATAGTTCCAGAATGTGTCCCTTGGCCTTGTCCCAGTGACACATACATACAGTGCACAGGCTCTTTCAATTACGCAGTCTCCCCCCCTTCCCAGCCCGGTTCCCGTGTTGGTCCTTTGATGTATCTCCTTGGCCCGTTGAATGGAAAAGTCAGTCTAGTGTGCTCCCCTTCCGCATTTCAGTATTTAAAGTTTTCATACACACAGGAAAGTTGACAGCGTTTTGCGGTTAACATCTATATACCCAACACCCACACTTTACTAAAGTTCATTTTCTTTTGTTTTGCTTATCAATAGCAAACTTTTCTGTCAGAGAGCCCAGTCCCTGGAGAAGGGCATCACGCTTGGTCAAGCGGAGGGGCAGCCCAAAAGAAGAAGGTCCTCCAGGAGATGGATGGACACGGTGGCGGCAGCCACGGCTCAGGCAGAGGAACGATTATTGTGAGGAGGGCACAGGCCCAGACAGCGAGTCCTTCGATTGTGCACGGTCGAGATGGGTCGGAGCTGACTTGAGGGCGCCCACCCACAAGAGTGGCACTAGAGATTTCTTTTCATCCAGGTGGGTGTTGTGCACCTCTGAGGAACCACACGGCAGTGGCCATGCTAGAGAACACTCAGAATAAGGGCGATGTCCAAGAGCAAACTGGAATTTCCAGCAAAACTCAATTAGCAAAACTGATTGAGCAGTACCATGGATTCACCAAAGCACGGAACGGAAAATGCCACGGAACTTACATACAGAGGCTCCAGGAATCACAAGAAGAAAATTCTGATCAGTTGATACTTGCAAGTTGATAACTTTTTTTAAAAGAGTTTTATGAGCACTTCATCCTCATATCATACAATCCAGTCATTCAACGGAATCCAGAAGAGTTGTACAATCGTTACCACAAGCACTTTTAGAGCAGTTTTTTACCCTGTACTGGTATTCATGAGATTTTTTTTTCAATTTTGGCCAAAAAATAAGCAACAAAACATTCACCAATTCAACAACTCCTACATGTTTAAGAGGCACATGGAAATGCAAGGTCCCTTAAGCATTGAGCCATTTGCCAGCTTATTCCAATGGCTATTTCAAGGGCCGTTCTCTTCCTCGGGAGGCCTGGTGGCACAGTTGGACTGCGAACCATAAGGTCAGCAGTTCAAAGCCACCAGCTACTCTTTGGGGAAAGATGATGTTTTCTACATCCACAAGAGTTCGTCTCAGAAACCTGTGGGGTTGCTATGAGTCAGATTTGGCTTGATGGTGGTGGGTTCGTGCATCCGGGCTGCGAGAGAAAGGGACGCCTGCGGGCTTCCTGAGGGACGCTGGCTTGCTCACTTTTGAAAGTGCGCGCCAAATAAGCAGTAAACAAGCAAACAAAATAGGAATGAGCCTGGCTGCATCTTTGGCAGAAGCCTCTCCTTATGCCAAGACCTTAGTCATTTCGAGCCCCTTCACAATAAGGAACTAAACAAGTAAAAAGCAGGCTTATCAATTTGGGAGATTATATATATATATACATATATATATATAAAGAAATGACAAATTTAGACCATTCTTAAAGTTTAACTCAAGTCTGTTTTATTATTTTTTAGCAAGAGTTAGCAGAATTTCCCCCGTTTATCCATCTCTAACTCCACATAAAATGAGCCCCAGGAAGTGACTTTGTGGTCAGTCTGAGCATATACTGCTCCAAATAAACATTTACCTAGAACATGGGCTGCTTTTACCATCTTGCAAAACATGTTCCCTGTTTGAGACTCGTCTTGAAAGGCTATCATGTAGCCTCATGCCCACTGACAAGGAATGAGGAGGTTCTCCCTGGCTCCGTGATGCATCCCTTCCCGAGACTTCTAGGACCTGGGAGAAGACAGTAACAGCACTCAGAGGGGTGCTCTCTTGAGAGGCCAAGGATGGCCTTGTACCCCTTCATGAGAGCACTTCAACTGGAGCCTCCTCGACGGCGTGGGGCAGGGGTGTGTGCTTTGTACCTAACATTGGAGGTAACGCTCCTCCTCCTCCTCCTCCTGGTTTTTCCCTTGGAACGCAGCGTTTGAAACCCCGAGCCAAGGAACCATAAAGTCATATTACTCTTACATAACAATTCTCCACCTTTTTAAAAACTTGCATTTCCCTGGCACACCTTACAAAGTAGTTTTCCTATAGATCAAAACCCAAAGCTTAGACAGAGCCAAAGTTACTTTCAACTTGAATCACCACGCACTTGGGCCTGACTCGGGCTGGCAGAGCAAAGGGAAAATGCTGCCCAAGTGTATTACCAACCTCTGGGCCGAACGCCTGCTCAGGGGTTCAACCCCGAGATTAGTCAGCAGGGGTGACGAGGCAAATCTGCCTGGAGCTGACTTCTGGGAGGCAGCGGGTGTAGAGTAGGCCAACCGTTTGGCAAGGATGACATTCAGTGACTCAAGTGGAGCAGTCTGAGAAAGAACCAGGTTGGTCCCGAGTCTGAATCATTGCCAAGCCTTGTAGAAGCCTCCTTTCGAGCTTTCTCAAGGCGAGGCGTTACTCACTGGAGAAGCTGAACACATGAAACCCAGCCGTATTTTGCTATTACGATATTGCACGAGGTGGGCATCTTAAAACAAAGACTTGTGCTCGAGTATTCTTTAAGAGGAAAAGCATTAGAATTGATCTATCATTTGCTTCCTGAGATCCCTTTCAATGCTAAGCTTTTGGATTTCCATGTAGAGTCGGCTCCTTTTGGGAAGTAACCTTCAGGAAAAGGAGGGGTCGTTTTAGTTGACCTCTGCTTCTCTTTGCCTGGGCCGAGGACCAGATTTCTCCAGGTGTGAACAGCGTGAGTTGGCTGAGTCTTTCGAGGTTTAAAGATCAGTCCCTCCCTTAAGCCTCTAGGATATTGTTTATTAAGGGCAGGCATTTATTACTCTGGACCCAAGAGCCTATCGATGTGGTGGGTCTTCCGGCAAGTGGGGAAGGGTGTTGGACACCTCCCCCCTCAACTTGCACCCAGAAGCCCGAGGACCCATGGTGGCTGCTCCTGAGACAGTTTATAGATGTGACAGGGGGCCATGATCCTGGTTCCGGCTGCTCCAATGAGCGGCTGTGTGGATTGGGGAACGTTCCTTAGTCTCGAAGGCTCATTTCCTCATCTATAAAAAGGGGCTAAAAGCAATGCCTAAATTATAAAGGCTTTTTAAAAATTAAGAATAAATGGTATGTGTAGAGCTCAAGATAAATACTAAATATACATTATTTTCAGTATAAAAAGGATATACTGGAAGCTAGGTTATTATTGATATAGTTAATACTTAAATGAGGACAATAAACGAGGTACACAAAACTAGATTATACGAAAAAGATTTAAAATGTCAATGAAGACTATTAATACCTGGCAAACAACAATAAAACTGCTATTCAACATCTTTCCATATTGCTTCCTGATTGCTGTCCTCACTTGTAATGTTCTTCACTATCACCCGAGCATCATTGGCTGTGTGACTGATTCATCTTTTCACAATAGGAGTAGGATCCCATGCCTTTAGAGCAGCGGTTCTCAACTTGTGGGGTCAAACGACCCTTTCACAGGGGCTGCCTGAGACCATGGGAAAATACATATTTGTCATGGTCTTAGGAACCGAGACACCGCTCCTCTATCCGTCTCCAAGCGGGTCCACCCACATGCTGATATGCCCACATATGAGTACCCAGCGTGAAGTACCATGCTACACCATGCTTCAAGACAAAATTCATTTGTCATTAGAAATAAATATTTCACAATATAGTAAATTACATATTGTTTCTGTGATGAATCACGATGCTTTATGTTGTGCTTTATGTTCAATTTGTAATAATGAAAATGCATTCTGCCTATCAGATATTTATATGACGATTCATAACAGTAGCAAGATTACAGTGATGAAGTAGCAACGAAGATAATTTTATGGTGGGGGGGGGGTCACCACCACATGGGGAACTGTATGAAAGGGTTGCAGCCTTAGGAAGGTTGAGAACCACTGCTCTAGAGGCAGGCCAGTGAGACAATGGGCCTTGTGCTTGATAGATTCGAAACAGGTGACTTCTCTCTGCTGCGCACATGGTGTACACAGTTGAAAACCCCTTTCCACATCTGCTGGACGTACAGCAATTGTTCTGGCAATATTTTTAGCTCTCTGAACACTTTCGGGAATTGCATAATTCACTCAGGTTATCTCGTGGGAATTTGGGGTGAGCTGAAACAAAAGACAGTGTGTCACCCTCTGGTTGTTTGGCACTTCTTCTGTTTATGTCACATGTCTGTTTCATGAAGTGACGAAGGCAAGGGGACAGAAATGCAGGACTTCATCAAAAGTATCACGGGTTTAATGAAATGAACAAATATGACAAGCGTAAATCCGACTCAGGTTTTATACCTGTGGATGGAATGAACATCACCGCAGGCGCTTCGGATACCCTGTTGCTCAAATGAATGTTCAAAGAGAGTAAGGATGTAAATGTGGGGTTATTTCCCACTAGGGGACTGCCCAGCCGCCCACCGGAGAGAGAGCCCTGATTACAAGGGCCATTTTAACAACCGGTTAGGCCCACTCAACGGAAAGTGACTTTTCACCTCTGCCAGATGGGTGCAAACGTCCTTCACTGCTTAGTGGTTATTATCCGGGTGGTGTGGGGTATGTGGTGTGTGTGCGTGTGTGTGTTGCAAGCTGATGATACTAACAGCCAATTCTCATCAGTGCCCACAGGATTTCAGAGGCCTCTGTCAGCTTTAGTCAGATACAGCATGAGGATCCCTGGTGGCATAGTGGGTTTGACTGTTCACCACGAGATCGTTGGTTCAAACCCATCAGCTGTCCCTCAGAAGAACGACGAGGCTGGCTGCTCCCGCAGAGGGCCGCTACGAATCAGAACTGACCGACGGCATTCGTTCTCGGGCATGATTAGGAAAAGAGCCCGAACAAGCAGCAGGAACGGGGTCACTGAGAGAGCCCAGGAACAGGACCTGCCTGGAACGGTTACTTCCAGTGCCTTTCTGTTTCTATCCTCTCGGGACTTTTGTTTTCAAGTCCCTCCACAAACACACCAGGCTGCGATTTGTGCATAGCTGTCTCATGACCCACAAGAGAAAGCAGTGGAAAACCCTCCGGGCTTGGTAGGTGCAGAGGAAACATTGTTTTGATGAGCGGACTGTGCCCTCCCCTGTCACAAACTGCACGCTGGAGTCCCAACCCTGGGCCAATGAATGGGGCTTGGGAGGTGCTTAGCTGTGACGGCAACCTCAAGGTCACCTGCCCAAGTCCACCAGCCACCGTCCTGGGAGGGATGAGGCTGTCTACGCTCGTAAAGGTTTACAGACTCAGAAGCCCTGTATAGGGTTGCTGTGAATTGAAGTCAGCTCAATGGCAGTGGGGTAGATAGACATATATAGATATCCCATTTGGTGAATAGGGATTTTTGCTGCATCAATGAGGCCAGAGCAGTGTAGGGTGTGTCCTAACCTTAATCACATCTGAGTTATAAGAAGAATGGTTTAGACACAAGGGCAAGTACAGATGGCAGTGGGGAGGTGGGAGGTAGGCGCTGGGTGAAGCTAGCCCAGGAACTGAGAAACACCGGGGCCCCAGAAGATAGAAAAGGATGAGGGACTTCCCCCGGAGTCCAAAGGTTGAGAGCTTTCCTCCTCGAACCAGTGCCTTGACTACAGACTCCCAGCCCCCTAAACTGGAGAAACTGAACGCAAGAAACACTAGAGAACTAAATTCAAGGAAGTGCATGTGTCTCTAATGCCACACACTGTATTTCCATTACAACACCACCAGCTAACTGTGACAACGAGAGCCAAGAAAGACATAATAGGGTCTTCATTAGTGACTAAGTCATTATATTTGTATTGACTTACACACTTACAAGTATTTGCAGAAAAGCGGGAGATGCTCCGTGAGATGGCCTGACAGGCATAGCGGTGGTGGTGAGGGTGGACCGTCTCCATGCAGTGTCTTGACCAGTTGCACACAGAGCATTGCTACTCGCTAGAACTGACTCTGCGACCCTAACAGCGACAGCACCCATATTAACGACAGGACCCTGAACCTCTGAACATGCTTTTAATTTCTCGGGTGTCTACAAGGCACCTCGGTGCGGTTTGAGTTTCAAATGAGTTATCAATAAATGAACATTCCATTTCTGTCCTCGAGAGAGTTCTATTGCTTTTGAATTACACGGTACATTTCCAACGTCGAGGCTTACATACCTCATGAAAAACTCAAACTAAACCCATTGCCACAGAGTCGATTTCTACTCCTTGTCACCTAATAGGACAGAGTAGCACTGCCCTGTGGGTGCGTTCTCAGGAGAAGCTAGTCCCTGGAGAGGGGTATCAGGCGTGGTAGAGTAGAGGGCCAGTGACAGAGAGGAAGGCCCTGACCAGGGGATGGGCACAGTGGCTGTCACAACAGGCTCAAACATAAGAACAATTGTGAGGACGGCGCAGGGCCGGGCAGTGTTGTTTTGTTGTGCAGATGGTCACCATGCGCTGGAACTGAGTGGATGGCCCTGCACAAAACCGTGTCTAAAAGACAACCCACGGATGGTAAGATCCAGGGAAGGAAGAGCCAGTCCCTGCCACTTTCTTTCTGCGTGGTTTCTAATTTAAAATTGCTACTGGGCAAAAGATCCAACTCCTATTTATTTTTGTCAAGGTTTATTTTTTCATTTCACACCAATGGTTAGTTTAGTATGACTATTTTCTTTACTGTGGTTTTGCACAATATGTATATGGAATCAGGGTGATGATTACCAAACATGTTTAACAACCATGGAAAATAGTAGTTAATGTTTTCCATCTGTTGCATGATATGTTAGCAAGAGTCGTTGGCATACAGCATAAGGGGACACCTAGGAGGTGCATGACAGAATATAAATGTCTAATGAATTACTGTTGGCCATTTACTTATACAGTGTAGTAAACGCTACCATGTGGTGTTTAACTTCCACACTGTCAACATCAGTGCACACATGTCATGATGAGGTCAACTCTAGAAAATGTCATTCATTCGTGTAGCATGTACTGTCACTGGGGATGAAACGCCATGCTTTGGCTAAGAGAATATTTCCAAATATCTCATTTCCAAAGGTAACTCAGCGTTCTTGGTTGTCTTCTTCGTATTTGTTTCCCGCATCTGTGCTGTTGCTGTCTCACATAACTAAGCTTCCTGAGACGTCAAACTAAGAAACAGGTTGGTCGATTTAGCTGCCATCCAATTGTCCTGCCCTGGGACGACCCAACCACACACCCAGCTGAACAAAAAGCTGCCCCTTGAACACTGTGATCCTCCACCGGGTGTGGGGACTGGTTTCTGGAACTGGATCAGAGGCCTTTCTTCCTTGTCTGGTCACAAGCTCTGCTGAAAACCAGTCAGCATCACTACACCACCCAGACTTTCACTGACCCAACCCCAAACCAAAGCCATTGCCACCAGGGTGACCCCAACACATAGCGACCCTGGAGGACAGAGTGGAATTGCCCAGTAGGGTCTCTGAGGCTGTGCATCTTGACAGCAGCAGGCAGCCTCGTCTTTCCCCTGCGGCGTGGCTGGCGAATTCGGAGTGCTGACCTTGTGGTGAGCAGCCAGTGCGTCATGGGCCTCCAAGTGCGCAAATGTAAAGGTTAGACTTATGGATGCAAACGACATAAACACAACTTCCTGTCTTCCTGACCTAAGCTACACAGCAAGGGATGGGATGGAGCACTTTTCCTGGCCTGTGAGGGTGTTTTTGCTTTAAATCTCCTATTCATGTTCACAGGTCCGGTTTATTGCCATTATTCTTGCACATGCACACAATAGCATTTTAAAGAAAAAATACGGCTTAAATCACTTTGCTTCCCCAGTTTCAGTACTGGCCGAACAGACATCAAAGAATTCGCTCTGCTCCGGCCCCACTAGACCAGCAAGTCAAGGTTGGGCTTCAGGAATGACCTTGACCTTCTAAAAAGTATGCAGACCCTTGAACTATATGTTCACATGTCGTTTGCCAGGTAGGGGAATGGAAAGGGGAATGGCTTTCTCAGATCTTCACATCGCCAAATGTGAAGAAGCACTGCACTAACAATCTCCCAGCATGTAAAACTATGACTTCCCATGTTGACTGATGCGGAGAAAATGTCAATCCACATAAGAGACGCTAGCCTGCTTATTATATTTCTCATGGTAACAATAACATATTGGTGTTGGGACTTATTCCGAAACACGTTAAGAAAAAATGAAAATGTTTGTGGCAAAGTTTTGTGAGGTATACATAATGCGGCTATGTTAAAAGAAGCCTCTGTAAATGGCTGCAAGGTGAATTGTTTGATCAATAATACATGGACTAGAGTAACCAAGAAACAGCGCATTCCCTGCATTCATTCTTAAAGGGGAAAGAACAAACCACACCTTTCTCTTTGAAGCGCGCCCCCCAAGGAGTCACCGTCCTGCTGACTTAATGTGGCTGAGATGCTCCTTCCCTCAGTGCCCCCCCCCCAGTACCTCTTAAGTTCAAAGTACTGCTTCTCGGGGGCCTAACACTTGAATTGCAGATTGATCCATTGGTGCAAGAACTTGAAATCTTTCCCTTTAAAATGATATATGATGGGAAATGGCCACTATTCTGAGACTCAAATTCATAGGACTTGAATCCTCAACACCAGTTGCAGAATAGAGCAGGCCACGTGAGGGAAAAGGAGAAACCCTTGCGATCCAGAATATGATCGATGTGAGGAAAACTGAAGTATATGTTTCCCCTTGTTAGTAGAAGAAAACACCTTCTAGCCAAGAGAGAGAACAATCTCACCCCTTCCTAATCACGATGCTTCCTCTCTAGACAATGTGCTCTGAATACACATCATCTTTATTTCATACAGGGCAACAGCTTTTGAGTCATGAAACATATGCTTTCTTATTCATGTTGTGCCACAGTCAGGAACAGCATCTTGTTCTGGGATTCCGCCCTTCAGGCTGCAGCCAAACAACGCACATGTGCAGTCCTCTGTGGCACCACTGGGTGCATCATCAAGTTCATTCGAACTCTGAGCCACCTGGCTGGAGCCTAAAAGGTGAGATTCTGATCCCAAATTGAGCATCAGAGCTGAAATTGTGAGATTCTGGTCAACAGAAGCCTATGGGTGACAGTAGAAGTCCAAGCTCCACTTGCGAGATCTACACAGGAAACAAGTCTCCGATGGCTTCCCTCTACCCATCACAGAGGGATGGGAAGCAACTGACTGCCAAACAGAGTGCACTGGAGAGACGACTATAGGAGATCAAGCGGACACACCTGACTTGGCCGGTTAACACCATGTCAGTTGATTCCCACCCTCTGATGCACATTGGGCCCGATCTGTTTTTCAACATTCTCTATACTTCTTTTATTTTGGTTTGTTCATATGGGGGGTTATCTCAGATGTATTTTGTTATTGGGGGTGACCCTCTTGGAGTTTTGTTGTATATTTTTCTGGTTTTCAGGATATGAAACCCAGGATTGATGAGCCTATCGAGACATCAAGTAGAACAAGGGCTTCCGGGTGGTACAGCGGTGAGAAGCAGGGTAGAAATGGCGTTCAAGAAGGAAAAGGATGTTTTGAAATGGCTTGTGGTAGCAAGGGTACAAGACTGCTGGCTGTGATTGTACTATGGAATGACACAATATCTGTATTAGCGACCAGTAAAGTGGTTTGGGGAAAAAATAAACTAACCCTAGATGACAGAGGAGAAGGGTCCCCTGGGGTTTCCAGGCTGTGATCTGGACTGGAGCGTTTTGCTAGGCCTTTCCTCCCTGGAGCCCCTGGGGATTTTGAACCGCCACCCTTTCCATTAGCAGCAAGCACACCCAGTGGCACCACCGTGGGGCTCCTGTCTTTTCAGAGCACGAGGGAAGTGTTTGCGTCCAGACACTCCACTACGCTGGCTAACGTCAGGTGGCGTCCAGCAAGTTTGAGGCTTGCTTTCATCAGCCTGTTCTACTCTGAATGATGGATGACAAACACAAAGAGACCGACCAGCAAGCTACACAAGAAAAGTTTTTTGGTTTTGTTTTGTTTTCTCAAACTGAATTTGGTCCCAAATACACACTGAGCCGCAAAACAAAAACAAAGCCCAGGTAGAATGAGCGGTCTGATGTATCCTTTGAGATGTCATCGGTGACCATGTTGGAACAGATATTCCAGATGTCAGGCATTTCTTTAAGGGGCTTTAAAGGGCATTTATGGAGAAACTAAGCTTGTTATTTTTCTTGACTATACTACCGAACCCATAATACCAATCTTTAGATTTTAAACTACAGTTGAGAGATGCCAAGTGACCAGCAAATCAAATAAAGTACATCACAGTGAAGAGGTATGGTGGAAATATGAGTCTTGATCAAAGAAAAGAGAGAGAGAAATGTGGAATCCACAACCAAAAATAGTTGATAGAAAAAACATACCGGCCATCAACAGGGACCTAGAGCCAATTGAATTTGGGGCCAAGAATCTATTAAGGTGGGTGATGAAGCAGCCAAAGAGTTCTTTTTATCCTTATAGTAGAAACAGACATTTGAATTGGGACTCTTCTGATTTAAGAAACCAAATCACGTCTTTGTCTTTCATTGGAGGCTCTATGATCCAGAGAAACTGTAACAGACATATATTAACATGCATCAGACATACACGCTCATGGTCGCCAAACTGGACTCCTTTTCCTGGTCAGTGCTTTGAACTTGGCCACCCCATGTTTGATGGTGCTGTCGCATTCTTTGTCATCTCCCCAGAAACTGCTATTTCTCCTAGTGGTGAAGAGCGACGACTTACTTAATGACTTTTCTAGCCAGTCTCTATAAATCCCAGCAAACAACTGGGTGGGACCGTGCAAACAGAGGAGGTGAAACACTAACCAAAGGGATTCGTCTGTGCCAGTCTTCTGGTTACAAGAGACTCACCTCAGAAACAGGCATAGGGAGACTCGCAGGACCATCAAGAAAGAAGAGCCGCTAGTGGAGCCTACACAAGGTCCCTGCCTCACGTGGCTGAGGGAGCTGCAACCCAAAGAGCAGGAGGTAGACTGAGTGCTGCAGAGCGGTGAGTGAGCTTCCAGGCCCACAGAGGCAGCAGCTAAGGGACCATGTGGCTGAGAGGTCAAAGGAACAACAAAAAGACGTACCTTACCATTTTGTGACCTGTTATCTTCCCTTGCCACTGCAACTGATTATGGAAGCAGGGAAAGAAGTAATGTGGCTGCCACGAGAAGAATGGCTGGTGTCAGAAGAGGAGAAATGACCATCTAGCTCAGAAGCAACAAAGCCCACATGGAAGAACACACCAGCCTGTGTGATCACGAGGTGCCAAAGGGATCAGTTATCAGGCATCGAAGAACAAAAAAGTCATATCACTGGGTGCACACCTCCATGATATGATTGCTGAGGACAAATGGATGCATAAGCAAATGTGGCAAAGAAAGCTGATGGTGCCCAGCTATCAAAAGGTATAGCGTCTGGGGTCTTTAAGGCTTGAAGGTACACAAGCAGCCATCTAGCTCAGAAGCAACAAAGCCCACATGGAAGAAGCACACCAGCCTGTGTGATCACGAGGTGTCGAAGGGATCGGGTATAAGGCACCATCAGAACAAAAAAATCGTACCATAGTGAATGAGGGTTGGGGGGAGTGCAGAGTGGGGACCCAAAGCCCATTTGTAGGTCACTGGACATCCCCTTGCAGAGGGGTCTAGGGGAGGAGATGAGCCAGTCAAGGTGCGATGCAGCACCGATGAAAAATACAAATTTCCTCTAGTTCTTAAATGCTTCCTCCCCCCCCCCCACTATCATGATCTGAATTCTACCTTGCAAGTCTGGCTAGACCAGAGGATGTACACTGGTACAGATAGGAACTGGAAACACAGGGAATCCAGGGCAGATGATCCCTTCAGGACCAGCAGTGTAAGTGGCAATACTAAGAGGATAGAGGGAGAGTGGGTTAGAAAGAGGAAACCGATTACAAGGATCTACATGTACCTGGGGGACGGACAACAGGAAAGTGGGTGAAGGGAGATGTCGGACAGGGCAAGATATGACAAAATAATAATTTATAAATTATCAAGGGCTTATGAGGGAAGGGGGAGTGGGGAGGGAGGGGGAAAAAAGAGGACCTGATGCCAAGGGCTTAAGTGGAGAGCAAATGTTTTGAGAATAGTGAGGGCAATGAATGTACAGATGTGCTTTACACAACTGATGTATGTATGGATTGTGATAAGAGTTGTATGAGCCCCAATAAAACGATTTTTTTAAAAAGAGGGGAAAAGAAGAAGAGGAGGTGGAGTCATGTCTGACCTCTGCCTTGTGCCAATCCGTCTTGACTGGACACTTGCCTCTGAGGTCACCTTGCAGCTAAATAATAAATTGGCTGAAAATGGAAGGAGCATCACTCGTAAGTACTATGATCCTTAAAAAAAAAATCACCACTACAACACCAAACTCTGGACAATGAACGTTGAGAATGTTAAGGGTGCAGGAAAGTGAGCCGCACGGGAAACAGAATCGCTAGAACAATACTAACGGGGACCTTCACACATGGAGAGGCATGTAACCTATATCACTGTGTGTAGAACTTGTTGAGTGAATGTACCTAAACTCCTGGCAAGCTTGCACCAAAAACATACTAAAATGCTAAAGAAGGGGAAAAGGCTCTCCTTCTCCTACATAAGCCCTTGCAGAAAAGAGAAAAAGAAAGAAAACTAACCAAGGTGTTTTACGGTAGGATAGTATGTTATCCCAAATGGACAGGAAAAGAAAGGATTGGTCAATTTCACTTATAAACAAGAATACATAAGTGCTATATAAAATTAAATCCAAGTAAATGAGATCCACCTTCTTTTCTGCCATTTAGGGATTCCTGTTTTTTCAACATAAACCCATTGCCATCAAATTGGTTCCAACTCTTAACAACCTTACATGGGACAAATTAAAACTGCTCCCTAGAAAGTATATCACATACACCACATACACCGATTGCAGGAGAAACTCTTTATATTACCCAATCACATGTGACTTGATAAAATTTCCCTCATTTGTGACTAACAGAAAGAAAACAGAATGTTCGTAGCAAACATTCCTTACCTCAATAAAGGGATAAAATGATGACAATGGAAAATTATAGTTAGAGGTGAAAGTATTTTGAATAATAATAGCTAACAAGCACCTATTCCTTATGGAAGTATTTCACAGGTATTGAATAACTTTATCTGTATAGTAACCACAGTATTCAGTTAAACTGATTCTGACTCCTAGAAACTCCATGAGTAGGACTGTGCTCCAAAGGATTTTCAATGGCCAATTTTTTGGAAGTAGATCCCCAGGTACCTCTTCCAAAGTAGACTCAAGCCACCAACCTCTTGGTGACTACCCAAAGTCTTCAATGGTTTGCATTATAAAACCTCTTCATTTTTGTTGCACACATAGACCATGTGTTCCTCGCACCCCAGCCCCGTTTTGAGTGTGGATATATATCTAGTCCAATTTGAACAGAATTAAGTTAGATGGCAAAATCTGCATTCTAGTAAAAAGGAAAAAATCTGCATTGTAGTCCTCTTTGGACAGAATTGAGTCAGACGGTAAGATCTGCATTCTACCTACCCGTTTTCCAGTGTCATTCCTTACACCTAACTTTTTATCAGTTCGGAATTTCCCACACCTGAAGTCATTTCCATCCACTTCAATGCACGTTTAGGACAACCTTTCCCAGGTCACATTTGCATTGGAATCCATCAAGGAATAGTGCGATTGTGCTTTTGTTTCTTGGCCAGGATTCTCTGGATCCTGACAGTTGCATGAGAAGATAGACGGAAGATGGCACCGCTCCCCACAATGGTGGAGATAGGGAGGGGGGGGCAACCACCTATGTGTTAACCATGCACAGAACCCAAGGACCGGGAGCCCTGAGCACCCCGGGTGGTGTCCCTGCTTCCCTTAGCCTCAATGGAATACAGACATTAAGCAGATAAAATGTTAAGTTTCAAACTACAGTCATGCCCTCCTCGCAAAGAAGGCATTTCCTGAAGTGCGGCCGTCACATGCTGAATAAGCAGACCCCATTGCCAGTGGAATGGCTAGAAGGCTGGTGTGGAGTGCAACGGGAAACCCAGAAGAAACGTGCTTGATTAGCAGTCGTGTCACCGGTAGATGCTGACACACTTGCCCCTGGAGAATACGGAGCTCTCAAGCCAATTTACAATTCAAAAACAAAAGCAGATTCCCTTAAAGAATATCTTGCCTGAAAAAAAAAAAAAGAATATCTTGCCTGATTTTATGTCCTTGGCATTTAAAAAAACCCAGAGCTAGAGGAAAGTTGTATGTTTTGTCGCACCCTGACTGGCTCGTCTCTTCCTTGTGACCCTTCTGTGAGGGGATGTCCAATTGTCTACAGATGGGCTTTGGGTCTCCACTCCACCCTCCCCCTCATTCACAATGATATGATTTCTTGTGCTGGGTCTTTGATGTGGGACACCTGATCCCATCAACACCTCATGGTGACACAGGCTGATGTGCTTTTTCCATGTGGGTTTTGTGGCTTCTCAGCTAGATGGCCACTTGTTTATCTTCCAGCCTTTAGGACCCCAGATGCTGTATCATTCGATAGCCAGGCATCATCAGCTTTCTTCACCATCAATTGACATTCTAAACCACACAAACACTTAAGGATAAGGAGCCTGGATAAAACCAGATCATAAAGCACATACATGTTTTTCTCCAGAATTGGCGACTGTGCAATGATTACTTCATGAGCAATGACAGACGTTAGTGCTATGTGTTGAGAGAGAGAGCACTCTAAGAATCTGCCGATGTCGCACTGAACTACTGTCGTGAAGACCAGCAGAGAGGGCCTCGTGTTTGGCGTCTCTCCATGGCAGAGTGGTTTTAAACACCTTGACGCTGACATTGCACCTGAAGTGTTAGGGAGGCAAGCTGAGTCATTCTCACCGGAATAGGGATATGGCTCAGCAAATGGACTATCTAAATGAATGACACCTCCTCCAGGCTTTCAATGTGCTGCAGGTGCCACTGCGTTTCTATCTAGCTCACGAATGACAACCTCAAGGAATCGCTTCAACCAAAACTTTTTGCAAGCCAAGAGGACAAGCACAGGTATTTCTAAACATTGAAAACTGGTGCCATCTGCTGGTTACTTTGATAAAGGCACTCTTCAAAACCAAACCCAGCGCCTTCAAGTACAACCGAGCCCTGGACCTGGGCGCAAATCCCTTCTAGAAGGAGGTTCTCATGCAGTTGAGTTCCGAATCACTTTTTCCCATGAGAAATAAATGAAAATGGATTAATCCGTTCTCAGCCACCAAGTTTTTACCCTAACCTTGCCTTTTTATATAAAACATTACACAAAATTTCAAAGTAAATACGTTCAGAATTAAATAATATAAATAAAAAACAACATTTAAAAAGGTTTTAACAACTACAGTACCTTGAGAATGATGAAGATCTGGGTCTGTGGACACGGATGTGGAGACGAGGTGTGGAGAAAGAGTCATTGGAAGGGGAATCTCCTTAAATCAAATCAACTGGTAGATGCTTTTCAGGTTCCCCCCACCCCACCCCACCCTACCCCTCACCCACTCTTCTTTACCTTTTTTCACTAGGACCTGGCTGGCTTCCTCTAAAGAACAAAAATCTGTCTAATGTGGTCTGCTGTTGGCATTTCCTTAACTGTTTTCTGAAAGGGTTTACTAAATTATCATCAACAATATCGATAACACAGTTAACCAGGTCCTCATCATGATGATTCTTTAAAAAACAAAAACAAAAAAACCCAACTCTTTCTTAGGACCCATGTTTTTCTTTAATCTAAAAACAATACAAAAAGCCACAAAAACTAAGAAATCGCTAGCAAAACACTTGGAACACAGCTGCAAAAGGTTTAAACAACGTGTACTATTGACAATTAACGCCACCGAATGACCGATTTTGTTTACAAAAATCACCTGCGTTGGGTCGGATTCGGATGTTTGTTTGAGGGCCAATGCACTGTTCTCGACATTTTGCGTCGTACTGATGTGGTGGATGACGGGGTTCTACTGCTGTGAGCCAGAATCTGCCACAGGGCTTCCGAAGGTTGAAGCTGAAACCTTTACCGGGAGCTGATCGCTGTTTTCTTCCTGCTGAGCAGTGGCTGCTGGATTCCAATTGCAGTCCATTTGGTTGTGCTGAGCCGGGGACCACTAACTCCGTAAGGGCTTCTTCCTAAAAAATCCAGCACAAAATCTCTTTTTCCCTCCTCTCTTTCAAAATACTGACTCTTCGACTCACTGTCCTTAAGAGATTGGAGATTTTATAGAAAGGCGATGCCAACAAGAAAACGCAATTACTATTAAACGATGATAGCTGAGTGATTGCCATCCATGGGAAAGGTGTTCGCGTAGCCTCCCACTCACGAACCCGGTTAAGTGCGTGTTAAAAGATAAGTGGGGTTTTCATTAGACGTGTGCTAGCAACAGAGAGCAGCCTCCATCCTGGGAACAGTGGAATGAACCCAAGAAGACAACAAAGAGACAAACTTACAAACACTCAAGACTGGAGAAGGTACCATCCGTCTTTGAACACCTTTGGGGAGAATCACTTCTAGGACGCCAAGGAAACCAGACTGAAGGAGGACGCCCTAGCATCCTCAGGATTCACTGTTGAAAAAAACAGGACAGCCGAGGCTTCTCAACAGAATAGCGATAATGTGCTTAATTCTTTGATTCTTAATGTCATGAAAAAGAAATGTACACAATGCTCAAAAATTTGCTCTCTTAACCCAATTTGGGGATACGTATAATTTCAATAGGACACTTGTAATTTCTAGTCTCCTTGTACCACCAAGCTGCAGTCATCAAAACTCTCTCCACTGCATTCCATTGGTCTGTATGTGTATCCTTGGGCTAATACCACGTTCCCAGGATTACTATACTGTAGTATTAACTTTTGAAGTCAGAAGTGTGGGCCCTACAAACTTGTTCTTGTTTCTCAAGACTGTTTTTTGACAATTCTAGGTTCATTGAATTTCCATATGAATTTTATAATCAGCTTGAAAAGTTTAGCAATGAGAAAAAATCTGCTATTTGCCACTATTGCCATTTTGGCAATATTAGGAGTGAGTTAATACAGCTATTGACCTCTACATGTGTGGAGCAAAAGTAAAGGACACTAAAGAAAAGAAAAATGAACCTACAGATGTTATAGATTGAATTATGCCCTCCACATGCATGTTGTAAATCCTCACCTATAGTTACAAATCCTACTTGGGAGTTGTTGTCTGTGTTTTGTTAGTGCGATAGGATTCTGTATGGTATATTTTGAGTCAATCTCTTTTGAGATATAAAAAAAGATTCAATACAATCTATAGCAGAATATTGGAAATACTGGTGAAGATGAAGAACAAACAATGTCTTAGAAGTACAGCCAGGATGTTCTTAGTAGGAAGGATGGTGAGGCTGTGGATGTGTCATCAGGAGAGAACAATCCCTGAAAAAAGATCTCATGCACGATAGTCTAGTTGTTATTGTTAGGTGCCGAGTTGGTTCCTCACAGGTGTTTGAGCCCATCGTTGCCGCCACTGTGTCAATCCATCTTGTCAGGCCCTTCCTCTTTTTCACTGCCCCTCTACTTGCCCAAACATGATGTCCTTCTTCAGGGACTGGTATCTTCTGATCACACGCCCAAAGTACACAAGAGAGTCTCACCATTCTTGCTTCTAAGGCACATTCTTACTACTTCTTCCTAGACAGATTGGTGTGTCCTTTTGGCAGTCCATGGTACTTTCAACATTCTTCTCCAGCACCACAATTCAAAGGCATTGATTCTTCTTTGTCTACCTTATTCAATTCCAACGTCACATGCCTATGAGGCGATGGAGAATACCATGGCTTGGAGTCGGGCACCATAGTCCTCAAAGTAACAGTCTTGCTTTTCAAAACATTAAAGAGGTCTTGAGCACATTTGCCCAAGGCAATGTGTCATTTGATCCTTTGTTTGCTGCTTCCATGAGCATTGATTGTGACTTCAAACAAAACAACTTCAATCTTTTCCCCAAAAGGTTTATCATGATGTTACTTATTGGTCCAATTGTGAGGACTTGTTGGTTTTTGTAACATTGAATTGTCATTTATATTGAAGGCTGTAATCCTTGTTATTTCTCCTGTCCATTATAATCAGAGTGATGATCTTTGAGCTGATTTGGATTTCCTCTTCATCCATTCAATTCATCAAGTATTTTCCTACACTGCCTCATTCTTTTACCCCATTGTTTGTCTTCTTGGGATTCCTTTTGGTTTAAGGATTTTAGTTCTTCAATTTCTTCCTTTGTTCTCATGAGTGTTATCCAACCTGTATGCTGAGAAAACATACTAAGAACTCAGCATCAGGATTGAAGGAGGGCTTTTTAACAATCATTGATATGTAGATGACACAACCTTGGTTGCTGAAAGTGAGAGGACCTGAAGTGCTTACTATGAAGATCAAAATATTGCAGCTCGCACTAGGAGGGATATCCTGCATTTCCTGGCAGTGCGTATTCCCTATAAAGTTAAGTAGACCCGAGTTCTTTAGCATGGAAGAGAAGCAATCCTGATATACATATGTCCAGATTTTAAAACACTCAGAATTCCATTGTTCTAATCATACAATTGCCTTTTGGTCCATGTACATGTTCTTCATGAGCACGAATATTCTGAAATTACCATTCTTCTCAAGGCTCTCCATAGTTATGATCCACATTGTGTCAAATCCCATTGCCTAGCGAATAAAGCAATTAAACATCTTTCTGGTATTCTCTGTTTTCAGCCAGGATCCCTCTCACATCAGCAATGATATCCCTTTTTCCAGGTCCTCTTCTGCATCCAGCCTGAACCTCTGGCAGCTCCGTGTCAATGTACTATGAAAACTGATAGTGGATGATCTTCAGCAAAATTTTGCATGCATGTGATAGTAATTATATTGTTCTAACGTTTGAGCATTCTGTTAAGTCATCTTTCTTTGGGATGGGTACAAATATGGATCCCTTCCAGTCATTTGGCCAAGTAGCTGTCTTCCGACTTTCTTGGCATAGATGAGTAAGCACTTCCAGTGCTTCGGCAGCTTGTTGAAACATTTCAGTTAGTATTCTATCCAATCCTGGGACATTGTTTTTGGATAATGCTTTCCGTGCAGCTTGGACTTCTTCCTTCACTACTGTTAATTCATACTTATGCTGCCTCCTGAAATGGTGGAGTGCCTATTAGTTCTTTAGGGTATAGGGTCTCTGTGTATTCTTTCCATTTTGGGGTGTGTCCTGAATTGTTCAGAATTTTGCCCATAGAATTTTGCAATATTGTAATTTGATGCTTGAATTTTTTTTTCTTGAGTTCTTTCAGTTTAAGATATGCTGAGCTGCAGCACTGGTATAATGGCAGATTCTGTGAGGGATGTCCAATTGTCCACAGATGGGCTTTGGGTCTCCACTCCGACCCCACTCATTCACATTGATATGTTTTTTTGGGGATCTTTTGATACCTGATCCCATTGACACCTCATGGTCATACATGAGGCTTTGTTGCTTCCCTGCTAGACGGCCACTTGTTTAACTTCAGGCCTTTAAGAGTCCACACGCTATATCTTTTGATAGCTGGGCACTGTCTGCTTTCTTCACATTTGCTTCCGCACCCATTTTCTCTTCAGCGATTATGTGGGGAAGGTGAGTATCAAAGAGTATCAGTGTTCTTGTGTTTAGGGAGGCCTTGAGTAGAGGCTCAAAGTCCATCTGCTATCTTAATACTTAATAAAACATATATACATTGACCTGTATCTCAATCATTATAAATTTTAATATATACATGCCTATACATATACCTCTATAGCTTTTGCTCCTAGTTATTTCCTCTATTTCCTTTCACCTTCCTCCTGTCCCACTATCATGCTCACCCTTCAGTTGGCTCTCAGTAATTTCTCTCAGATACATTGCATTGATCAAACCCCACCAGGCATTCTATGCCCTCTTCATCATCAATTTTAGATATCTTGTCCCTGGGGCTTGCTGGTCCATGATAAGATTTAGTTTGTGCCCTGTGATCTGGACAGTCCCCATTGTTTGATTTCTTGACTGCGGTAAAGTAGTCCTTTGCAGCAGATGTTCCTAATGAAAACATTGTTTGATTTCATTCTTTTTTTTAATTAATCTTTTTTGGGGGGGGCTCTTACAAATCTTATAACTATCCGTTAGATATGGACTCAAGGAAAATGAACTCCTTGACAACTTCAATCCTATCTTCATTTATCATGCTGCTCCCTACTGGTCCATTTGTGAAGCCTTTTGTTTTCTGTATGCTGAGGTTTAATCCTGCTGTAACCCTGTTGTTAAATTCTCTTCAGCAAAATTTAACTGAACCTTCTTATCTCTCCAACTTTCACATTCCAATCATCAGCAATTATCAGTGCATCTTAAATGCACTTTGGTCAATTTCGGACTGCAGAAATTGGTTTTAAAAACTTTCATTTTTTCACCTTTTGAGTAACTTTGATTAATAGCCCTATTAACTGGTCTCCCTTGTGGGAAGATGGATATTATCCTATCACTTACAGTGTTTTACTTCAAGATAGATTTTGAAATGTTCTTCTCAACAGTGAATGGGATGCCAGTCCTCTCCGTCATTCCTGGCGTAAACCAGACATCAGTCCATTTTACTTCATTAATACCTGGAATATCCATCTTTCTTTATTCCATTTTGTTTTTTACTTCCAATTTTCATAATTCACACATTCCAAATCCAATTTTAATGGACATGTGGTTTTCTTTTGAAGTTGTGCCTCCTCAGGTAATGAAGTTCCTGGAAGCTTTTCTCCATCTCCAGCATATCATGTAACCCTGTCAAATTAATTTACTAGTCCCATAGATTTCTGTAGGTTTAGTATTTTTTTATGTCCATAATCATGTAAGGAGCACTGAAAAGCCACTCAGTTTCTTTCTTTCTCTCTCTCTACTCTTTGTCCTTTCATTTCTCTTACTAGCCTTATCGCACTGGTTAAGCATCCGGTAACTACTGAAAAGGGTGCTAGAAGCAGGTTTCACTGCCTTGTTTCCAACATAATAAGGAGAATGCTCATTATTTCATCCTAAGGTACGATGGTTACCTAGAGGTTTCCCACAGAGGTTTCATTTTTACACCTAGTTTGCTGGTATATTTATCATGAAAAAATAATGATTGTTGCAAACTTTGTCCTTCGATTAACATGATGTGTTAGGTCTGGTTGACTGGAGAAGCAGATCCAGTGACACTCATATATGTGTAAGAAATAGATGCATGTCAAGAAGGAGTTATATATCAGTAAAACATCCCAGCCCAGTCCAACTCAAGCCCTAAATCCAATGCTAGTCCATATATCTCTCTTAAGACGCATGCAGTTACATGCAATGATGCAAAATGCAGCAAGATCGCAGGCCGATGGGTGAAAAGTATTGTGGATCCAATGACAGTAAAGGGCTCTGACAGGTCAGGTCTCAGAGTGGTTCACCAGCAGGAAGGTGAAGGCAGAGAGACAAGGGGGAGCTTCCCAGGATCCTTCTTATGAGGTCATGCCCACAAGGAGTCCTGCCATCAGGTTGTGATCTGACAGGTTGAATACCACCCCTACATCTCTATATCTTCAAGTTGACATGAAATTGAGTAACTACCACAGATGATTTCATTTTTCTCTTTTAACTTACACTAATCTTGTATTCTTAGAATAACCCATAGCTGGTCATAGCAAATTATTCTTTTCATATGTTGTTGCTTTTATTAAAATCTATATTTTACCAGTAATACTTGTTCCAGGGCTCATGAAGAATATTGGCTTGCCATGCTCTTTTCTTGTAATGTCTTTCTTAGCTTATTATGCTGCCTTCAGGTAACAGGCTGCTGGGTATTCCTTCTGTTTTCTGAAATAGAAGATGTGGTTGATCGCGTTTCTTTCTTGCGTGCTTGTTAGACTTTACCAATGAAGTCGTCTAGGGCTTAAGTTTGCTTTATTGGGAAAAACTATAAATTTTTTCAGATCTCAAACTTTTTCTTGGGTCAGTTTGGGTATGTTGTGTCTTATAAGGAATTTATTCATGTCAGTTAAGTGCTCAATGAATATTTCCTTATTATCAATTTCTCATCTCTAGACTTTTTAGCAACATCCCCCGTTTAATGCTTGATATTGTCCATTTGCATCACATCTCTTATTTCTTGATCAATGCAGCCAAGGAGTTAGCATTTTTATTAAAAATTTCAAAGCACCGGTATTTGGTTCTATAACATTAGTTGTTCTATAGTTTCCTCATTTGCTTATTGACTTTTCCCACTGCTTTCTATCCCATCTTGTCTTGTACTTAAGCTTAATTTTCTGATCCCCCACCCCCAGCATTTTAAGACAGTACCTTAGATCCTTGATTTCAAACCTTTCTTCTTTTTTAATATCTTTAAAGCTATAGGTTTCCTTCTACGAATGACTTTGATAAGCTATGGGTTCTTTAGCATTGATTGTAGTACAAGTGCTTGCTTCCTTGGTAATTTCTTTTCCACCTGTTGGTCTGAAAAGGTCATTCTTTTCTTTCCTTGCCATTTCCTGACTGTCATGGCGGGGCTGCTGAAGACCATGTTTTGGTGGTATTGGTGTGTGTGTGTGTGTGTGTGTGTGTGTGTGTGTGTGTGTGTGTGTGTGTGTGTGTGAGTGTGACAGATAGTTCACATGATGCTCTAGAGCAATTCCCTGCAAACGCAGAAGAGAATGCAAAGAGGTAGGAGGTGGGCACATTGACTGAGGAAGTCATTTTGCGGACTGAGAAGGATGGTCACTACAATCTTCAGGGAATGATTGTACCGCGTTGTTGGGGAAAATGACACAGTTCAGTCAACTGCTGTATTATTTAAACTAGTAATAAAAGATCATTTCCTTGAGTACAAAATTCCAGGCTGAAGGGTGTGCTTTGGGTTGGTTGGCTTGGCTTTGTATCCCTCCAGCAATTGAACATGTCACAGGATGGTCCTCTTCAGGACGGGCTTTGAGTGGATCAGGGTTCGCTCTGACCTTGTTCCCCTCTCTGCGGCGGCGGGGCCTGGACACAAGTCTCTGGGTCCCGTTTAACACGAGTTTGGGTCGGGCAGGCACGACGTTCACTCACCTTCAAGAAGACGTCTCACATCCACTGGACCCACCCCGACCCCAGCTGGGTGAACCCCACACAGACCAACGGGGCCAACAGAGCACTCGCGCAGTCTGGCTCCCGCGGGAGCCGCCGGTGGGTTCGAACTGGCGACCCTGAGGCTCGTGGCCTGGCGGGGAAGCCCCGGGCCTCCGGGCCAGCACGAGCCGGCGCAGACTCCGTTAGGAATTCTCCCAGCGCCAACTGGTGAGGCGGGCAGCCGAGTTCGTCCAGCCGTTGCCTTCACGGCCGGCCGCCCGCCGTTCCATCTTTAAACGTCGCCTCCCGGCCCGAAAATGAGCGCCGGCCTCCCTGCGGACGCGGGGCCCGCGGAGTCTGCGAGCGCGGAGGAAGAGGGCGCGTCGGCGAAGGAAAAGCGCACGTCGGGGAAGGAAGAGGGCGCGTCGGCGAAGGAAGAGGGCACGTCGGGGAAGGAAGAGGGCACGTCAGCGAAGGAAGAGGGCACGTCGGCGAAGGAAGAGGGCACGTCGGCGAAGGAAGAGGGCACGTCGGGGAAGGAAGCAGGCACGTCGGCGAAGGAAGAGGGCACGTCGGCGAAGGAAAAGCGCAAGTCGGGGAAGGAAGAGGGCACATCGGGGAAGGAAGAGGGCACGTCGGCGAAGGAAGCAGGCACGTCGGGGAAGGAAGAGGGCACGTCGGGGAAGGAAGAGGGCGCATCGGCAAAGGAAGAGGGCACGTCGGGGAAGGAAGCGGGCACGTCTGAGGAGGCGGCGGCGGGGCGGGGCACGGGCGCGGAGGAGCGCGTCCCTGAGGGATCCGGCTCCACGCCGCCGACGCCGCTACGGCCGCAGCCGCCACGGCCGCTGACGCCAACGCAGTCGCCGCCGCCGCCGCCCGCGGAGCGAGTCTCTGAGGGATGGGACTCCACACGGCCGCCGTGGGGCTCGAACCTGCGGAGGACCGACTCGCTGCCGCGCAGCTTGTCCGACTCGGAGGCGCCGGTGCGGGGCCGCTGCCACACGGACTGCCTGGAGGCGCCGCTCAACAGGTTCTTCCAGCGGCTGGGCTGGGCCGTGGGCTCGTACCCGTGGTTCTTCCTCCTGGCGCCCGTGATGACCACCGTCTTCCTCTCGGTGGGCTTCGTCCACCTGCCTAAGTACAAAGAAGAAAACATGGAGGAGCAGTACTCGCCGGTGGGGAGCCCGTCCAAGAGGGAGCGGGCCTTTGTGCAGCGGCACTTTACCATCGACCCGCCCAACTTCTCTGCCATCCGGAAGAGCATTGAAGTCCACTACGCTACCCTGCTGGTGGTCTCGCACACCGCCTCGCTGCTCAAAGCCGACGTTTTCGAGGAGATTAAAACCGTGGACAGCGCGGTGCAGGCCCTGGTAGCCACCACGGAAAACGGAACCGCCCTCCCCTACAGCCAAGTGTGCGCCAAGGTCCGGGGAGGCTGCATGCCCTCCAACCCCGTGCTGGCCGCCTGGAAGTACCAGCGAAACCTGAACTTCGCTGACCTCACGTTTCCCGCCTTCCAGCGGAACCAGCAGGCCATCTACTTGACCCGCACCATCGGGGGGATCACCCTAGGGGACCGGAGGGGGAACAACCGCTTCATCCTGCTGGCCAAAGCCCTGCGGCTGCAGTATTTCCTGAGGACCGATGACCCCGTGGACAAGGAGAACAGCAAGACGTGGCTGAGGCACTTTCTGGAGCAGTTTAACGACTTGAAGAAAGGGCTCATCTTGAAGAAGACCGAGGTACCTGGCCACTGGGGTTTAGCGGGAAGCCAGGAGAAGAAGGGATGGTGACTCATTTGCCCCCAGGTCGGTAGCAAGACAGGGGTGTGGGAGGGTGGTCCCCTTGACTTCGAGCCGAACTTGACTGTGTTGGATACTTGCGTAGGGCACTCTGCGAAGAAGGCGCCCGTCTTACATCCACAGGCACGTGCTCGGTACTGCGTGCTGCTGAGCAGGCCTGCTTCCGCAGATTCGCCCATCTTCACGTTTACTTTTGAGGCTGGGTTTTCTGGTCCTCGAGCTGAGGTGTGGACACTGGCTTCTGGGAGTGTTTAGAAAGGACGAAATACGGTCGTTCAGCGCAAGTTCCATTTGGTTGGGTGCGTTTCAGGGGAATCCTGGAGAAAGCAGTGAGTACCCTGCCGGGCTGAGCAGTAAAGTTGAGCTGACAGTCGTACTGATGGCTTCTCAATAAGCCTAGTCAAAGCGATGTCTCTGCTGGAAACGGCCTTTGACTACCAAGCCTCTGTGAAATTACAGCTATGTCATGATAGGAGGAAAATTTGCCACCCTGCTTTTTAAGAGTTAGGGGGGAAACCCATTAATTTCTACAGTTAAGAATGTGATCCAGGTTTCATGGTTTTATATAAAATGAAAAATTTGTATATTCAGGAATGATCAACCTAATGGGGGGATTTGGGGAAGCATGCTAAGGATCTGTAGGAGGAAGCAAAGGCATATCACCATCTTCATAATCTAAATTCTAAAGCCATGACCTACATATATTGTGACCTTTTCCTCGATGGTGACATGTTATTTCCATCAACAAAGTGCTGTAGTGTTTGTAATTCACACACAAACAGTGGAGTTGAAGGTTATTTATATGAGCATATTTCTGTGGCAGGTAGTCTACTTTACATCACTTTCCAGACAATTGGAATTTAAGAAAGCCTCGGTAAAAGTGATCCCTTTGTTTCACTTGACCTACATTCTAATCATAGCATTTGCCATCATATCATGCTACAGGTAAGAAAATAATAACACTTTTTAATATTTGTTTAACTCTTTTTAAAGCCTGGTGACGTCCTTTATTCTGCCCCATGGGCGGTAGTAACATACATTCCAACAGAATAGTAGATAGAAACTGTGGCAAGTTCCATTTGATTTGATACATTCTTTGTCCCTTATGTATTTTATCTTATGTATTGTTCCCTGTGAAAGGCACCTATATAATAAAAGAAGTTCTACCAGAATTGACTTTGATGTCTCCATTGTTCTAAGGTGAAGTGTACCTTGATGAACATTTAAAGGGTGTCGTCTAGGCCTTGGGGCTCCTTCGAGCTTGCATGAGCAAGATTCTCAACGCACACCAGAGTCACTGCCATCAAGCCAATTCCGACTAATAGTGACCTTACACGTCAGAGTAAAACCGTGTGAGTTTCTGAGACTGTAAATCCATACAAGGGTAGCAGACCTCATCTTGCTTCCAAGGAACTGCTGGTGGTTTTGAACTGCCAACCTTCCAGTTTTCCACCCAATGCACAACCCTCCACACCACCAGGGCCCCATTATGATCAAGATTAGAAAGTTAAAATATAAACACTATCAGCAAACCACTGAGTACAAACATAGAAGGAGCCACCGAGATGAGTTTTTTCCCCCCGAAAACTCATGTCAGCATCACCTCTAGAATCCTAAAATATATATTATCAGGCTCTATCTTCCTGAGTCAACATATCTGAGAGTTAAATCTAGGGATATATGTTTATTTTCTCTTGATATCCTCATGTGCATGTGGGTTTAGAATCAGATTACAGAATGAGCTGTGTGGATTTTAAGAAAGAAGAGGTCCAGGTAAATTATCTTAATTTCATTATCCCTGAAAAGCAAACTATATCCTTTAGAAAACAAAGAAAGAAACCAGGAAAATAAGGAGATTGACATAAAGACGCAAACAAAACTCAGTTTCGTTGAATTGGATGGCATAGTGGGGGTTACAGGGTACCTAGACGTTGAAATCCACCAATAATTGATTTGAGAAAACTTTTATATTTGATACAGTGTTCTGAAAAATACAGATTTATCATTTAATCTACATAAATGATTGTGGACAAAGATGCAGATGGTCTACCTAGTATTGGAGGCAGTTAGAAAATGATTTACAGTCAAGGTAGAGGATTGTTTAGACCAGGGGGTCCTCAAACTTTCTAAACAGGGGGCCAGTTCACTGTCCCTCAGACTCGTTGGAGGGCCGGACTGTAGTTTATTAAAAAAAACTGTGAACAAATTCTTATGCACACTGCACATAACTTATTTTGAAGTTAAAAAACGGGGCAAAAACACTCGGCGGGCCAGATAAATGTCCACGGCAGGCTGCATGTGTCCGTAGTTTGAGGATGCCTGGAACTTTAGAGTGATGTGACCAGCAGGAGGTATAAACATAAATCGACTCTATTTTGTGTCAATTTAGGAGCCTTGATGATATAACAAGTGGGTTACCCTTTGGGGTGCTAACCACCAGGTCAGCAGTTTGAAACCACCGCCACTCCACTGGAGAAAGATGAGGCTTTCTACTCCCGTGCAGAGTTACAGTCTCGGCAACCCACTGGGACAGTTCTACTCTAACCTATCGAGGCACAATGAGTCAGAAATGACTTGATGGCACTCAATTTGGTTTTGGATTTGGTTCCCTTTCAATTTTGTGCATAGTTTTTTTTTTTCCCCTTGCAATTTTCAGCAAAACTGGGTAGATTTCAGCAATTTTGTAGCCATTTCGTATAATGTAAAGTCCTGTGATCAGAATGTCTATGTTTAAAAAAAAGTAGTAGATTAAATTGAAGTTAAATTGTGGGCATCGCTCAATCCCCAACCCTCCACCCAACCCTTAGCTGCTGCATGCTACTTGTGATAAGCCCTTAGTCAGAAGAGGAGGTTTATTTACTGGGTTTGTTCTGCTTCCTCCTCCTCCAGTCCTGAGGCTCAAGAGGAGGAAAAGGAGCAAGCCTCTTGAGTCTTACATGCTGCAGGGTAGTCTGAGGCAGGCTACTCTGAGCTGGAGGATAAAGCTGGTCTCCTGGGGGTCAGGGTAGGGGTACTTCTCTAGGGTCCTTGGAAGTCTCGCACTGCCCTTCCTTTGCTCTCTTGAGGGTCTCACCTCTTTCTGGTGGGCACCACTTACACAGTCTTTAAGATAACACGATGTTGCCTATCTCATGCATTTAGCTCTGAGGTTGATGCCTGGCAAGCGTGCACATATCTTCTGTAGAGTCTTTACTAAGGCATACTGTCGTGAAGTCATGTGAAGACCAGTAAAACTTTGACCAAAGCTTTGCCTCCAAAATGAATTTTGTTTGGTCTTAAAGCAAATGGTACTATAGTGAGCTTCCAGAGTATTTCAAAATTACCTGACAGTTCAGAAATTTGCCAAAGGCATACCACATATTGGATCATTAGAACTTCTGATGAAATATTGAAAACTTTTCCTTCCTCAAGTATCTTTGGTTTATTCATGGTAGGCACCATTACATTTCAAGAAAGATGGAGCGCTTTTACCAAGCAGACACAACACCATTTTTTTAAAGTTAAAATACAATGCGCCCTACTTAGTAAGAAGAAACTTCCAGAAATGAACTCCTTCGCTGCCAGTGCTAAAGCTTAAACATTGGACTCATATGCGGACAATTGTCAACATGTAGCTTCCGCAGCATCAGAATCTGTAAGACTAGGTCCCAGGAAATGTAAATTTTAAAGACTTTGTTTAAGTGGTTCTGATGAACTCATTAAGGAGCCCAGGTGGCATTGTCAGGTAAGTGTTAGCTGGCTAACAACAGGGTCAGAAGTTCAAATCCACTAGCTTCTTACACCCCAGGAGACAGTTGAGGCTATCTGCTCCCATAAAGATTTACGGCCTCACAAATCCTTTGTAGGGTCACTAAGAGCTGAAACCACTGATTGACAGTGGGGTGATCTACCTAAGCAAAATCCGTCTGGGAACTAGAATATCTGCAGATTTCCCCTCCTGGAGCTGCTGGTAGGTTTGAACTGCTGAGTTAGCAGCTGAGCTAGTGTTTGCTGCTTGGGCCATGGAGATGAAAGGGCGGCTACAGTCGAGCATTGGAACCGTTGCCCTCAAGCCTTCTTTCTTTCGTTTTTTATCTGATTCTTTAATGGCCAACCTGCTACTTTTAGACAATGTATAAACTCTTTTGAACAGCATAAGAATCCTTTCACTATGTGACTGCAAGCCATCTTTCTGGCATAATCTTTTTATAAAAAGAATTTTACTGTGAATTACATGAACGTTTATGGAGCAGATCATCAGTTTTATCTTCGACATCTCCTACACATCTTGTTTTCACCTCATGTGTTTCTCTGCCCTCAATAGACCATCGCTTATCCCACGTCCTCTCTGAGTTTCCTGTTTCCATTCCTCCTCCTCCTCTTTTATTGTCCTTTCGATCTCAAATGATAGATTCTTCTATCAGGGGAGCATGGTGGGGATAGGGGAGAGAGACTGCCCTCTAGGTTTCTGAATAGGCTTTCAAAGCAAGAGTGTTGGGGGTTGGTAGAGTTTACAAGTGGAAGCTACCACCACAAATCCCACAATGTGTCCCTCCTCCTTGGCAGGCTTGACTGTGTGCGAAACAAAATGTGGGTTGCATCGTTTGGAGTGATTTCTGCAATCATCGCTGTCGTGAGTGGCTTTGGCCTGATGCTGGCCATCGGAGTCCCATTTGTGCTCATAGTGGCAAATTCACCCTTCCTGATTCTAGGTGAGTCAAACACACATGTGAGGCTGCCCATGGTAGAGGTAGGGGCGTGGGTTAGATCACGAAGCTAAGATCAGGCAGAGGAAAACAATTATATTTAGGTGGGTGTACAGAGCCAAAGCAAGGCAGCAGCACACAGGAAAAACACACGGAATCCTCTGAGTGTCTTTACAGTGGGAAAAAAAAAATCTATTGCCCCAATGAGGTAATGGACCAAAGGTCATGAATTCACACCCACGAAACAACATGCAAGTCTCTTAAGATTTAAGAAAAAAGCTTTGGTTGACCTGTCAAATAATCAAGGGATATAAGTTAAACAAAAATGAGACCTATGATTTTCACATGAGATTAATAAACAAGAGCAAAATTTTGAGTGCAAATAACCACTCTCATATATAGCAGGAATGAAGCATTAATGGGTGCACACTTTCGGAGCTGAAATACTTAATTCTTCTTACCCACCAGCTCCACTCAAGAAATTTATACTAGTGATTAGTCAAGTGTCCCATGTGTAGAATAAGTGATTCAGAGTGGAAAATACTGAGGATAATCTAGTTAAATGTAGCATATGGAAATACTTAGTCAATCCTTAAGGAGTAGATATATAATGTTAAAGGACAATGCTGGTTAGAAACACAATGTTTTGAATGGAGAGAAACAAATGTGTATTTAGTAACATAAAACAAGTTCTAAGATGATTATACATCAGAATACTAACAAAAATTCCCTGAAAGCTGGACCTGTCATTGTTTTAAATTTGGTTTAGTATTTTTCTGTCCTTATTGAATTTAATGTACAATTGGCATGAGAAAGCAAAGGTGCCTATATTTTGGAAAGCAAACAACGTGGAAGGAAATACTCTTTGGTTTCCTGGAGAAGGTGGCACAGTGGCTTCACATCAGGCTGTGATCATCAAAATCACCAGCCGCTCCATGAGAGGAGACATGAGGTTCTCTACGCCCCCAAAAGAGTTACAGTCTCAGAAACCCTCAGGAACAGTTCCACCCTGTCCCAGAGTGTCACACCAGGAGCAGAATTGACTTGAAGGCAGTGATTTGGTTTTGTTGTTGGTTTTTGAGAAAGTAGTAGACAAACTGTGTGCTGAATGTCAGTCTATTTAGTCTAACTGTTCAGGGCCCATTCCTAGTACACACGTGCACACATATACCTCATCACTCAGTGCATACTGAAGCCTGTATGTGTGGGTATGTGTTATGATTAATGGGTTTACATACAGTTTCAGTAACTCAAGAAATGAGTCGATGTTAAGTCAATTGCTTAAGAATGTTAAGCAAGGTTCTGTAAGTAATGGAATGTATTTTTAAAATCGATGATAGGAGGTATTTATAAAAACACATCTTCTCTTTCTCCAGGCTGAGCCCAATTTGAATCTTTAAAGTTAAAATCCTTAAGCTTATGGCAAACTACACAGACTTTGTGCCTATGAATCCTTCAACCTTGGCCTTACTCATAGAATGTTTGAAGCAGGTGCTGTGTTGCGATCCCAGTGCCCTCTCCCCAACTTTGTCATGTAATCCAAGAAGACCGTTTTAAAGGGTTGACACTGCGATCAGAAGTTCTGGCCCACGCACTGGTTCTGCGTGAGCACACAGAGAGAGGTTTGGACGAGTGGAAGTTGTGTCGGTTCCAGCAGAAGATTTGATGGAGGTGGCACGCTCAAGCTATCCCTTTCTTCTTGGTAGCCGTCCTTTTCACTCTGCAATTATAAGTGTCCTCAGACATTTTCATATCTACACTGTGCCAAACAGATTGGTGAAGCATGATTATAGAAAAGCCTAGTTACCGAAAAGCAATGAAATGTAAACAATTTGAGGACTTACTTTGATGCCTATTTCTGATCTCAGGAATATATGCATGTTGATGAGATAATACTGTACCTGAGTGAAGGAAGTTTCAATAATAGGATTATAGGTATGAAAAGCCACCAGATGGCAGTGAGTTTGGTTCTGGTTTTGGAGTGTCAAAGCAGAGCAGAGGGGCTGGGGCAAGATGACTACTAGCTAACAAGCACAGAATGATCTCCTCAGCAACTCCCACTAGGAGAGAGAGCCTGCACTGCCTTCCTGCCAGCAAGAAGTGCACCTTGAAGCGAAGGAGACTCCTCTTCCTAAAGTGGGAGACGAGCACTGCCTGCTGACCGACTCCCCTGCCCCGCTCCTCCCGAGGCACAGCCGATTTTCCTAGGCCACAGCAGCATCTCACCCAGCCAGACCTATTACCTCTCCAGCCTCTGGGAGATAGCTCTGCATGGGCAGCTTGTAATGACATAATGAGTTCCTGAGCTTCATTTTTCACATTTTCCCCCCTCTCCTTCCCACCTCCTTTCCTGCTTTGATGCCTGGTACCCTCCTTCCCTCCCACTAGTGCGTAAAACAACCAAACAAACAAACTATGCTACTGTTATGAATCGAGTGACCCCTTCCATTCTATTCCTTTCTATGTTCCTTAATTCTGTTACCTCAGAAGAAAGTCTGAGAATGATGTCGGACGCTATCAAGAGAAGCAACCCATATCTCATCAGGATCCTGGCACAAGAAGAAATTATAAAAATCTACAGAGAAAATAGTATGAGAAATCACAGAAGAAAGTTTCCCCAACATTACAGAGGAGGAGAAAGTAGCTATTCAAGAAGCTGAGATAACTTCAAATGGGGACGATTAAAAGGAAAAACTCATGACATATCATAGTCAAACGATCCAATTACAAGAATAAAAGAATCCAATTACAAGAAAAAAGGAACCGTCACCTACAAAGGAAAACTGATTGGATGAGCTCAGACTTCCCAGTAGAAACTATGAAGGCAAGAAGAAAATAGTGACATGTAGAAACTCTGAGAGAAAGAAAAGCCAAAAACTTGCCTACCAAGCACCTTACACCCAGCAAAATTATCCCTTAAATAGGAGCGAGAAATAAAGGTATTTCTAGACAAAGGAAAACTAAAGCAATTCATAAAAACAAGACAAGCATTACAAAAAATTTTAACCAGATCACTATGGACAGAGGATGAACAACAACAGCAGACAATCCTGAGAGCATCAGACAGAAGAGCAGCACCAGAGTATGGACAACAGCAATAAAACAGCAAAGTTAAACCAAACATAGGAAAATGACAGCACACCTGCATATATCAACAATGACACTGAATGGCAAAGGCTTAAATGCACCAATCAAAAGACACAGAGTGAGAGCAGACTGGAAAGCACTAGTAAGAAACAAGACTTGTCTATATAATGATGACAATAGACACATCTTAAATTCAAAAAGAAAATAGACTGAAAACCAAAGGACAGCAAAAAATCTACTAAGCCGATGGCAACTGTAAAAAGGCAGGAGTAGCAATATTAATCTCAGATAAAATATCAGGTATAAGGCATCATCAGAAGAAAAAGATCTTACCATAGTGAATGAAGGGGGAAGTGCAGAGTGAAGACCCAAAACCCATTTGTCGGCCACTGGAGATCCCCTCACAGAGGGGTCTAGAGGAGGAGATGAGTCAGTCAGGGTGCGATGTAGCACCGATGAAGAATACAGCTTTCCTCTGGTTCCTAAATGCTTCCTCCCTGCCCCCGCCCCAACTATCATGATCTGAATTCTACCTTGCAAGTCTGGATAGAGCAGAGGATATACTCTGGTGCAGATGGGAGCTGGAGGCACAGGGAATCCGAGGCGGATGATACCTTCAGGACCAGGGGTGTGGGTGGCGATACTGGGAGTGTAGAGGGAGAGTGAGTTGGAAAGACGGAACCGATTACAGGGATCTACATGTGACCTTCTCCCTGGAGGACGAACAACAGAAAAGGGGGTGAAGGGAGATGTCGGACAGGGCAAGATATGACAAAATAATAATTTCTAAAATATCAAGGTCTCATGAGGGAGGGGGAGTGGGGAGGGAGGGAAAAAAAAGAGGACCTGATGCAAAGGGCTTAAGTGGAAAGCAAATGCTCTGAAAATGATGAGGGCAATGAATGTACAGATATGCTTTACACAATTGATGTGTGTATGGATTGTGATAAGAGTTGTATGAGCCCCTAATAAAACGTTTCAAAAATAAAATAGTCTTCAAGAGAAATAATGCAAGGAGAGACAATAATAGACACTAACAGCCAATAAAACTGATGGGAAAAGAAAAGAATGCTGCTCCATGATGATTAAAAGAACCACACAGCAAAGGATGGAACTCAAGAAACTTCCAACCAAGAGAAGCCCAGGGCCAGATGGCTCAGCCGGGGGAATTCTACTCTGAAAGCGCTGTCACCAATTCCACGCAAAGTATTCCAGCATGCAGAAAGGGACATAAAATGTCCAGACTCATTCTATGAAGCCAGCACAATCCGGATTCCAAAATCCAAAGACCCCACAAAGACGGAAAACTGCACACCGGTAACTTTCATGAACATAGATGCAAAAATAAAATCCTGGCCAATAGAATCCAACAAGATATCAGGAAAAAAATTCAACATGACCAAATGGGATGGATACTTGGGATACAAGCATGGTTCAACATTCAAAAAATAATCAATGTAGTCTACCGCTTAAACAAGATAAAGAATAAGAATCACACAATCATATCAATATATACATAAAAAGCACTTGACAGTATCCAGCACCCATTACTAATAAAAACACTCAATACAATAGGAATAGAAGGGAAACCCAGCATAAAAATTGGGACAAACTGAAGGGCTCTATCGTAGGGCATATGTAGAATACCAAATATAATATAGGAAGTATACACAGTGGAAAACAATGGAATGAATGGAAGCTATTGAAAATACAGCACTTCAGTACATCAAGAGTGAAACAAGAGCTCACTAATGGGAGGGGGAACTCTTAACAATGACATAACAGAAAAATGACTAATTACTAAAACCTGTGGAATTCTGCAACACCTCAAAAAATTAAATTGAAGGTTGGCAAGGGACATAAATACACAATTCACAAAGGAAGACACTTGAATGGCTAACAAACACATGAAACGTTCATGTTTACTAACCATCTGGGAGAAGTAAATCAAATGATGAAATACTGTCTAACACGCACAAAGATAATCTAGTAAAAACAAAACAAAACCAGAGCAACACATAGTGGAGAGGGTATGGAGGAGAGATGGAAACTCATACAGAGCTGGTGGAGTTGTAGGTATATACAACTGTTGTGGAAAGTGGTCTGGTGATATCTAAAACAGGCAACAGATACCACATGACCCAGCAATACCTTTGCTGGCCATAGACCCCAAAGAAATAAGAGCACATTGAACAGACATGCGCTCCCATGTTAATTGCAGCACAGTTCACAGTAGCAAGAAGCTGGAAAGAACTCAAATGCCCATCAGTAGAAGAATGGACTAAAAAATAAAAAAGACTGGTACACACTCACAGTGGAATACTCTGCATCCCTGAAAAACAGCAACAAAACTCCTCATACATGAACACCAAGATGAAAGCAAACGTCTGCTCCCGGGCCATGCAGTCTTGTAATGTGGTCTGCCAAGCAATGCGGTAGAGAGCCTGCCTAACATCCATCACCCTTTCTATATGTACATCTTAAAAACAACCACTTTACTTTGACCTCACCTCAGCTGGGGTCAGTTTTCAAGGTAAGAGGAGACGGAGATGACCATGCTGTTGTTGCCATACAGAATAGTGCTGAGGCCATTCCAAATCAACAGACGCTCTTACCGTGGTGATCATCAAACCCGACAGGAATTTCAAGACAAGATGTGGGGGAGGGGATCAAGCATGTCTCAGAGAAGGCAAAGGCTTTACTGTTGGTGGGTAAACAGGAAAGAATTCGCCTTGAACTGTCTTCCCTAACTAGACACTTTTGACCTCTTTCTAGGCACCTCTTGGTGAGCCAAGTCATGTGCTAGACTACTAGGACTTTAGACTCTTGTCTTTCAAGGTGTCCAACATCCTTCATAGACCACTTCAAAAGCATTGGATGTGAAAACCCCACCAAGTCAACTAGGCACGACCTCAAACTTACCTGTAACCTTGAACTGGAGGTTGAAACTTCCTGGCGTGAGAAGCAGCAGATGACTGCTATCCCGAGGGTACAGAACTGGAGGTTGTTAGACTTTGGTTCAGATCTCTTGCCTTGAGGCTGCTCAATGATTCCCCCAATTAGAGGGATGAGACTACCATGTAGTATTGTTTTAATGCCTTTCTTGCTTTATTATGACATGTATTAATCTGGTATGCCTGTTTCTGCCATTGTGAATGAATATTATTAAAAGCTTTGCCTTATCACCAACCATCAATCATTGTTTGTGTAAAGAGTGCCCGGTCACTTAAGTGTTTAATCTGGACACGTTCGTAATTCTCATACATTTTCCTTTTCTCAACAGTGTTTTAAACTCTGTGCCATTGGCTAAAATAATGACATTATCAATAGAATTAGCTTTTGCACCAAATGGATCATTTAGAATACTCTGTATCATAAAATGATTATGACGGCGCTAGAGTGAACCAGAGTCCTGTACAACCACAGACTTAGGAATGGATTTTGAGCTCACACTTAGAGTGTCAATCTAAGAACACTTAGTTCCGATGGCCTGGCCCTGCTCAATCCTCTTCATCCTCGAGATCCCTGATGAGATGAGTGCTATAGCAAAGTACAGTGAAGAAACCAGATGGTGCCTGGCTCTCAGAAAGAAAACCATCTGTGGTCTTAAAGGCTTGTTTTCAAACAAGCAGCCATTTCAGTGAGGTGTCAGTTAAGTCCACATGGAAGAAGCAGCCAGCTTGTGTGATCCCAGGACTGTAAATAAGATCATTCAAACCGAAAGGAGTTTACATTGTGAACACTTGGTTTGCAGAAGTCTATGGATGACCGTGGAGCCAACATCCATTTGCAGAGATGTGCAAAGCCTTATTATCTGAGAATAGTTTAAAGGCAATTATAGTAGATACATTTATGTTAAAATGTAATATTTTATCTCTCTTTTGACCTGCTTAAAAGTACTTTCCATTAACAACAACAACAACAAAGAAAAAGTGAGGGTGAAATGCTTGTGGACGTAGCCTCTGGTGAATCTCCTCTCACCAGAGAGCAGGGGCTGTCACGAGCCTTGCAATCAGCTGCAGAGTGCATTGGGAAGTGGGTTCTGGCAGCTGTAGCGGTGTCAACATTGAACACTGTCCTTTGAGCTCCCTTGTAACTCATTTTAAAGTTGTTCTAGCTTTTAATATCTTCCACTTTTCAATTGAGGTTTTTTCCTGCTTTATTTAGTTATTGTTGTTAGTTTTTTGTTGTTGTTTTGGAGGAGGCAGGGTTGTATGTTTTTAGGTATATGAAATCTAGTATAGGTAAATGTAGAGGCAATGGTTTCTTGGGGGTATGACAAGGGAGGTTAGCGGGCAAGGGGGAGCTAATAACTATGAGTACAAGAAAGAGGGAAATGTTCTAAAATTGTGGGAATGATTGTACAACTCTTCTTGGACTGATTGAACTTACTTGTGATAAGTGGATTTTTTCCAATAAAACTGTTAAAAAATTTAAAAACAGACTAGAAGGAAAACTGTGTGTGCATGTGTGTAAACTCTATCCACCATTGCCATGAAGTAGATTCTGATTCATAGTTACCCTATAGGATAGAGTAAAACTTCCCCTACAGGGTTTTCCTAGGCTGACCATCTTGGCAAGAGCAGACAGCACATCGTTTTCTCAGGGGGTGAACAGTGGTTTGAACTGCTAACCTTCCAGTTAACAGCCCAACTTAAAACCTATTGTGCAGCGAGGGCTCCTTTGCAAACTGTACAGCACCTCTCGAAGGACAGCACAGAGAGGTGCTAGCTGTAGAGCGCATACAGCCAGCTTGCATTTTAAGCAATAGCATGTTGGCCGTCATGTTCGTAGGTTGACGTGAAATAGCTGATGGAAGGAAAAAGACCTCTGAGCAACTTAGTGGAATCAAAGACACATTGTTCATTCTCCTTCAGCTTCCACCTTGTCAAGCAGGTCTCCTGATCCCACCATAAAAACACATCATTTACTAGGCGTTTACTGTGCTGTGTGCAAAGCACGGAGTTGTTGCCAAGAAGAGAGTGATAGATTTGGTTACGGATTCAGAGAAAGTCAGAAGCAGCACCACAGAGCAGGTCGGATCCAAGCAGGAACCGGGCAGGATAAATAAGGTCGTGTTAGATGAACAGGGAGTGGTTTGAGTCATTCTGTTGAAATGTCTGTCAGTATTGTTCCAGATGAATACACAGTTTCTCTTTCTACAGGTGTTGGGGTTGATGACATGTTTATCATGATTTCTGCCTGGCAGAAGACCAACCTGATGGATAGCATAAGGCATCGGATGTCCAGGGTGTACTCCAAGGCAGCAGTGTCCATCACAGTCACCACCATCACCAATGTCCTGGCCTTCTATACAGGAGTGATGACCTCTTTCAAGTCCATACAGTACTTCTCGCTCTACACGGGGACAACGCTGCTCTTCTGCTATATCTATAACATCACCTGTTTTGGAGCAGTTTTGGCCTTGGATGGAAAGAGAGAAGTCATCTGTCTACACTGGCTGAAGAAGGCAGATAGTCCTGACAAAAAGTGGTCCTCTTTTAAAAAGTCCTGCTGTGCCCCCTGCGGGTCTCTCCCCGATGAAGATGGCACCGGCACACACCCAGTCGACTTGTTCTTTAGAGACTATTTTGGCCCTTTTCTCACAAGCACTGAGATCAAGATTTTGGTGGTGGTGCTCTATATTTTGTATCTCATGAGCAGTATCTACGGGTGCTTCCGCGTGCAGGAAGGGTTAGATATTCGAAATCTGGCAAGCGACGATTCCTACATCAGACCATATTTTGATATGGAAGAAGAATATTTTTCAGACTATGGCCCCGTGGTTATGGCTGTCATTACCAAAAAGGTGGACTACTGGAATAACGAGGTTAGGCAAAAACTGGAACGATGCTTGAAAGATTTTGAAAACAGTGAGTTTGTAGCTGGCAATCTCACCGAGTTTTGGTTAAACACATATGTGCAGTATTTGAAAGGAAGAAACAAAGATGTCAATGATAAGGATATTTTTATAAGTAACATTCCTCTATTTTTTAAGGACTTCCCAAGTTATGTATACGATGTTAATATTTCGTTATCAAATGAAATAATTTCTTCCCGGGCCTTTATTCAGACCAGGGATGTTTCTACGCCAACCAAGAAGAAGAATATGCTACTAGAGCTTCGCAGCATCGCTCAGAACTGTAAAGTCCCCCTATTGGTCTTTAACCATGCCTTCATATACTTTGATCAGTATGCTGTGATCGTGGAGAACACTGTTCGAAGTGTCATCATCGCCTCGGCAGCTATGTTCATTGTTTCTTTACTGTTGATTCCTCATCCCGTATGTTCCTTGTGGGTAACTTTTGCTATTGCTTCTGTGATTGTGGGAGTAACAGGTTTCATGTCATTCTGGAATGTCAATCTTGATTCCATATCCATGATGAATCTGCTCATTTGCATAGGGTTTTCTTTTGATTTTTCTGCACACATCTGTTATGCATTTTTTTCAAGTGCTAAGCCCTCAGGAAACCAAAAAATAATTGAGGCATTGTATATGCTAGGCTATCCAGTGTTACAAAGTGCCATTTCAACAATAATCGGTGTGTGTGTTTTATATTCCTCTGATGCATACATCTTCAGGACATTTTTTAAGATTATATTTCTTGTTATGTTGTTTGGGGCTGCTCATGGCCTAATTTTTATTCCTGTATTCTTAACCTTTTTTTGAAATTTTGATTGTCCACTAACAAATCAAAGTTCACTTGTAGAATTCCTGATTGCTCAATTCAAATGGATAAAAATGCATTATTAAGAATAGGCAGTAAACTTAAAGGCATGTTTCCTTGACCTGGAATTCTGTCTCAAAATATTAAGATACCCTGAGAAAAATTAATCTTACATTAAAATATATTTATTAAATTAGGAAGTATTGTCATCTTTCTTATAGTCTGTAAGATGGGTATAAGATTTGAATTTCCCATTATTTTTCCTTTATTTCTTCATTATAAGTTTATGCCTGTAATTCAAATGCTTTATATATTGTTTTTAACTATATATAGGATAATATTTTCATTGTACCTCCTACATGAATGCTCATGTTGAAATGAAACTTTCTATTCTCCCATTGGCTCATTGATGCATTTTTTAAAAACATTTTATTAGGGGCTCATACAACTCTTATCACAATCCATACATATACATACATCAATTGTATAAAGCACATCTGTACATTCTTTGCACTAATTATTTTCTTTTTTTTCTCTTCTTTTTTTACATTTTATTAGGGGCTCATACAACTCTTATCACAATCCATACATATACATACATCAATTGTATAAAGCACATCTGTACATTCTTTGCACTAATTATTTTCTTTTTTTTCTCTTCTTTTTTTACATTTTATTAGGGGCTCATACAACTCTTATCACAATCCACACATATACACACATCAGTTGTATAAAGCACATCCGCACATTCCCTACCCCAATCATTCTCAAAGCATTTGCTCTCCACTTAAGCCCTCCGCATCAGGTCCTCTTCTTTTACCCCCTCCCTCCCTGCTCCCCACTCCCTCACGTGCCCTTGGTAATGTATAAATTGTTATTTTGTCATATCTTGCCATATCCGGAGTCTCCCTCCCCCTCCTTCTCTGCTGTCCATCTCCCAGGGAGGAGGTCACATGTGGATCCTTGTAATCAGTTCCCCCTTTCCAACCCACTCACCCTCCACTCTCCCAGCATCGCCCCTCACACCCCTGGTCCTGAAGGTATCATCCACCCTGGATTCCCTGTGCCTCCAGCCCCCATATGCACCAGTGTACAACCTCTGCCCTATCCAGTCCTGCAAGGTAGAATTCGGATCATGGTGGTTGGGGGGAGGAAGCATCCAGGATCTTGGGGTAAGCTGTGTTCTTCATCGGTACTACCTTGCACCCTGACTAACCCATCTCCTCTCCTAAACCCCTCTATGAGGGGATCTCCAGTGTCGGCCATTGATGCATTTTCTTAATGATATCTTTGTCTTTTCAACAGTTTTATTAGCATATATATCACATATCAGAAAATTCAATAGTTCATTCACATCAAGAAGAGTTACACAATCATCACCATAATCAGTTTAGGACATTTCTTCATTCTTGTACTCATTATTAGTTCCTCATTCCGTCGCCCGCCCTCCCCACCCCTCAAGCTCCCACACCCTGCCCCCAAGGAACCATTAATCCAGTTGCTGTCTCTATAGATGTACCTATTCTGGATTTCATACACTGGAAAACATTTGTAAACTAACAAGAATAACACAGGAAAAGGAAGAAAATATGTTTTAAAAATAGAACACGTCTAGCTGAATCATAAGCGAGATCAAATGACGGTGCTAAATTTTAACCTGATTGCATCTACAACAAGCCACTTTGTAAAGCATTCTGCATATTAGCAAGGCTATTAATACCTGTGGTCCACAGTCACAGGGGATTTACCAGCGGCTTTACTCCACATGTATTTTCTTCACTTTTTTTCTTTTAACTGAAATAGCTCAAAATGAAGATCAAATGCTAAGACAATACATTTTGACCTAACCATGTTTACCTCTCTCAACTTTATAATGCTCTCTGTCTAATATAGCAGGTCTATTGACATCCCTCAACTGTGATCAGAGGGGATTCACTAGAGACTTTATGCATGTGTGGATCCTGCAAATGGATTGTGGGCTTCCACTGTCGTCCATAGTCTCCTACAATCCAAGTGTTTACAATTTAAGCTCTGACACCATTCCCTCCTTTAAATTAGAATTACATTATTTACAATCCTTGGATCGCACCCGCTGGTGTGCTTCTTCCATGTGGACCTAGATGACATCTCACTTAGATGACTTCACGGTGTTAACAAATCCAGGGACAAGGGAACCACAAGTTATCCAAATCGGTGGTGAGGGTGTAGGAGGCCTGGTAGGACATGATCAAAGGTAATGTAACCAAGAGGAATTACTGAAACCCAAATGACGGGTGAGCATGATAGTGGGACAAGAGGAAAGTAAAAGGGACAGAGGAAAGAGCTAGGAGGCAATGGGCATTTTTAGAAGTCTAAATAAAGGCATGTACATATGTGAATATATTTACATATGATGGGGAAATAGATCTATGTGCACATATTTAATAGGTTTGGTATTAAGGTAACAGATGGACATTGGGCCTCCACTCAAGTACTCCCTCAGTGCAAGAATACTTTGTTCTATTAAGCTGACATTCCATGATGCTCAATTTCCCAACACGATTGCTGAAGACAAAGCAGGTGCACAAGCAATTGAGATGAAGAAGGCTGATGGAGCCTGGCTACCAAAAGATATAGCGTCTAGGGTCTTAAAGTTTACCTTACTTGAAGGTAAATAAGCTTTACCTTAGTTGCAGGTAAACAAGCGGCCATTTAGCTCAGAAGCAACAAAGCCCACAAAGAAGAAGCACACCAGCCTGGGTGATCATGAGGTGTCGAAGGGATCAGGTATCAGGCATCAAAGGACAAAAAATCGTATCATTGTGAATGAGGGGGTGTATGGAGTGGGGACCCAAAACCCATCTGTAGGCAATTGGACAGCACCTTACAAAAGGGTCCTGGGGAGGAGACGAGCCAGTCAGGGTGCAGTGTAGCAACGATGAAACGTACATCTTTCCTCTAGTTCCTAAATGCTTCTTCCTCCAACTATCATGATCCCAATTCTGGCTTACAAATCTGACTAGACCAGAGGATGTACACTGGTAAAGATAGGAACTGGAAACACAGGGAATCCAGGATGGATGATCCCTTCAGGACCAGTGGTAAGTGTGGTGATACTGGGAGGGTAGAGGGAGGATGGAGTGGAAAGGGGGAACCGATTACAGGGATCTACATATAACCTCCTTCCTGGGGGATGGACAACCAAAAAATGGGTGAAGGGAGACATCGGACAGTGTAAGATATGACAAAATAATTTAGAAATCATCAAGGGTTAATGAGGGAGGGGGAAACAGGGAGAGGGGGAAAATGAGCTGATGCTAGGAGCTTAAGTGGAGAGCAAATGTTCTGAGAATAATGAGGGCAATCAATGTACAAATGTGCTTTACACAATTGATGTATATATGGATTGTGATAAGAGTTGTATGAGCCCCCAGTAAAATGATTTAAATAAATAAATGGATAAATAAATAAATAAAAACAAGCCTTTAAGGACACAATTCTTTCTGATAACTGGGAACCACAAACTTTGGTGAACAAGAGTCTTAAAAATTGTTAGAGGCAATTTATCAAGTTTTCATATTTGGTAATTTCTGTGTCTCTGTAGGAAATGTTTGCCTACTTCAAAGCTATAAAGAAATTCATCTGCTTCCTCTCAATGTGTTAATTTTTACATTTAAAACTATGATCCACCAATAATTAATCTATGTTTAAGATAATCCAGGAGCACAAATACCTATGTAAATGTTCATTTTCTTTCCATAATAGTTCTCCAGTCATTTGAACATCATTTTTTAAAAAGTTGTCCTTCTGCATCCTACTAACTTGGTACTATTTGTCAAAAACTCCCGTGACCATTATTGGTGGCTCTGTTTCCGTTCCAATGATCTGACTAAGGCCAATGCCCACTGCATTGATCACTGAAGCTTTATATTAATCCTTGAAACTAGGTTGTGTAAGTTGTCCAACATTTTTTTCTGGTCCAATTTTTGTTGTTGCTATTCTAGGTGCTCTAGATTTACACATTAATGTTAGAAGCCACTGTCAAATTCTTGAAGAAGCCTCTGAGACTTTGAGTTCTGGTGAATCTACAGATCAATTTGAGGAAAATGGATATCAGCAATATCGCAATATTGAGTGATCTGTCAACATTGTTTACTTATATAAGTCTTATTCAGTTTCTCTCAGGATTATGATACAGTATTGTATAGAATTACTCCTAAGTATTTTATTTTTATGATACTGTAAACAATATTAAATTGCTTACACTTAATTAGAATATATGTTAACTATTTAGCAATTAATATTATATAACACCATATATTAATATGCTACAACCATTATAAAATTAACAATAATAATATTATCAGATATTTTACAGGTATGTAAAAATGTATTTGATTTTGGTATACACATTTCATATAGTGTAACCTTTTCCAATCCAACGCCCAGCCCTGTAGAGTTTTGTAGTTTAATATTTTTTATGTACACAGTTATGTAATAGGCACAGAAAGACCACGTGGTTTCTTCTGTTCTAACTTCTATCTCTTCCACTTGCCTTTGATAAAACCTCCAGAAAATTACTGAATAGGATTCTCAGAGAAGCTATCGCCACCTTGTCAGATTTTAAAGGGAATGTGTTCAATATTCCATCAAGCAGCATGGCTGTCTGGAGGCTTTACAGAAAGTCCATCAGACTGGGGGCCAGTGCTTGACACCACTGATTTTTGTCTGTATTATTTCTCTGTTTGCTGATGTACTGAGTTCTGTTTTTATCTTGATTACATCTTGTTTTCTATGCCCATTGGCTTAATTTTCTAATTTTTGTCAGCATTTTAAGATAATCCTTAGGTCATTGATTTTAAACCTTTCTTCTGTTCTAAAAAAAACACTGTAAAGAAATTCCTTCTAAGTACTGCTTTGACCCCTTCCACAGAGTATGATCAATTGAGTTCTCATTATAATGCATTTTAAGACATGTTCTTATTTAAATCTTAGTGAATTCTTCTTTGGCCATTGCCCAAGCGATGTCTTTCTTTTTCTTATTTTTAAAGGATAATTTACAGGATGTAGACTTCTAGGTTGAGAGGGGTGTTTCTATCTTGTTGTTTTGGCCACTTTCAAGATGTCCTTGTGTTTTCTTCGGGAAGCGTTGCTTGGTTGAGAAGTTCCCTCTCCTCCTCCTCTCACGCCCCTGCGGCGGCCCAGCTCCTTTAAAAAAGTTGTTTGGTTTTCCGGACCATGGGTTTTCGGCAATTTGACCACGATTGACCCAGGTTGGGTGCTTGTTGTAGTCAAAGTTTTGAAGTTTGTTTCTGAGCGTCCAGGATCATTGACTAGACACTTATTAAATAAGGAATTTTCAGCCTTTATTTTCTCCCTCCTCCTCTTTTTCTGCCACACTTTCTCTCTCTGAGGGTTCCAGTTAGCAGCATGCTTTGTTATTTGGACGTGTCATCAGGAGAAGGACGTCGTGCTCGGTGAAGCAGAGGGTCGGCAGAAAAGGGGAAGGCCCTCGGCGAGAAGGATCCACGCGGGGGCGGCCAGCAGTGGGCTCCTGCGGAGCAAGTACTGCGAGGATGACAGGAAGGTCACCGCGTCAGCAGACTGTGCCACGGAGGTGCACCAAAGCCGCACGCGAGAACGGTGCCACTGGGGATCCGCAGGGAGAGGAAATGATGCTTGGTGGTGTCAGGTGAGAAGTTGAGGTCAGCAGTTCAAAGCCACCAGCTGCCCCACAGGGGAAAGATGGAGCTTTCTGCTCCCGTGAGGATTAGCTGCCTCAGGGACCCGCAGGGGAAGTTCTCCTTTGCCCCATAGGATCACTGAGTTGGAGTTCATTCAACGGCAGTGCGGTTTTCTTCCATCTCTTAGTTTTCACATGTGCGCCTGAGAACCAGCCAACCTTGCTTGCTACGTGGTGATGAGAGCAAATGTGACCTGCACGCACTGCATTCAGAGGGGAGATCACACATTCCAGGCCAGGTTCAGGGGCGAGTCAATGGTCTGAAACTCAGGTGCTCCCCTCTTCCGTGGGAGTCTCCAGCAGCTGGGCACCAGCAGCCGGAGCCCAAAGAGACTTCTTTGGGACTTTTCCTGAAAGGCATCCGGTGGGGCAGACTGGCGAGCTCGGCCCAACAGCCTATGCAATCAGCTCCTGTCCTGGCTGAAGACAAGCCTTTCCTTCCCGGGAGCTCTGCCGCAAGGGGCGGGGAGGGAGGCTGGGCGGCTGACCCCTGGCGTGGTTCAGACAAGGTTGAGGCGGTCTGAGTGTTAGAGCCAGAACTGAGCCAGGGATCTTGAACCCAGAGGTTCTGGACGCCTCCGCTGGCTTTGGGCGGGAGCTGCAGTCCCAGCTCACCCGGGACAACTGCGGGCCCTGGACAGTTTCACTTCTAGTCTGGTGGTCTCCAAATGCCAATGTAGGGCCTGGAATATGTCAGCTATTCAGCAATGGCTGGGTTAGCCACCCTCCTCATAAGGGAGACCCACTGCCTAGTCCATTCGCCACTCACAGTGAGTGGAATGGCCCATAGGGTTACTGAAGCTGTAATTTTCAGGGCAGGGGAGATTCTTGACAAAGTGGATTGATAGAATGCAGTAATGGTCTCAAAATGGAATGATAACAACTGTGAGATCAGCACAGGACTAGAAAGTGTTTTGTTCTGCTATAAGTAGGCTAACTTTAGTCAGAGGCAGCTCTACAGCACCTAACAATAACAACAACATGAATATAGAAGACACACACATGAGCTATGGATGCTGATAATTTATAAACATAACCAATCACTTCCTAGAATTAGGCTTCTTGATTTGTGGACTTAAGATTCAGAGTATGGTGGGAGAACTCAGTCAATTGATACAATTAACTCAACTCACTGGCCATCGAGTAGATGCCGACTCATAGGTAGAACTGCCCCGGAGTTTCCAAGCCTGTTTATGGGAGTGGAAAGCCCCAGCTTTCTCCCTAGGTGGCGCTAGTGGTTTTGAACTGCCGACCTGGAGGATTGAGTAACCATGATGCCACCTGGGTTCCAATTGGAATAGTATAATTTATACAGTCTACATCCTACATTTTAGTTTGGTAAGTAGTGTCTTGGGTTTTAAAACTTGCAAGCAGACATCTAAGATACAAGTATTATCTTTCATTCATCAGGAGGAAAGAGAAAGGAGGAAACCAGAACCAATCTACAGAACTGTCTTCATTAACCATGACCTTTATGAACCGAGTCTTGAGACCAGAAAGAACTGGTCAGTGTCCAGCTACCACTATCAACTATTCTGATCAAATATTCTGATCATGATGAAAGTGAGGAAATAGTGGACTAGAATCCAAATTCTCAACAATTCCATTAAACCCACTGGAAGTCAAGGCATTCTCTGGCCTATTATATGCTTTTCAAAACTTTGTATGAAACTATCACTTGAAATCCCCTTTGAGATGGATAGACCCATTCCTCCCTTATTGACATGGTGAGGTTCCAAAGACTAGGTTGTTAAGTAAAAATACCTTCCACCATACAGACAACTAACTTACAATGGATCAAAGACCTAGCAAGAAACCTGACACTGAAGTTTCTGGAAGATAGCAGAGTGACTTTTCCCAGCGAGCTAAAAGATAACCTACTAGCTGGTCAGACACTTTGACAATGACATCTCTGACAACAGTCTAATCTCTGGACCCCAAGTTTAAAATTTTAACAAGAAGACAAGCAGTTCAAACTTTAAAAGGGCCAAGGGCCCAGACCTCCACCCAAGAGGACCTTCAGGTGGCTGACAGACAAGGGACAGATGCTTGTTATCCTGGGTCCATTGTTTTTGTTGGGCAACAGAAAAAGACTGTGCAGCCTCACGATCAGGGTTGCATTTGCACGCATGGCTGCAGCTACTACATCAATCCACCTCATTTCAGGTCTTGCTATTTTTTCAGTGAACTTCTACCAAGCATGAGGTCCTTTCCCACGGGCTGCTCTCTCCTGACTTCATGTCCAAAGTACACGAAAGAAGGTCTCTTCATCCTCCTTTCTAGGGGACATGCTGACTCTCCTTCTTCCAAGATAGATTTGTGCGTTCTCCTGAAAGTTCACGGTGTGTTTAATATTCTTCACCCACCCCATCATTCAGATGCATCCCGTCTTCTCCAGCCCCTCATCCACCGTCCAGCTTTCATGTGCATCCTGGGTGATTGAAAACACCAGGGCTTGCGGCAGGCATACCGTAGCCCTCAGGGTCCTTTCTTTTCAAGGTCTTTGGCAGACGTATGCTGTTTGGGTTCTTGACTGCTGCGTCTATGTCCATAGATCGTAGATCCAGGTAAAACGAAACCCTTCACAAAGTCAATGTTTTTCTCTATCGTGATGTTGTTTGTTGGTCTAGTTATGAGGATTTTCATCTGATTTATATGGAGTTCCTTCACTTTCAACAAGCAAAGTTATGTTGTCTGCATATGACAGGGTGTTAATGAACCTTCCTCCAATCCTGATGCCAGGTCCCTCTTAATACAATGCAGCTTCTCAGAAAATTTGCTCATCGGACATATTAAAGCCAAAAAAAAAATCCCCACGGACCAGGTCAGCTCTGGAACATATGGGCTTGCTGAGTCAGAATCCATCTGGCAGCACTTGTTTGGTTGGGTATGCCTACTGGGAAAAGGGTCCAATTTGCTCATTTATTGCACACAGTTCTAGAACCAGAAACATTGTGGCAATCACTCTTCTCGGCACTGATCTTAAAGCAACAGACAGAATAATCAGAAGTCTCTGCCCCGGGGAAACTTATATTCTAGTGACTAAGGAAGAAAGCATACAAAGGAAATACGGAAATGGATAGCATGACAGGAGGGGACAACTAGTATGGAGATATCAAACAGCAATGACCATGAAAGCTGGCGAGGTGATGTGGCTCCTTGTCACTAATAGAAAAGTGCATGTATATGCACACGTGTACGTGTAACACTGCATGTGCACACGTGTGCATGAGAAGGGCAGGACATGGACACTATAGTATAAGACCAAAGTGGGGGAAAGTAACAGCTTATTCTTATAAGTATATTAACATATATTAACCTGGAAAGTAAATTAAGGTAAAGGAAGTATAGAACTCCTACATATTTTCAATCATGATTATTGTTTTATTCCCTTTTCTGAAACAGCTTTGGAGCAACATTAACTTCTGGGTATTAACAAGGAAATTGATTTTGAATTGTAAGCCATACATTTAACTATTTTAACAGAAATTTATTAGATTTAAAAGTTCTAAGGACTTGGGTTTTTGTGAAGGAGGAAAAACAATGCAGAACTGATATTCCAGAGGGGTTGCATAATAAATGGCTCTCCCCTCCTTAAAAGTCATCAAGACGCCTCCCAAGGCCTCAGGTCCTTCGTACTGCCGACATGTTGAGGGTGGCTATATTTGCACATCCAGGAACCATTAAACCACTTGTCTGTCAGTTTGTCATACGTGATGTCTTGTGTGCTTCTGTGACGCTCGAAGCTACTTCACGGTCGTTTCCAACACCACCAGGGTCATCCAAAGTGAACAGGTTTCAACAGAACTTCCACACTAAGACCAGATGACAGAGAAGGACTGGGCCCCACAATTGCCGCTGGACACCTATGCATAGCTTCGAAATAGTATCAGATGTTGAACACCTCAGGAGTGGCAGCCGAACATCGTCAGAGACAGGCCCGGAGGATGGCCCCTCCCGTCTGAGGGCACTCCACCTATGAGCGAGCAGAGCTGATTTCCCAGCATGCAGTCCACCATGGTGACGGGCAGGTAAAGCCTGTGGCAGTGGAGCCTTCGCATCTTCATTTGCTGATAGGGAATGGCTCACAGTAAGCAGAAACAGCTACAAAAATCTGCTCATGGCTGGACTTGGAACATGGGAAGCCAGGACATTACTTTGAGGACTAAGGCGCGCCTGACCCAAGCCATGGCATTTTCCATCGTCTCATATACATGTGAAACTTGGACACTGAATAAGGAAGGCTAAAGAAAAGTCAGTGCATCTGAACTGTGGTGCTGGAGAAGAATATTGAAAGTACCATGGGCTGCCAAAAGGACCAACAAATCTGCTTTGGAAGAAGCAAGGCCAGAATGCTCCTTAGAGGCAAGAATGGCAAGACGAGGAGAGACCAGGCCCTGAAGAAAGACATCATGCTTGGAGCAGTGGAGGGGCAGGAACAAGAGGAAGGCCCTCAGCGAGATGGATTGACACCACGACCACATCCATGGGCTGGAGCACAGGGACCACTGCAGAAGTGGAGCAAGACCGGCCAGTGTTTTGTTCTGTGGTGCCTTGGGTCACTATGGGTCAGAACTGACAACAACCACAACAATCTATCTTTTAAGAAAATAAACAGAGGAGAAAAATAACGGAATCAATATACTGGAATTCAACCAACAGAACATAATTTCTGAATTCCAATAAAGCATCTGTCCCTTAAACAGAGAACCAGTTAGAGGATCAGAGCATGAAATATACAAAAGCCAGTATATAGCAAAAGAAAAAAAAAACAATGTAGTGGAATTCATGATTGTATCCCGAGGAAAAATGGGTGATTCTGTCTTAGGAAGATATTTCTGATGTCACAGGCATTCTTAACGGACTCAAAATAGGACTATCTAAAGAAGATCACAATATTCTTAGTTTTCTGACAGAAGATCCAACAGAAAAAACACTCATACTTGAAGTTCTGGGTTAAGTAACTCCATGTGACTATCAAATTCTTCAAATAATAACTCTCTTTAGTATCATGGTAAGTCAAATCGTCAAGGTCAGGATTTTAAAAGACCCTGAGATAAAGAAATAATATAAGAAATAACTCTTCTTTGTCCAAAACAAGAGTTACTTTCCAGGTGTTAAACTGCCATGGAAACCATACAAGAAATGTTAATAGAGAAAACACACAGCTCATCAATAAGAACCTGCAGCCAACTAAAATTTCAGCCAAGAATCTGCTGCGGGTCATGATAAAGCTATTGAAGCCTTTAATGAATCATTTATTGAAGGAACAGAAATTTGGTATAAAATTGTCCAGACTCTCCCAATGTTCATCCATAGTTTAAAAAATAGATGTGACACCCCCACCCCACCCTACCCCCGGCGCGCGCGCGCGCACACACACACACACACACACGATCACAATATCATACAGTACCAAATTTATTAATGTTTTAAGGTTTTATTTCCCTTTTTGCTGAGTGTCTTTCCCAGGATGCTCTTCTCTTGGAATACTCAATTTCTCCACACCAGGCCATGATTGAAAGCATACACATCCACGCCCACACAAATAAGCACAAGGCCTTTCTTTGTCAGCTTCCACCTCCTCCCCATCCGGAACAGGTCTCGAAAGCACTCTTTGCAACATTATACAAATAACAGGCCACCAGCTACTGTTGCCTCCAGAGGCACCTGTGTCTTCCATCAACTCTACCAGGAATTACTGTGATGCGCTCCTACTGCTAGGTTCAAGAGTCAGGGAGAGGACAAGCTGTTATGAATTTTTCAGATTGCCGGCCAAAGAATAGATTTCATTTCCTATGTTAGCAATATGACTTAAAATCAAACTACGATAGTTCTGAAACCAAACAGGGGAAAAGTACGGTAATGTTTAAAAGCAAACAATAGCTGTTATTTAATGCTTTCTCTTTATTGTTTTCATTTTGCAAGGAAATAACTTCTGGATGCCTGGTGCCATCATTTATTAGGAATAAAGTGATTAAAAGCTAGTGCAGTGCATAAATTTTGTTTGACTGGTGACTAATGCATACGTACAGAAGCCCTGGTGACAGAGTGAGTCAGCACGCGATTGCTAACCCCCCGAAGTGGGCAGCTCTCACCCACCCGCCAGTCCACTGGGAGAAAGACGTACAGGCTGGAAACCTGGGAAACTCCGAGGCAGGTCTACTCTGTCCCATAGGGTTGCTATGAGTCAGGATCAACAGAGCGCAACAACAACACAATTCCAATACTCTCGCCGATAATATTTCCAGATTTTTCTACTCAACTCATGGTTATTTCATCTCCACACAGCAAAATATTTTTTTTCAAGATAAACCATTTTCTAACAGCCTGGAATTGCTGAAATTTGATAAAATGCATAGTTTTAGGTTAACTTCAGCAATGTGTAAACTAGATGTTCTATCCACGCCCGACGAAAACGCTTCCTATTTCTGACTCTGAGTGCATCACTCTGCGGCCAAGCCTTTTCCACAGATTGCTCTCCTGGGGAAAAGCTCCACTCGGCACAGGTTGTGTTCTCCTGGCTGCATACTCTCTGGCGCTGTCAGAACGACAGGGAGAGTGTTGGAAGAGTTCCTAATCAAGTGAAGTTGTCAAAGATTTCATTTCCCTTGGACCCACAATCAATGCTCTTGGAAGCAGCAGGCCAGGGACCAAGCGATGCACTGCCCTGGTTAAGTGGGCTTCACAAAGACCTCTTTAAAGGGTTGAAAAGCAAGGATGTTACTTTGAAGACTAAGGTGAGCCTGACTCAAACCATGGTGTTCTCCATTGCCTCACATACATGTGAAAGCTGGACATTGAATAAGGAAGACCGAAGAAAAGCCGATGCATTTAAATGATGGTGCTGGCGAAGCACATCGAAACTACCGCTGACCCCCAAAAGAACTAACAGCCCTATCTGTCTTGGAAGAAGAACCTTCAGAATGCCCCTTCAAGCGAGGATGGGGGGAGACTTCGTCTCATGTACTTCGGCCACGTCGCCAGGAGAGGCCACTGCCTGAAGGACAGCAAGCTTGGTAAAGGAGAAGGGCAGTGGCAGAGGAAGACTCTCGACAAGGTGGAGTGGCCCTGTGGCTGCCATGGCCCCAGGAAGAACAGTTATGAGGATGGCACAGGGCCTGGCACCGGTTCAATGTGTGCTGCGTAGAGGAACCGCTTTGACAGCACCCGAGAACACAGCAACAATCAATACTGGCTGCAAGAATCTCTCAATTACTGATCCCTGGCAGCACCAGATGGTGTGTAAAACCCAAGATCAACGTAGGCTACTTTGTAGCTTACAGTACTTTACCACCTTTATACAGGCTTTACCTATGCTGTGGACAACTGGGTGCATATTCTTACAAATAGATTTCCCAGAGCTGCATCACTTAGGGCGCTGGGGGCGCTGTCAGGTAAGCCTTGGGCTGCTAACCTCAAGGTTGAAGTGCAACGCCCCCAGCTGGTCCTTGGGAGAATGATCAAGCTCTGTGCTGTCTTGAAGATTTACAGCTTCAGAAACCCCACGCAGGGCCCCTAAAGTCGGAATCCACTTGATGGCAGTGGGTTACCTGTTGGGAAGAGCAGAGGTGGTCGCTGTGTTTTCAACAGGAGCACAGGTAGACCTGCAAAGCAAGGCTGGTCAAGTGGACTTAGCTCCCTTTCGATCACCTCTTCCCCCATCACAGCTTTGGCCCTCATCCATAGGTAAGAGCAGAAATCATTTTATCTACTGCCCCAGTGATCCCATTTCATTTTCTACCAATCAAAAACAAACGCACCTTTGGGATAGGATAGCAAGTCTCAAGGGCAAAATGACAAACTCCAAAGGGAATGACAGTCCTGTGCTTATTTGTGGTGAAGGGTCAAGACCTTGGCGTGTGCATGTGATATTCATCTTGAGGGTAAGCCTCTCCCTAAGGCACAGTTATTAAAGATGACTATAAAATCTTTAAGTCTTTAAATGTGGAGGTCAATGGACAGAGCTTTTTAAATGCAAGTTCTTCTATCGCAGACAGGCCCTGGATAGTGCAGGTAATGAATATGCTCAGCAAAAGGTGGGCAGTTCAAGTCCACCCAGAGCTCCTGGAAGAAAACCCTAGGAAATCAGGCCTGGAACCCAGTTCTACCCTGACGCATGTGCCATGGCCGCAAACCGGGACCTGCTCAACGGGACCTGGTTTTGCTCTTTAATTGGAAGAAACGAGGAGCCGCCTCAGTAACAGAGCTCCCACGACGGCAGCCTGCTCTCCAAGACCATCAAGCTGACCCTTTCCACTCAAAAGCGGACAGAGCTCCTTCTGAAAAGCGAGGCCTTGAAACTGTGGAGATGGCGCTGCCTCGGCTTCCTGGGGCCGCGAGGAAAGGAGCAGGGCGCAGGGGAGAGGCAGGGCCACAGGTGGCTCACGCTGCTGCCGGACACCTGCTGCTGTCCCCTCAGCTTTCTCCTTTGGCTCCCGGGGTAGGGTCCCTTGGGGTCCCTGAGGCCAACCCTCTCGAGCTGTGCTTTCAAAGCCCCTTTCTGCTTCGATGCCCACAACCCCTTCTGATGCAGTCCTTCTTCTCTGCCCTCCGGAGAAGGGCCTTTCTGGTCACTCCAGCCTCGCGCTGTGCTCCAGTCTCCGCGATGACGCGGTTCTTGCAGCCCTTCTTTGTGCCGTGCGAGCGGGTGTTCCTGCGGCAATCTCACCTGGACAACGTGTCCATCATCGGGCACGCGCCTCTGCTGGTTAGCAGGCCACCACCTCGCCCTCGGAACACACACACACACACACGCACACGCGCACACACACACGCACAGAGCGGCAGTGGCCACCTCTTGGTGCGCTTCCAGTTGGGGAATGAGATTTCATTATGTACCTTTTGGGGGGCCTTCGGTTCTGTGTAAGTAGTTCTCGTGGAGCTCACCTCACTTGCTTCGATGCAGAAGTGGAGAGGCACGGGGAGGGCTGGGGAAAGCCCCAGTACTCGCTGCGTCTTTGCATTTCCTTCACCAAAGACGAGTCCACCTGTGAATGTCTCTTCTTTAGACTCTAGGAGATGCGGTCACTGAGCCTGGTTCTCACTTTGTGTTTTCAATTCGCGAAGACAGTAAGAAACTGCACTGATCTTTTATTTTACACATCTGTCGGTTATTGTGAAACAGAAGCACATTTTTAACCCTGCCTGTATCGAGCAAGCAAGCACCTCCTCCACACACTCACGGATATGAAGGAAGAGACCCTTGCCGAGAGAAGGAACACTGTAGCTCACATACCGTCTTCATCTGTTTCTCAGCGGCACCTCCGTAAGGACAGCTGTACTTTAGTCAATGTCTAGTCAATCTCATGCTGCTGTGACAGAAATACCACAATGGCTTTAGCAAACAGAAATGGACTGTCTCATAGGGTAGAAGTCCAACTTCAGGGTGCTAGCTCTCTGTAGCCTCTGGAGGACGGTCCTTGTCTCTTTGAGCTTCAGCTCCTGACGGATCCTCCTCATGTAGCTCAGGATCTTTTCCTCCACCTCTGTTTTGCTCATTTCTTGAAACCTCTTTGATATCTCTGAAAAGATTAACTCAAAATACAGCCTACATTAATCCTGCCTCGTTAATGTAACAGACAATCCACTCCCAAATGGGATTATACCAACCAGTCTAAAGGTTAGGATTTACAACAAAAAAAGCTATTACGGATTTTTGGTAGTTACATAATCTCGTGTCAACGTGAGGGGATTAAGAGGGAAGGGGTGGAGTTTAGCCTGTCACAGCTTGAGTGGAGGGCTACCGAGATAAATGGCTCTGGAGGCTGGCCTCCCTCTCTCTCAGCCTTCACTTCCATGCTGACAAGGCACACAGAGACCCTGAGAACTGCCACTAGATCCACTAGACTCTGCACCCACAGGCCTTTGATCTTCCTGCATATAGCTGCGTGAGTCTGAAGAGGGCTTTAAGGATTCCTATCGGACTTAGGGACTTGATCTGGACTGGGCCGGATTGTTTTCTTGCTATCCAATTATTCTTCGACAGAAAGCGCTCTCACACATATACGAGTATCTGGATTGGTTTCTCGAGTCAACCCACCCTAAAGTACAGATCATTCAAGCCCTATCATCCTGCCCTGTGTTTTCGTCTGCTCGCTGCCCTTGGGTTGGTTCCACTCACAGCAAGCCCATGTGCAGCGTAACAAAGCCCTGCCTGGCCCCCAGCCACCCTCGTATTTGCTGCTGTGTTTGAGTCCACTGTTGCAAGTCACCGGGTCAGTCCATCTCATTAAGGGATCTGCCTATGACGTCCATTAACATGATGCCCACTAAGGACTGGTCAAAATTCATGTCCTTGCCACTTGCAAAACATACGGATCCCATTACATGATCCCAAACATCTTAAGTCAATGTCATCTAAGTCAATGTCATCTAAGTCAATGTCATCTAAGTCAATGCCATCTAAGTCAATGCCATCTAAGTCAATGCCATCTAAGTCAATGTCATCTAAGTCAAAAAGAAGTGAGATTCTAGTCCTCTTCCCACCTGGAGCAAAATCTCTCTTCTTTTGTGAACTTGTGAAATCTAGAACACAAGTTATCTGAATCGAAAACACAATGGTGGAACGTGCACAAGGGAGACATTTCCAATACAACTGAGAACGTAGAGGGGAGAAGGGCTAGCGGGCACCAGACACAGAAAAGACGGCGCAACAACAACTTACATTTGCGGGCGGACTTGAAAACAGTATTCTTGGCTGATACCAAGGGCTCAAGTAGAAAGAAAATGTTGTGGAGATGATGATGGCAACATATGTACAAAGGTGCTTGATACAATTGATGTATGGATTGTTGTAAGAGCTGTAAGAGCCCCCAATAAAATGATTTATTAAAAAAATTTTTAAAGAGCATTCAGAGACAAGGGAAATATTTACCTATTAAATAATATTCTTCTCTCCCATGGGAAAAGAAAACAATCTTCCTTTCCCTGAGGTCATCAGAGTACTTGCCCCACTGGCCAGACTCTAGGAAGCGGCCGTCTCCGAGAATCACAGGGCACTTTGCACAATCCCGTTGTTCAGGAACGTGCTTGCCTTCCTCACACTGACCGGCATTCCCGTGACTTCTGTTTGGGCGGTTCTATTCCCATTAATCTGCCCTCCCTCCCTTCCAGTCTCATCTTCGTTCTACGGGCAGCTGGGATGGCTGCGTACAGGTGACTGTTAGAAGGAGCACAACACTTAGCAAGACATCCTTTTTGAACCATTCTGTTGTTTAGCTCCAAGGTGGCTCCACGGATTAATTTGGTTCAAGACTTGAACGGAGCCTGCCTTCCTCCCGCCCTTAGCACGCAAAAGTTACTGAATGTACTCGTGTACAAGCCGAGGGTTTCAGCACGTCTTTAATGCAGTTTTTGTGGTAAAATTAGGTGCCTCGGCTGATGTTCGGGTGGGCTTATGCACGAGTATATACGGTAATAAACTCGTGTCATTTGGTCTCTATACATTTAAGTGGGGTCATCCACCATGGGTCCGTATGTTACTTATTTCCCTCAGCACAATGCTTTAAGGCTCACCCAGGCTGTAGCAGATATCACGACTATATTTCTCTTTATGGTTGAATGGTATCCCATTTGTCTTACTCCCTGGGATGTTGCTTAGTGGCTAACAGAAAAGTTGGAGGTTCAAATACAACCAGAGGTGTCTTGGAAGGAAAACCTTTAGATCCACTTTGGAAAAACCAGCCACTGTGGCAGAGTGACTCCAGGGGCCTCCATGATTCAGAGTTGACTTGATGGCTACTTTTTAAAATTACTCCTTTGAATGCCTATACCAAGAGGAGCCCTGGTGGTGTAGTGGTTCCGAGTTATACCGCTAACTGAAAGGTCAGCAGTTCGAAACCACCAGCTGATCTTTGGGAGAAACATGAGGCTCTCTATTCCCGTAGAGAGTTCCAGTTTCAGAAACCCACAGGTGCAGTTCTACTCCTACCTAGTGGGTCACACGAGTCTGCACTGATGGACATTTAGGTCATTTCCACCATTTAGCTCTAGTGAACAGTTTCACTGTACAAGCTTCTGCCTCCGTTCTTTTGGTTAGTGTGGTAGTCAGATGATTTTATGTCAACTAGAAACTTCTGACTAGGGGTGGAGTCTAACCAGCCAATCAGGTCACAGCCTGATGTTGTGTTCTTATAAGTGGAGACCCTGGGGGACCCTCGGAGGCTCTCCCCTTTTATCTTCCTGCTTGGTGGCTGCCCTGATTGCTGCCAGAGCCCTGCCCTGTTTCCACCAGCTGTGAATTCACATGACTGTACCCACCAGCCTGTGATCCTCCTGCATTCTGCATCACTGCATGTGTCTGTGTGAGTCTGAGGAGGGCCTTATGGACTAGTATCAGACTTATCAACCTGAATCAGGCGGCTGGGGAACTTTCTTGATACATTAAAATTACTTTTTGATATAAAACTCTTCTTATTGATATATGCATGTCATTGGATTTCTCAAGTCAATCGGGCCTACAGGTATGCCCCTTGATTTGGGATTGCTCAACCATATGGTAGTTGTCTGTTTAACGCTTCGAGGCCACCAAACTGCTACAATATTTTAAGAGTTATAATTAGAGCAGCAGGATAGGGATTCTCTGTGAGAATACACAAACATTTACAAGTTCCAAAAAGCACAGATTGCAGGTACCATCTGCCTTAAATTTCAAATCCTAACCATACATCCATTCATTTTTATCAACATTTATGAGAAGCGTCTGTCACCAAGATGACTGAATTGTGAGCCAAGTACTAAGTCAGTAACAGAGGGGTGTACAGTAACCAATCCTATTTATCAATATTTGCGTCCATGCATTGAGAGTTGTAAGAAATCCCAAGCACTTAAATATAGCAAACACATAACGGGCTTCTGCAAAGGTGAGGCTTGTCAGCAGGGAGTAAATCATTCTAGAACGTTCAGGGATACGGGAGAAGTTCCAGGGACCTGGAGGACCATATTTGTACAAGATGAGGAAGATATTCCCAAGCCAACTCGGACCACATCCTTTGAGCAGTGTTTTCCAGAATTCAACACAGAACCCCAGGCCTTTATGCTAATCCGTTTTAGAAGGAGCATCGAGATGCGATGTAGTCAAGTTCCAAATTAATTTCCCCCCTAAGAAATAACTGAAAACAGATTAATCCATGCTCGATCACCACGTTTTTACCCTAACCTTGCCTTTTTATACAAAACATTACACAGGAATTTCTTAGTAAATAAGTTCAATCATATACTAATTTAAATAAGAAACATAACATTAAAAAAGGTTTTAACAGCTACAGTGTGGCCTGTACCTTGAGACTGAGGAGGATCTGGATCTGTGGACAGGGATGTGGAGAGGAGGGATGGAGACAGAGTCGTTGTTTGGTAGCTGCTTTGCAGGAGATTTTTCCTTTCTTTGCCTGTTTTCACTACAACCTGGCTGACTTTCTCTTTAAAAAAACCAACCTCTAGCTAATGTGGTCTGCTGTTGGCGTTTCCTTCGTTGTTTTCTAACAGAGTTTATTAAATTATCAACAATACCACTAACACTGTTAACCAGTTCCTTATCATGATGATTCTTAAAAAAAACTTTTCTTAGGACCCGTATTTTTTATTTAAAAATAATACAAAAGCCACAAAAGTTAAGAAAATTATAGCAAAATGCTTGGAACACAGCTGCAAAAGGTTTAAACAACGCGTACTAACACCACCAATTAACGCCGAGTGAGCGAAACACGAACTGCTTTTGTTTATAAAAATCACGTGCGTCCGGTCGGATTCAATTGTTTTGTTCGAGCTCCGATGCAAAATTTTCTCGACATTTCGTGTTGAAATCCAGTGATGTCGAGTCCGGATGCAGCCGAGAACTGGGGCTCTACTGTAGACCACCCCGTCACGTGTATAGGTTTGGGTTTCCCAGAGTTTTAAAAATCTCATCCTGAAAAAGGTTTTTGTTGTTGTTTTTGTTTGAGAAGCAAGACTGTCTCTGGTACCAATACTCTTTCTTAACCTCGGGGCCATAAGTGTTTCTACAGTAAGATCCTTTCATAGCGCCGAGCTCCCTTCTCCCCATAGCAGCCCCTCTCCTAATCTTGAAGGTTACCGCTCCCTCAGGGTGGGTGCACAGGCTCTGGGTGGGCCCTATTCCTGCTTAAGAGTGGACTGACTCGTTCTGGCCCATGACAGTTCACACATTGCATGACCGGGCTGCTGAGCTCAGTCCACAGGTGGACAGATGGAATTCTTACCCCTGTTGCCCCTCAGGCTTGACTCTGAGACTAGAACCGCTGTAGTCATCTTCCTGAGAGGCAAAAACCCTCAGAAGTTCCACGGACTATGAAACCAACACCGTGAGAGGCAGAGGAGAAATGAAGTGGGGGTGTGTGTGTGTGGTATATGTGTAGGGGGCTTTAATGAAGTGTGTGTGTGTGTGTGTAGGGGGGGTTTAATGAAGTGGGGTGTGTGTGTGTGTGTGTGTAGGGGGGTTTAATGAAGTGGGGTGTGTGTATGTGTGTGTGTGTGTAGGGGGGTTTCCCACTCCAAAGACCCTGTTTGAGCCCAGAATCCAACTGCACTCACGACCTGGGCTCCCTGGGGGCTTTTTCACGCTGCGTAGAAAAAGAATTCTGCATTTGCCTCCAGTTCTTGGGAGCAGATGGTCTAGCACTTACACAGGCCGACAGAAAACCCCTGTGATAGACCGCTTTCATCGGATGCCATCTCATCATTTCCAGGCCCGGTCCCAAACTCACCGGGGTTAGAGCCTCGAGCTATGAAACTGACAGAGGGCTTGCACCGCTTCAAGATGCTTTACGAGCCACATCACAGAAAATGTCATTATGAGATGTTTCGCCAAACTCTATTTTGTAGGAATTTTCAGAAGTCCGAATTCCACTTGTCGGGTCATTAAAGAAAACGAGCAGAAGGGCACTCCGGTGCAGTCTGCTCGGCTTGGCTGCTATTGGCCGGCCCCAAGGAGAGCTGCATCAGAAATTGTGCGCAGTGAACGCAAGATCCTGAAGCACGTGAATCGAGTTTTATAGTATTTATTGCTTCTGACAGCTGGTTTATCAATAGATGTAGTCACGTAGCTCCCTCCCTCTTCCCTCTCACACGCACACCTGATGAGTTTATAAGCAAGACGCCTCAGAAGAAGCCGCCTGTGACTTTCAGTTTGAGATGTCTTCTGTCAGCTAACACTGAGCACAACGATTGCAGCATTCCATCTGTCCATCAATCCCCCATTCCACAACAAAGGCCTGGTGCCAGCAATGCCCACTACGGGTCTGATTCCACCCAAGGACTTTAGGCCATATATTGACCCTGATTTGATAGTCCATGAATCCATATATTTGAGGAAGGTTTTAACCAAGTCTCGCTGAACAGTTATAATATGAAAATAAAAAAGAATGGGGGTGAGGGGGACACAGAACAGTGACATCAACAATAGTGCAGTGCTGAATTTTAAAAAACAGAATAGTGCTGCCACCTTGTGGCTATCTGGAAGTGAAAATGTTTCCCCCTCACATTTGTTTCATAAAGACTGTTGCCACTAGCAGGCTTACTTACCTTAACCATCGTTGGCCTACGTGCTCTGTAACTTTGTCCTGTGAAGTAGGTTTACAGAGCAGATGATCAGTTTTACCCTCAGCCACTCATCTGCCGCTCCCCCCTTGTCCAATGTGGTCTCCCTTCCCCCAAGTTAAGACGTGTCCATGCACCGGCCTGTGGCTTCCCCAGTCCTCTCCTCCCCTGGCCACTCACAGTCACCATCAAAGTCTGCTTCCATCCATGTGAAAACGTCTTCATTCCTTTTGTTTAACGAGCAGTGGTCTCCTCCAGTATTGGCCCTTTGTGATTGACTATTTTCACTCAGCATCACGTCCTAGAACAGCAGTTCTCAACCTGTGGGTCACGACTGCTGTCACAGGGGCCGTCTGATTCGTAACAGTAGCAAAATGCCAGTGATGAAGTAGCAACGAACATAATGTTAAGGTCAGGGGTCACCACCCCATGAGGAACTGTCTGACAGGGTGGCGGCGTGAGGAAGGCTGAGAACCACTGTAGGGGTCCACCTGTGCCGTGAGGTGTTTCACAGAAGCATTGTTATTCTGCAAGGTTGCAGTGCTCCATTGTGTCAGCACCAGCGTCTTTCTGCTCTTCCACCGAGGAGCACTGAGATCGTTTCCAGGTTGTTGCTGTTGTCAGTAGTACTGCAATGAACATGGGTGCACATACACCTGTTCGTGCTATGGCTTGTTTCTGTGGGATGTATTCCCGTCAGGGGAATGCTGGGTCATACAGTATTTCCCTGCCCAGTTGTGGAAGCAGGCACCATCCATCCCCTGGCCTCCGCTGTCCTTGTACCATTGGCCTGCCCCACCAGCAGTGGATGCCGCTCAGTGTTCTGAAGCATCTAAATAAAACATTTTTATTCCTCTTTTAGAGTATCAAAAAGGTGTAGACACCTGCCCTCGACAATCAGACTCATTGGTGATTTAACTAGGAAATTCCGATTTCTTGGGAAAAATCATTTCCGTAACTATAGCTTGATACCTGGATGAGAGGCAGATCTTACTTCTGAATGCTAATGTGACATAATCATTGTGAGGGGGGAGTTGGGGGTGGAATGTATCACATATTTTTTTGGTATTATCATGGTAAACAATAAAAATCAAGACAAAGAAAAGACTTGACAGCCAAAGGATATGGACATTGGAGGTTTCCAAGGGGCGGAGGGGAAGGGTTGGGAAGATGAAGCAATGGACGAGTCAGTTGACAGGGGTTGACTTTGGTGTAAGGAAGGAAGGAGGCGCAAAAGAGTGGGAGATGAGGGGTGCCTAGTAGAGGTAGGATGGAATCCAAGTGAGGAGGGGAGTGGATAAGTGGTTTGAAATGTGGAATGCAGAGTTGATGGTCTGAAAGGTAACCTCCCACCTAATTCACAATAAAAATTCACTTAACACAAACAAAACATGGTAACTAGCCAATCTCTGTCACAGGTGGCTCAGACAACTTGGAATTGCATGTGGTTTGACTTTGACACCTACCGTCTTTCTTATTCACCAGCCCTTTGTGTTGTTTGTGTTAGGCGGTGCCGTGTGCTGGGTTCCCACTTGTAGGAGCGCTGGGTCTGCCAGACTAAAACCCTGCCTGCTGTGTATGGAAGTTCCTGTGCTTGAGCCGCAAGGAAAGCTACTGTGTCAATCCATGGCACCAATGGCCTTCCTCTCCTTTCACCAAGGTGAGGTCCTCCTCCAGACAATGGTCCCTCTTGACAACATGGCCAAAGTACATGAGATGAAGTCTCGCTCGCCTTACTTCCAAGGAGCACTCTGGTCACACTTCTTCCAAGACAGATTGGTTTGTCCTTTCAGCAGTCCATGGTAGTTTCAATATTCTTCACCACCGCCACAATTCAAATGCATCGATTCTTCTTTATTAAAGATCAAACTTCCACATGCATACAAAGCTATTGAAGCACAGTATCATGGGTCAGACACACTTTAGTTCTCAAGGAAACAGTCTTGCTTTTCAGCACTTTAAAGAAGTCTTGTACGACAGGTTAACCTAATGCAGCGAGTATTTTGATCTCCTGCTCTGAGCATTGACTGTAGACCCAACCAAGATGAACGAGATCCTGGACCAGTTAAATCTTTCTCAATTTATCATGATGCTATCTATTGGTTCCGTTGTGAGGATTTCTATTTTCTTGACATTCAGTTGTAATTCACACTGAAGACTGCGATCCTCGATCCTCATCTGCAAATACTTGAATTCCTCCACACGTTTAGCAAGCAAGGTTGTGTCATTTGCATATAACAAGTTGTTCACGAGCCTTCCTCCAATCCTGAAACCCAATTCTTCCTCATATAAGCCAGATTCTCTGATTATTGGCTTATTGAAACCTCATCAGTAATTGGAAAACCTATGGATAGCTCTTAGCATGATACCCACTAATTGACAATTTCAGAGATTAAAAAAAATTACTTTTGTTTTCAAAAATATACACAACAGAACATCTTACCCCGATTCGACAATTTCTATGTGTACAATTCAATGGCATCGAAACAGGGTGAAACATGTTGAAAACTTTATGCAATTGGGTAAAATGGCAGTGTTAACTACAGATTGTTGAGATCTCTCTCCCCTAAAGTGACTCCATAAAGCAAAAACAGCGAGGAAAACAGCATTCATGCTGAAGCTAGAAGCAGGTCCAGCACCAAACCACAACCTGGGAGCAAATGAAGATAGAATACGGAAACAGAACTCACTCCCTAAAGCAGCGGTTCTCAATCTGTAGGTCGCGACCCCTTGGGGAGGGGGGTCAAACGACCCTTTCACAGGGGCCACCTGATTCATAATAGTAGCAAAATTACAGTTATGAAGTAGGAACTGCATTACAGGGTCACGGAATTAGGAAGGCTGAGAAGCACCGCTCTAAAGTGGGCAGAAAGCAAAAACAAGGCGAACAAGATGAATGAAAAACAGTTGCTGTCAAGTTGAATCTGATTCGTGATGACAGCGGAGTAGAACAGTGTGCCAATCAGGTGTTCCGTGGCTGGTATTTCAAAGGCAGACTGCCAGGACTTTCTTCCAGGGCAGCTCTGGGTGGGTTCAAGCCTCCCATTTTCCACTCAGTAGACAAGCACTTAACTCTTTGCATTACCCAAGGACTCCTAAAATACCAAAGGTGGAGGAATTTCTGAAAAACTCTATTTCTTTGGGAAGTCCAAGGAAAGAGAAAACATATTCCATTTCCAGCCTTTTTCACATGCTGTAGGTAAGACCGAGGCTTAGGCTGGGAGAGATGCAAAACGTACCCCGCACTGATCTAAAGGAAACACACAAGGGCCAAAGTCCAGCTAACCCAGGACCATTTGTACATACCTGGCAAAGACAGCAGCCAACACAGATTCCGTGGGGACAGGGAACTGCAGGGGTAAGGTTTTCCCTCATTTAAATTTTTTTGAAAGCAAACTGCTTAAAGAATCTACAGCAAAAGAGACTTTTCCCTCTGAAAGATCATTTCCTCTATTTTTGCACCTACCTTTGGGGAGAAGAGTGTCTTTTACTGTACTTTTTAAAATGTGTTAACACTGAACGTGTGATTTCTAATTGCTTCTTTAGATATCATAAGCCAACCCCAGCTTACTGCCCCTGGATGCTGACCTATAGCAGCCCTATACGACACAGCAGAGCTCCCGCTTGGGTTACCAGGGCTGTGGCTCTTCTGGAGCAGAGAGCCGTATTGTTTGCCTGGGCAGCAGCTGACAATTTCAGACCGCTGACCTTGTGGTTAGGACTCCAGCTAGTAATCCTCCAAGCCACCGGGGCCCCTCAAGAGCTCCTACTGTGAAGAAAATAAAGAAAGTGCCCTTCCATACTCTGTCAAGCTTTCTGGGAACTGCTGAAAGTTTGCTTTAAGCTGTGAAATGAAACAAAATGGTATTTAGCTGAATGAGTTCCAAGGCCATTCTGAATTTGAAAGGTGAAAATTCACATCTACTTAATGTTCCCTGCCAACATTCAAATACTCCAATAATAATAATAAATGTTCAACTTATGGTGCTATATAAAATGTAAGCACAAACCTCCTCCCATTATTAATTTCTCAGAGAGAAAATTAAATTTAAAGATGAAAGCTCTTGGGGGGGGGGGTTGAAATCTAAAATATTTCTGTTAAAGTCCAAAAAATTTAAAGCCTGAAGAGGTCCTGCTGTCTTTGTGCATTATAAATCCAAGGAAATTAAAGTTTCAAGTCTCAACTAAAATTCTAAAATCATTCTCCCCAACTTCTCATTTTGCTCCATTTCAGTTAGATGAATTCCCTGTGTCTGGGCTCTTTTTGCAGCTGCAGTCTGGACTGTCTGCCTCTAGTTTTTCCCCCTGCAGTTCCTTTAGGACCTCAGGAATTATGTTAGTCCACTGCCAAGTAACTCAAGAATCTCACTTTTTAAGTATCCAAAGCACTAGTAGAAAAATGCATAATTCTTGAAGCATTCGCCTTGCACATTTTATAAAAGGAAGTAATCCTAAATTCTAAACCAGTTATCCCAAACATCAGGTCATCCCACACAAATTATCCCAATACCCAGTAATATGAATTGCCAAATGTCAACAGAAACTCAGAATTTATCTTTGAAAAACAATTGCTTCCAACTACACAGGGCTACTGGTCAATTCATGATGCTTATCTGGGTCCATAACCATTGTCTTACAATTCTATTAATCTACTGGGTTAAAATTTAAAAAAGAAATTACAAGTCTGAAAATAGGGAACCAGAGAGAAATTTGTAAGGATGACAACAAATGACAAATTAAGCAGAAGGAATAATGTACATATAGAATCCACACAGGGTGAGGAAGTCAAGTAGACTTTAAGATAGAACAAACTATTTGAAACTTGAGAAGAAATTAGTAAACTTAGGGTAACCTCAAAGAAAATTATAAATTTCATCAAAATTTTAAAAAAAGGGGAAGCACAAGATTTAGGAAACAAAAACAACAGCAATGAAGAAAATGACAAGAAAACACATAAATAAAATTAATTCAACAGCAGAAAATCACTTGGAATAAAGAAATTGGCAGCACTACAAGAAAACACACGGTCAAATAACAACTATAAATTAATACCTATCAATAAGGACACTGAATGTAAATAGTGTAAATGCACCAGAGAAGAGACAGAATAGCAGAATGGGTAAGAAAAGAAAACAGGCCCATCAATATGCTGTTTACAATAAAAAACATCTTAGTCACAAAGGCAAAAATTGACAAAATACGAAGGATGAGGGGAAAATATCAAGCTAGTGGGAATCAAAAAGAACAGGAACACCAATATCAATCCATTTAAGAGACCAAAAAGGGCAATTAAAGAAGGGTCAATTGAACAGGAAAATAAAACCATAGTGAATATCTTTGCACCCAATTAAAGAGTCTCGGTATATGTTAATTATACTCATAGAGTTAAAGAGAAATAACTCTATCATAATAGATTTTAATAAACTACTGTAGATGGAAATAGACAAATAGAAACTCAAAACACAGAAGAGCTAAACAACATAATCAACTAACTTGACCTTTTAGTCATACACAGAACACTCCATCCAACAAAAAATACAATGTACATTCTTTTCCAGTGCACATGGAACATTCTCCAGAGTAGACCATGTTAGGCCACAAAGCAAGCTGCAATAAAATTTAAAATATCAAGACATTACAAGCTAAACATCCTGCTTTAAAACTACATAGAAAAAAATTTTAAATGAAATTTTAAAATTCCTTTGTTCAAATGAGAATGAAAACACAATGTACCAATTCCTTCGGGACATAGCAAAACTAGTACTCAGTGAGCAATTTATAGCACTAAATAAACACATCATAAAATTTTTAACAACCAGCCCTTTAGCCGAACATCTCCAACTTTAGCAGTTACCAGCTACTCCAAGGAATAAAAGACAAAATCCAACACCCATTCCTGATTTAAAAAAAAAAAGTCTTAAAATAGTTACAGGAAAGATCCTCAACATAATAAAAGGCATATATTATAAAGCCAATAGTCAACATTACTCTTAATGAAGAGGAACTGAAAGCATTCCACTTACATACCAGAGTCAGACGAGGGTGCCCTTTATCACCACTCCTACTTACTATTGTGCTAGAAATCTTACCCAGAGCTAACAGGCAACAAAGGGAAACTAAAGGCATCCAAATTGGCAAAGAAGTAAAACACTATTTGCAGATAATAAAATTCTATGCATAAAAAAATCCCAGAGAATCCCCAAGAAAATTGTTAAAAATTAATTAAAAGAGTCAGCAAAGTGGCAAGGTATAAGGTCAACATACAAAAATCATTTGGATTCCTATATACTAACAGAGACTTATTTTTTTTAAAAGGAAATCAGCAAATAATACAATTTTCAATAGCCACCCCAAAGATGAATACTTTGGAATAAATGTGACTAGAGAAACAAGAGCTATACAAAGAAAGCTATAGAGCACTACTCGAAGACCTTCATCAATGGAAGGATGCAGCATGTTCATGGATAGGAAGACAACATGGTGAAAGGGTCAATATTGCCAAAAAGTGATCTACAGATATAATGCCATCTTAGTCCAGAATCCGTCATTCTTTATAGAGACGGGAAAACTCATCAACTTGAGAGGAAAAAGACAGACGCCATATAAACAAAGCACTACTAAAGAACAACAAAGCAGGAGGCCTCTGAGTTCCTGATCTCAAAAGCTACTACACAGCCTGGCACGGTACAGCCTCTGTGACAACTTCCATCTTCTCTCCATTTGTCATGATGTTACCTGTGGGTCCAGTTGTGAGGGCTTTGTTCTTCTTTACCTTGAGTTGTGATCCACACTGAATCCATCTTCATCAGCAAGTGCTTCAAGCCCTCCTCACTTTCAGCAACTAAGGTTGTGTCATCTACGTATCACAGGTTGTTAATATGTATTCCTCCAATCCTCATGTCACATTCTTCGTCAAATAAGCCAGATTTCGGATTATTTGCTCAGTAATTTGAAAATAGTCTTGGTGATAGAAATTAAGCTGGAAAGCATAGGATAGAATTTTGCAAGACTTCTTTTTTCAACAACACAGTGACTATGATGGAGAAGCTCAATATCAGCAGCTGAACCCCGGCCAGGAAAAGGGGAATCAGAACAGAATTTTCCTTTCCTTGTAAGGATCTAATGAGCCCTGCTGACCTAGTGGTTATACCTTCAACTGCTAACCACAAGGTGAGCAGTTCAAAACCACCAAGACAAGGTTTTCTACTCTTGTAAAGTTAGTCCTGGAAACCCATGGGGAAGTTGTCCCCAGCCCTGTAGGGATGCTATGGATCAGATCGCCTCCATGGCAGTAAGGTTTGGGTCTTGAGTTCCCACTATTCTTGGTCTTTGAGGTTCAAACGTTGGAACATTTACATGAGGGCAGTTTGTACCTTGTAGGTCAGCACTAACGTGAGGGGGATCCTCTTACACTGTCCGTACATTTCTCACAATAGGAACCAGGTAAAACCAACAAGAAGAGGGTGTAACCAGGAGGAAGCTGGGAATTTCAAGCTCCTCTGATCCTCTTTTATTGTCCTCCCAAGAGTCTGAGGAAATGTTTGAACAGAAAAAGTTTATTGGCGGGGATACTTCGGAAAAGCCCCAAAGACCCATAGCTAGTCTAAAGACCTGCAAAATCTAAAGCAGGAACTTATATCGTGCTAATGGTGAACCCCCCAATATAGGCTGCCTTTTTGGGGGTGGTGATGGTATCTTCTGCTATTGGCTAGTGCTCTGTCATGTACCTCCTCTTCCCAGGTAGCTGCAACCTTGTACCCCAGCACTCCAGCCTTTAAGCTAAGCTCTTGCCTCAGACTCAAGAGTCTATTCAGTCCATTGTTGGGGTACTGTGAACATCCTGGCTTTCCCCTCACTCCCCCTTTCATTATCTCCAATATATCCAGGTCTCTTCTATTGGTAAGGAAGTGTATTTTATCCTGCCCTTCACCTCCCTTCCTTTGTAGGGGGGTGAGGGTATCTATGGAAACATGTTTCCACCTCTTTTTTTGTGTTAAGATTCCTGCCAGGTCCCTCCCATCATACCCTCTTCTCCCCTTGCCAGACTCTGACAAGCTAAGAGGCATAAATCCGCTCTGCTTGATCATGCATGCCCAGCAAGAAAGGCAGGTCCTACCTTGACCTTTTGAGGCTTCAGGCTGAAAACCACCCCCTTTGCTGGCCATGGACCCTATGACACCTTCATACATGTTAATTAGCAACCCAAATGAATCCTCTGGATATGTGTAATGTTGTTAGAAAGTATGTGAAAATAAATCACCCACTGTATTAGGCCAGGTTTTCCAGAGAAACAAATCCATGACGTCATCTACGTCTAAGAAAGAGCATTACATCAAAAAGCAATTATGTATCACGAAGGGCAACCGGTACAGTTCAACTCAAGCGTCTGAAATCATGGGGGCCACCGAGGCCAGACTGTGACACAGAGGCTCAGCACTGAGACTATGGGGTGCCTTCTTCCTATCTGCCTGAGACCAAGGAACCAGGAGACCTAGCAACAGGCAAAAGGGCCAGACTGCTGAGACTGGAGAGACTTGGCTGCAGGTTGGGGAGAGTTCTTAATGCTTGCTGATGCCGGCATGTGGTAACCAATTAACTTTCCCAACAAACCCTTTAATTGTGAAAAATAATGACTATATAAAGAAGTGGTTGGTCATCTCTGAGCACTCTGTCAACAGCAGACATTTGGGGTTCTTTGAACGTGTAAAGTCAGCTGCTCTAGTTTGGATGCGCTAGTCCACCCAACAATGCCTCAGAAGGAAAGTCCTGGTAAACCACTCCTGAAACATCAGCCACTGAACACCCCTGGGAGCACAGTGGTACTGACACACCCGAGACTGCCAGCAATCAGAATCCACTCAACTGGTAAGTTGCTTTTTATTTGGGGTTTGGGTATACTGTATTAGAACTGAAAGTCCGAGTACCTCATCTGCAGAAGGCTATGCAAAGGAGATCCCCAAATCCCTTTGCAGAGTCTCACGTGTATTCAACTTTCATGGGATCTCTTCTGTTCATTACCTAGAGAGGAGAACCATCTTGCCCCTAGGCAGAGTGCTCTGGAAACTGGGTTACCCCGACCCTCTGCAGCCAGCCCGGGGAGGGCAGTCTACCCGAGGGGCTCCCTTGGTTGTCCTTGATTGGGAGTAGATATTCACGAGTTGGGTCCTGCCAGGAGTTCCCTGACTGCATTGGTCAGATGGCCTGGTCCAATCTTAAAAGCTTTCTACCTGACATAATGAATGTACCCCAAGTATGGCCCAGTTCCTGCTCCTATAGTCCCCCTGTAACTGTGATGCACTGATCTCCCACCAATCAGGAATTTGTGATGGTTTCTTAGGTTCCATGGCTTATTTTCTAGCTTCCTAGCTATGAGTCTCAGATGCCTTCCTCATTTGGGTGACGTGTCTGTGTCTTTGTCCTTCTAATAAATGTTCCCCTTAAATTATAGTTGAGATTGGGGTGTCTTTTGTACCCTAAAACAATATAAAAATACAGTTTCAAGTGTACAAATTTTCATCAAACACACATTTTACAAAAATATTTTCTTTTAATAAAGATTTCCAAATGTGACATAAATAGTCCAGTAAGTAAACTTTTAGTACTTATCCTTCATAGCACAGAGTTTTTCTTCTAAATATGTCCACATTCTTGTGACATTTTCAATATTGGACCTCAATTTACTTAAACATATTCCTAGATCCCATAGGAGAGATTCTAAACATGTCCGATTCTAATTCAGCATGAGCTAGAAAGAAAATGAAAGAATTATGCTTTCCAAAATACTTGTTAACTAAGTCTAACTCAGTAAAAAACGTTGATAACTTTATCAGTATAAATACAAGATACTAGATTACAGTTAAATATAATCTTCAATATTTACACAACGAATTAATTATCATTATGCTTAAAGCAGAGCAGTCCTGGAATGCACAGGAGAGCTAACTCTGCCAGGGTTATGTGAGTACTGGAGGCTGTGGGGTGGAGGTGTCCTTTAAGGACAAAGAGAATTCTGCCAGATGGAGGGAAGCAGCCCATGCAGAGCGAGGCGCAAGGAAGAGCACTGGGAAATGTGTAGGTTTGGCTCGATGCTAGATCAACGGGGAAGAGTAAGGGTGGTGAAGAGGTAAGGCTGGTTAGCTTGGCAATAAATGAAGGGATTTGAGCATTTTCATTTCATGATAAAGAATTTGGAATTTATTCTGCGGTCAGCAGGAGACCAATAACCAAGTGAATGATCAAGTCAGATTCACAAGGGAGAGCTGTTTGCTAGCACTACATTAGTTGACTTTTTCAGTCTTGTACTGTCACAAACAGCAGGACTGGGTGAGGCCTGTGTTTTCTGAGCAAACTGCCAGAGTTCAGGCTAGTAGTTTGCAGAGATGGCAGGATAGAATAGAGTGTAGGCAGTAATAAAAAGGGAGCCACATATGTTTAAAAGATTTTTTAAATATACAGAACATGATAGAAGTATTAGGAATAATTATGTTCATTATGAGTATTTATGCTTTATTTTCTTAAGATGTGCATTGAGAAATAATTTAATACTTAATTTCATTTACTCAATACCTAAATGTAATTAATAAAATTTATCAACATACCTTCCTCCAGTTCTCTAGTTATATTGTTTTGCAATTCCTCCTGCATCTGAAATAAGTCAAATATTATTTATAATGTTACACTAAACAAGACATAATTTAATTGGTTAAGTGGGTGAGCATAAAAATAATCATCTGAAATGTAACCTCCGCCTAATTCCCAATGAAAAGGAAAGACAATTTAGTAAGGATTACACTTATCTTTATAAAATTTAATCATTATTTAAATAATACTTTAGAAATTAAATCTAACTTAGGAATTCATTAAATAGAATAATAGGGAAAATTAAACATATTTCCTAGAGAAAAATTTAAAATATTGCTTAAATGACTGATAAAAATCCAAATATTGGCCCATTGAATCTATATCATTTTTTAAAAGTGAAACCTGATCTTATTGGTATAAAAATTAAATAATTCAAGTCACAATCATACTTTGTATACTGAATGCATTATTTTATCATTCTTAATAAAACATTGCCTTTTATAAAAGCTAAGTCAGTTCTTTGACTTTAATGTAGACTTTTCCTTAAGATATCAAAAGAACTTTCCAGTCCCTATTTTTAGAAATTGAAACTTTAAAAAATATCTGTACCTTCAATTTTTCAGTAGCTCATTAGTCCTTAAACTGAAGAATGTGGTACTACCTTAGTTTGATGTGACTATTCAACTGATAAAAGACGTAGCAAAAAATATTGTGAAATATATGTTACGGTTATACTTTATTCATGTGCATACAAAGAATCAAGAAAAATTTGCTTGAAGGAAGGATAAACAAACATTTGAAAAGATTTGAAATCAGATTTCAAATATAGTTGATGTAAGACTTTCTGGAGTTAGAAATAGTTATATTCAGAGGCTTGAAAAAGTTCCATCAGCTTTTCATTTCACTTTTCCCCACACTTTCTTATGTCCCTGAGTGCGTAGAAAGAGGGACTTCCAAATGTGGGTGGAAAGGGAGCCCCCTTTATTACCACTCCTTTTGACTAGTGGGCGGGAAGTCTTAACCTAAGCTAGCAGGCAGAAAACGGGGATTCAAGAAGCACACCTTTATTAGCAGACAGCGTGGTTCTTCCACACACAGGGAACCCCAGACGCGGAAAGAAAGTTGTTGGAACTAAGCTATAACTCAGCAATGTGCCAGGACCAGCATACGAAAACCAGTTGGATTCTTTTCTACTGTACAGTGGTGACAGGCACTGGGAGGTGCACACCCACGTGCATCTTCGCACTCTTCAGAAGCGCGGTGACAGGAAACCCTAAATGCCCCGGGGGCAGAATGGAGACTGATAACAAGTGCACCCTGCTGCAGGGTTACAGGCAGGGACAGATCCTGCAACAACTCAGACCACGACGGATTAACCTGAGGTCACTGTGCAAAGTCAAATCCATCAAGCACAGAGGACAAATGTCGCGACTTTCATGGGACAACTTCATGACTCATATAATGACCTCCCTTCTGAGTTAGCCAGGCCCCTTTACTTGTTTCTGCCTCACTTAATATGGTTCCATGAAGCTCCTTTAAAACAAAGACAAAGGTCCTTTTTTTTTTTTTCTTAATGCATGACGGTTAATGACTTAGTCAACCTCCCTAATCTTACAGAGGAGAAAAGACAGCCTCAGAGAGATCATCTAGCTTCTGGGAGGTCACCAAGGCAATTAGGGGAAGACCTTACCTCTAACTGAGCCCCCAGTTCTACTATGCTCGCTAATTCCTCCTATTCAGGAACATGTAGATAGTTAGATTTAACCCAAGAGAAATGAACCCATAAAAGTCCTGTAATAACGTGCAGGCTTGAGCTATGAAAACAGTTGCTGTAATCAAATAGGAAATTCTACAGTTATGAATAAGAGTAAATGAACAGAAACGATTCTCACAGCTTCTCTTAGTGGCCGCCAATAACCTCCATGTCAGTGCAAAAGGACTAACACAGTATGAGCCCCACGCATATGAAAGCAGCAGCCAGACAGATGGCAGAGTGGAAATTCAGAACAGGCAGGCTTTGCCTGGATCGAGGAAACAGGCCATCTATTCTTGCTTGGGAACAAATGGTCACAACTCACACAGTGCTCTCCCACATAAAAGAGGTACGTCCTAAGACCTGTAATTTCTGTCTTTGATATATTTATAGAACAACATTTAGGGAAAATATTGCTAAATTAAGTGGATATTTAAGAAATAGCATCATTACTAAAATAAATAATAGGGAAGAATTTTAAAGTGACAGTGCACCAAAACCAAAAATAACTTTTCTGATTTGAAACAGATTTAAAAACATTGACTGGGTAGTATGTACCATCTATCATCTTGGATAATATAAGTACTAGAAAAGCTTTGAACAGAAAAAAATATATAGTTTATAATAATTATAAAGCTTTTTATAAAGCTGCCTGAGATAAAATTTTAAGTTTAAATTCTTACCAATGAATTCTTCTAAGAAAAATAATTTTATGTGCCATAAAATCTTCTAGTGATGTACTGGTTCAGGCTTATTTTAACGTCTGTGTTTATATTACGATACCATTGCATGAGGAACCAATGAGAACAATATCCCTGCTCAGAGCAGTCAATGCACAGAGAAGATCATATGGCTGGCCCCACCACAAGACAAGACGTCCCTCACTGACCCACAGCCTTATAAGGGACAACACTGGAGACACAGTGTAGGAATTGCGCCTGATCTGACCCCACCTCACTGAGGCAAAACACTAAGGGCGTGCAACAGAACAGCACAGAGAGCAGAGCAAGGAAGTCCCCAGGGAGTACCAAAAATAGACTTTGGGGCCAGGGTGTGGCACCCCATCAGACTTGACTGGAAAATCCTCTTATACGTCAACAAAAAGACCTTGAACTATATAAAGGCTTTTTTGGTCATTGTTTTTTGTTGTTGTTTTGTTTTATTGCTTTGTTATGCTTATTTTTATGCGTATTATTATCTCTGCAGGTCTATATAGATAAGATCGGCTGATGAACAATCTGGAGGAGAAAAAAACAGGCCCGATGGTTCTGGGGGGACATGGGAAAGGGAAAGGTGGGGGGAAAGGAAGCAATGTTAATAAACCCAGGGACAAGGGAACAAACAAGTGATCCAAAAATCGGTGGCAAGGAGGGTATAAGAGGCCTGGTAGGGTGTGATCAAGGGCAATGTAACTGAAAGGAATTACTAAAACCGAAATGAATGCTGAGCATGATAGTGGGGCAATAGGAAAGTAAAAAGAAATAGAGGAAAGAACTAGGAGGCAAAGGCATTTATAGAGGTCTAAATAGAGGCATGTGAATATGTAAATATATTTATATATGGTGATGGGGAAATATATCTATGTGCATATATTTATAGGTTTAGAATTAAGGTAGCAGATGGACATTGGGCCTCCACTCAAGTACTCCCTCAATGCAAGAATACTTGGTTCTATTACATCTAGCATTCCATGATGGTCACTTTCCCGACACCATTGCTGAAGACAAAGCAGGTGCATAAGCAAATGTGGTGAAGAAAGCTGATGGTGCCAGCTATAAAAAGAGATAGCATCTGGGGTCTTTAAGGCTTGAAGATAAAACAAGCAGTCATCTAGCTAAGAAGCAACAAAGCCCACATGGAAGCAGCACACCAGCCTGTGTGATCATAAGGTGCTGAAGGGATCAAGTATCAGGCATCAAAGGACAAAAAATCATATCATTGTGAATGAGGGGGAGTACGGAGTGGAGACCCAAAGCCTATCTATAGGCAACTGGACATCCCCTTACAGAAGGGTTGCGGGGAAGAGATGAGCCAGTCAGGGTGTAGTATAGCACAGATGAAACATACAATTTTCCTCTAGTTCGTAAATGCTTCCTCTCTCCCACTATCACCACCCCAATTCCACCTTACAAATCTGGCTAGACCAGAGGATGTACACTGGTACAGATAGGAACTAGATAGGTAGATAGGGAATCCAAGATGGATGATCCCTTCAGGACCAGTGGTGAGAGTGGTGATACCGGGAGGGTGGAGGGAAGGTGGGAGAGAAACGGGGAATTAATTACAAGGATCTACATATAACCCCCTCCCTTGGGGATGGACAATAGGAAAGTGGGTAAAGGGAGACATCTGACAGTGTAAGCAAGACATGAAAAAAAATAATTTATAAATTATCAAGGGTTCATGAGGGAGGGGGGAGCGGGGAGGGAGGGGGAAAAATGAGGACCTGATGCCAGGGGCTTAAGTGGTGAGCAAATGTTTTGAGAATGATGAGGGCAATGAATGTACAAATGTGCTTGACACAGTGGATGCATGTATGGATTGTGAGAAGAGTTGTATGAACCCCAATAAAATGATTAAAAAATAAAAAGAAACTGTAAAATTACTCTGACACAGAGGATAAAACATTGCACAATTGAACTCGAATGTGAAATCTGAGACCAAAAATTAGAATGTATGTGCGGTTGTCTATTGGCACTAGATAGTATCCAGTGACAAGGCTAAAATGAATGCAGTGGTGAGAGATGGAACCAATGTGAATGTTTCCGATGTGGTGAAAGAAAGCGAGCTTCAACAAGGCGTACAACTCAATCAGCGACATAATTGTTTCCCTTTAAGTTAAGAGAAATCCAGATATTTAAAGAAAAAAAAGAGAGATGAAGCCCGTCTCTTTCTTGCATAGATACTTATGACTTCTACGTAACACACACACGTCACTTAAATAGCTCGGCATTTCACCAAATTAAAAACATCAGAAACCTGCAGCCTAAAAGGTAATGTAACAAACCTTAGCCAGGTAGGTGTCTATGTTGTCAGCTGGATGCCAGTGCCTACTTGTGGGAGAAACCCCAATATATTCCCGGGGGAGATTTCTACCAAGCATAGAACTAATTTGAGCAGTTCCTACAAAAGGTGTCTCTAAGGCTGGTCTCATGAGGCTGTTGAGTAAAGATTGGTTCTGTTGGTTCTGCTGTTTTTCCGCAGCTAGTTGTCCACTGATCTCTGAGAGTCTCTCGTTGGTCCTGTGAAGATTACATAAAGCAAATTAGTATTCATCCATTTCACTGTTCTCTACACGATTCTGTTTTCTTCAATGTGGTCGCCATGGCTAAACTCTAAAGAAAGGTCGGTCTGAAAGCCTGCTGGTAATGGGAGGAGCAACAAGTTCATAAACAAGTGCTGGACCATTCCCCGTGGGACACGTTAGTTACATCGGTTGTGGTGAACAAGGAAGCCTGGTGGCAGGGCAGTTCAAACACTCAGCCGCTAACCGGCACGTTACGTGTTTGAACACCAGCTGGTCTACCAGAGAAAGAAGTGGCGGCGAGCTTGGTAAAATCGTTGCTATGGTTAAGTGCCACCGAGCCAGCCCCAGCCCGTAGGACCACTTGCATAACAGAATGAGACCCTGCGCGGTCCTGAGCCGTCTTCACAGCTGTGTCCTGTGCCTGCGGCCACGGCTGCAATCAGTGTGCCAATCCATCTCGTAGCGGGCTTTCCTACTTCCTTTTCAATGGCACTTCGCTCTACCAAGCGCGATGTCCTTCTCCAGGGACTGGCCTCTCCTGGCAACGCGTCCAAACTATGAAGATGAAGCCTTGCCATCCTTGCCCCTAAGGAGCACTCTACGTACTTCTTCCAAGACGGAACAGTGCGTCCTTTGAGCGGTCACTGGGACTTTCAGTATTTCTCCAGCACGACTCAGATGGATCACTTCTTCATTGGCCTTCTTTTTTCAATATCCAACGTTTACATGCAATGTAAAGCGGCAATGGAAAATACCATGGTTTGGGTCAAGTGCATCTTATAGTTCAAAGTAATAACCTTGCTTTTCAATACTCTGAAGGGGTGCGCATCAGATTTACCTAATGCAATGTGTCGTTTGATCTCTTGATTGCTGCTTCCATGAGCACTGATTGTGGATCCAAGTCAGACAAAATCTGACTTCAAGCTGTTTTCCATTTATCATGATGTTACCTATTGGTCCAGTTGTGAGGATTTTGGTCTTCTTGACATTGAGTTGTTATCCATGCTGAAGGCTACAATCTTTGATCTTCAATCAGTAAGCAAGGTTGTGTCATCAGAATACTGTAAGTTGTTAATAAGCCTTTCTCCAATCCTGATGCTACAATATTCTTCATATAATCCAGTTTCTCGATTTGCTCAGCTGAGAGGCTCAACAAGTCTGGTGAGAGGACACGACCATAACAAGCACTTTTCCTGATTCGAAACCACGCAGTCTTCCCTCACTCGGTTCTCACAACTGCCTCCGATCCACGGGGAACTTCTACTGGACTTGCCTCAGAGCAGGAGGTCAGGGTTCGTTCGCTTGCTGTTAGGTGTCACTGAGTCAGTCACTTCTGACCCTGAGCGGCTCCCTGGGGCAGAGTAGAAGTGCCCCAGAGCCTGTTCCTGGCTGAAGCCAACAGTCCTCTGTGGAGCTGCTGGGTGGCTCCAACTACCAAGCTGCGTAGAAGCTCAGTTAGCTGCGTGCACACCACCAGAGCTCACCTGCTCAAAACCAGTTCCATTGGTACTATTTCCACTTACGGGAATACTGACGAGCAATTATATCTAAAAAATATGCGTCAATCATAAAACTTCAAAAATAACTTTAACCCAGTAGATCAGATTTCCTATGTAATAAAGAAAATGATAGTAAAGCCAAATAGAACCAAAAAAGGGAAGAGATGTAAAACATCCTACATAACATTTTAAAGATAAATTAATTTACTAATAGTATTTCCCAAATTATATTATCTAGGGTTCACTTCTTACCTTGTGAAACTGGCTCATTAAAAATAGACTTTAAGGCAGTGGCTCTCAACCTTCCTGTGACCCCCCCCAACCATAAAATTATTTTCCTTTCTACTTCATAACTATAATTTTGCTACCATTATGTGTTAGGCAACCCCTGTGAAAAGGCCATTCGACCCCCCCAGAGGGGTCGTGACCCACAGGTTGAGAACCGCTACTTTAAGGTATATTAATGAGTTAAATTTATTTTCTGTGTTTCCATTTTGACTTACTTTTCTAGTTTACTTGACAATTCCCTTTTCAGTTGCAATTCTTGAAAATAGAGTTGTTTGTATGTTTCTATTTCTGTTTTCTGAGAATCATTTTGGGAAGTTTTCATTTTGGAAAGTTCATATTCTAGCTCGTTCATTCTCACTTCCATTTGACTTCTCATTGAAGCATTATGTTCTTCTCTTAAGTACTCTAAGTTCTCCTGGGAAACTGCTTGAGTCTAAAACCAATTAAAAGGACACATTCAGAAAGATTGACAATGTGAATAATTATAATGCTTTGTTTCCCTACATTCTTGTCAGTGATTCTTAGAGAAATTCTAAGTATGTAAAAAATAAGGATGTTTTAAAAAAGGCTCAAGTTTAAAATAGTTACTAATACCAAGTGACATATCTGATACAAATAACTTTGAATTATATTTCAGTTATTACTTATGTGGTTTCATCATTCAAGGCACAATAATTACAGTATATACTCGAGTGTAAGCCGAACCAAATAGCAGCCAAAGTACCTAATTTTCCCACAAAAACTGCATTAAAAATGTGCTGGAAAACTTGGTTTATATACAAGTATATACAGTAAATAAAAAAATATATCAAGACTAAACCAAGAGTATGGGACATTTATAAAATCAAAACTTTTTCTCTGCCTGTTAGTACTTTTGTTTTATGGTAACTAGACTTAATAATCAAGTGATTCTCTAAAGCGAATCCTTATTCTGAGAGTAATTTATTATTAATAACGATGGGACTCACATATTAAAGAGATAAACAAATGCAACTTTCTAACAATCTAGACAACTGAGTTAGTTAATTGTGTACCAACCTGGCTGATAAACACATGTGGGGTTAATTGAAGGACAGAGGGATAAATGGCTTGGTGAGCCTTGCCTTTAAGTTCTCAGGTCTCTTGCTTTCTGATGGTTGGACCAGGGTGTAGCGTCTTAGCCAGTTCCCTGCTTTAGCTGGCGAGGCTCACTTAATGCAAGACATCCCTGAGGAGAAGCCGCAGACTCACTTCCTGCAAGACGTCCCCGAGGAGAAGCCGCATGGACCTACCCCGATGCAGCCCTGGGTGCTGGAGCAGCCACGTAGAGACCCCTGCCAGCGCTGAGATGCTTACATGTTCACTGACTCAGCTTGCGTCCTGCAGTCAGCATCATAGTGTGTGTTTTGTGAGATGGAGGAGGACTTTGTGGATCGGTGTTGGACATACGGGTTAATGGGTTAATGTTGGACTCGTGGTCTTGGGCAGCACTGGGTTGGGATGTTTTCTTGATGCCCACTTAACCTTTATATAAAACTCTCTCTTATACATTAGTTTCTGTGGATTTGTTTCTGTAAAGAACCCAGACTAACACAAAAACAAACGACCCCAAACAAAGTAAACATGGGCAGTTCCATGAACGAGAGCAGAAAACAGATAAAAAGCTTACCTGTAAAAACAGGTTGACTTGTTTTAGCTTTTCCACTAATTCCTTCTTGGCCTTCTCCTCAACCTCCCATTTATACTGTTTGACTTGAGCGTAGTCGATCACGCTCTTCTCCAGCTGGCTCTTGAGGTGTCCGACTTTTTGCTCCAGCTTGTCTTTGCTCTTCTCCAGCTTCTCACATCTCCTCTGCGTGTCTTTCACGGCGAGTAATTCCTGCTGAAGGGCTTGCTTCTGCGCTTCCAAGTGTTGACACTTTGAATATGAAGCTTCCAGCTTTTCCGTAAGATTATCAATCTGCATGAATAAAATAATATACTTTAACAATAAAGGAAGTAGGCTGTGAACTGTCTAACTCAATAATAATAAAAACTTAAAATAAATAAATTCATTGCAAGAAAATACCCATGTTCTTACGGTGGGATAGCTTGCATCACTCTAGACATCAGGAGCAAAGTTGTAACTACAAAGAGCCACATAAATTTATTTCATTTCTCTTTGCCACACAATTTCTGCACTCACTTCTATACTGTGTTTTATTTTCTGTGAGTTTGCGCATGTTGTCACTCCTCAAAATGGCTGTAAGTCACTTAATCAGAAAATTTCCCCCCTGAAGCACTCCCCACCTACACGTGTCCGTCCATTCAGTGTAGAAGAAATGGGCTGGCTTCACTGAGCTTTGTTTGCCTTTGTTGTGGATTCCTGAGCAAAATCTATGTTGTTCTGAGGCACTAAGATTTAAGTGCTTACGGAGCAAAATAAATAGCTGCAATGACACTAAAGAGCAGGATGCTGTGTCGATAAAAAACAAAACCACAAAAAATAAAACAACTCTGAAACGTGTGGAGTGGCGTTAGGACCACTCCTAACAGGAGGCATCGGAAGCTGAAGAGACCACAAGAGTATGACTGAAAACCAGGGGCTCCAAGAGAGGAAGCCTGCTGGTCCTTGAGGAGGCTGACAGCAAGGATCTAAAGGCAAGATTTTTTAAAAAGATATTAACTCTGGAAGAAAGTAGACTCTTGATAAGTAGCAACTGAAAGTACAATATTAGAGGCTAGAGAGAAGCTGAAGAAAGATTGGTCAATATAAAAGAACTGGGGTTCATCAGTTCAAATATATTGTCTGTTTCATATTTATAGCTTCTCTACATGTCAAACCATGTCCAAATGAAGAAATGACTTCTGGCTCCCACCAGTCCATGAGCTGTCAGGAAAACATGCTCCAAAGGCAGTGCCAGGCCAGATCTGCAAACCCTTTGCTAAGACCTTGGAATGGATCACTGGAGACAGTGCGGGAATGGCGCCCCATCTGAGCCCACCACACCGAGGCAAACCACTAAGGGCGTGCAACAGAACAGCAAGGAGAGCAGAGCAAGCAAGTCCCGAGGGAAGACCAAAAACAGACTTTGGGGCCAGGGAATCGCACCCCATCATATTCAACCAGGAAAACACTACTAAAGGTCAATAGAAAGACTTTCAACTATTTACAAGATTTTCTTTATTTTTGTCATTGGTTTTTGTTGTTGCTTTGTTTTGCTCTGTCTTGTTTTTTGTGTATATTATTATCTCTGCAGGTCTATCTAGATAAGATAGGCGGGATAAACAATCTGGAGGAGAAAACAATGGGACCGATGGTTGGTGGGGGGGGCATGGGAGAGGGGGAGGCGGGCAAAAGGAAGTGGGTGTTAACAAACCCAGGGACAAGGGAACAACAAGTGATCCAAAATCGGTGGCGATGAGGGTGTAAGAGGCCTGGTAGGGCTTGATCAAGGCAATGTAGCCGAGAGGAATTACTGATACCCAAATGAAGACTGAGAATGATAGTGGGACAAGAGGAAAGTAAAAGGAAATAGAGGAATAAACTAGGAGGCAAAGGGTAGTTATAGAGGTCTAAGTACAGGCATGTACATATGTAAATATATTTATATATGATGGCAAAAGATATCGATGTACATATATTTATAGGTTTAGTATTAAGGTAGCTGATGGACATTGAGTCTCCACTCAAGTATTCCCTCAATGTAAGAACACGTTGTTCTATTAAACTGGCATTCTATGATACTTACCTTCCTGACACAATTGCTGAAGACAAAGCAGGTGCATAAGCAAATGTGATGAAGAAAGCTGATGGTGCCTGGCTATCAAAAGACATAGCGAGCGTATGGGGTTTTAAAGGTTTGAAGATAAACAAGCGGCCATCTAGCTCAGAAGCAACAAAGCCCACATGGAAGAAGCACACCAGCCTGTGTGGTCACAAGGTGTCAATGGGATCCCCTTACAGAAGGGTCGTGGGAGGAGACGAGCCAGTCAGGGTGCAATATAGCATAGATGAATCATACAATTTTCCTCTAGTTCTTTAATGCTTCCTTCCCCCCACCATCATGATTCCAATTCTACCTTACAAATGCAGCTAGACCAGAGGATGTACACTGGCACAGATAGGAACTAGAAACACAGGGACTCCAGGACAGATGAACCCCTCAGGACCAATGGTGAGAGTGGCGATACTGGGAGGGTGGAGGGAAGGTGGGGGAGAAAGGGAGCACTAATCACAAGGTTATACATATCACCCCCTCTCTGGGGGACAGACAACAGAAAAGTGGGTGATGGGAAACATTGGACAGTGTAAGATATGATACAATAATAATAATTTATAAATTATCAAGGGTTCATGAGGGAGAGGGGGTGGGGAGGGAGTGGTAAAAATGAGGAGGTGATACCAAGGTGCTCAAGTAGAAAGCAAACGTTTTGAAAAGGATGATGGCAACAAATGTACAAATGTGCTTGACACAATGGATGTATATATGACTTGTGATGAGTTTTCCGAGCCCCCAATAAAATGATTTTTAAAAGAAAAAATTCACTATGACTAGAGAGAACCTGCCCAGGTGATGCCACTGGGTGCACTAACTCAGGGCGAGTTGCTTGAAGCTCACCTAGCTGGAAAATGCATACAGAGCTTTATCCCATTTTGGAGGTACCCCCTCATAAGAGCCATGGACCAGTGACCAGAAAAAGCACATTGCTTGAAATTGAGAAAAATATTTTATAATAGGTTTAAAAAGAAAAGTAATGCATTTAGCACAACCACATGCAGAGCGACAGGTAGACATCAACATGTGAGAATCTTGTACTTGTGAGCCCAGGCAAATGGCACTCTCTTACAGCCTTCTATTCAACACGGCTAGTTTTCAAATTTACTTCTGGGAACAAACCCAGGTTTGGAAATTGATGTTTCTGAGAGTGGGAATCTAGACGTTTTCTATATTTTAAAGCTCCCTAATAACTTAGCTGCCCCACATGATATTTGGGAATCACTGACGTCTGCTATCTTCAACTACCATTATAATGCTCACTAGATAGACTCTGAGGGGCCCTGGTGGTATGGGGGGGACACACTGGGCTGCGACCCACAAGGTCAGCAGTCCAAAACCAACAGGCACTCTGTGGAGAAAGACGAGGCTGTCTACTCCCATACAGAGTTACCATCTCAGAAACCCACAGGGCAGTTCCACTCCATCCCATAGGGTTGTGATTAGTTGGAATTGACACAATGGCAGTGAATTTTGAGTCTTGATCGATAAGCTCTACCTAGCTGAAAAACTGAACTTACCATGATCTCCATTGCCTTGCTATGGGAAGAAGGGAATCCCCCTCCTTTGCTATCCCTTTAATTGTAGTTTTAATATATTTTTGGTAGTTTTATTTCCATAATGACCATTTGTTATTATAAGCCAATAAAAATAACAACAACAGCAACAAAAAGAGCACTGTCTTAAACATTAAACAGCTTCGCAGGAGACCAAGGTGGAAAAGAACTTATCTAAAAAAATGTTGAGAGTAACTTTTCCAATGGAATGAACTCCAACCAGTAAGATTCATAGGAAACTCACAATGTTTTCAAGGGAATTACAGTACCACAAACATCGCTTGCCACCTTGGACTAAAACAGACCAAGACACTACAAGACAGAAAAGAACCTTTGGACTTTAGAGGTTCCACAGAGAGGAACACAGGCTGAGGTCATTTCTTCAAAAAAGAAGAGTACTGACTGGCGAGGAGCCGAGGGACATTCCTCCTCATGATTCAGCCTACTCATGTTTATGCAAATAACACGCTCCTTCTACATTTATCTATCAACCACTCCTTTCCTTCAGAGATATTTTGTAATTGTGATCTACTAATTTTTTATAGCAACATTAAAAGAAGAAATTGGCATAGCATGTGCTTAAGTGAGAAACCTGCCAGTGGGGAGGGAGCAGTGGGCAAACAAATTTCGGCAGCCCTCTTGATGTTTGTGTAAAAATACGGTGCATACCAAAGGACGGACAACAGGCACCTCTATTTAAGAATTTCTGTGGGACTATCGTTTTTAATGTTCTCAGTTTTAAATGCAGTGTTAATGTGCTCTGAATGTTAAGAAATTATACACAATTTCCCCCTTGCCTTATGTCAAGCTTGTCTGTGGGGAAGATAAGGCCTTCTCATGTGGTATCACCATACTTATTCATATCATACACATTAGCTTGAAAGTTTGAACATTCAAATTAATCGTTTGTCTGTTATCTGACTGCACTAAATTGCTTGCGTATACCATGTTTTAAGCACTGTACTCCTGAAGTTTTTCTTTGAATGGATTGAAATATATCACCATGTATGATGTACTAAAATAGAAAGTAAAGCTTATATATGATTTTCTGTGTGTTTAAGAAATAAGGAACCGAGACTTCTGGGGCTGTAAGGGTCCAGTGCTGGCACAAGAAGCAGGTCAAAGAGCATGCCACTATGAGCTGCAAGTCGGTGGATGAAGCAGGTTTCCAAAGAGGACACCTAGAAGCCCAGATTTAGTCACTGCCGAGTTCTATAGGGTCTATACATTGTAACAACTGGATGTGACGCATCAGGAAGTACAAGGGTGCTCCCAAAATTCATGGAAAATTCGAAAAGATTTTCCAATTTTCACAGCAACTTTTTGAAGCTCCCTTCTAAGCACTAGAATGAGACGACACATCCCGTGACCATGACTTGATGGCAAGGAAAGTGGAGGAGGAAGCCGGGTGAAAGACTAATGGTTTTACTGAAGAAAAGGAATGGCCTCCATCTCTGTATCATACGCAAAACTAACTCCCCACCACCAAGGAGTCTATAGATCGGCACAGCCACAGGTTGTCTTAAGAAATAAAAGTTCTACACGAGCAAAATTAAAAACGTTTCCCAACATTGACTTTCATTATTACCTAAGACCTCAGGTAATATGCTCACTGGCTGGGAAACAGCCCTCATAATATGTGATTTGGACTAGCACAAAGATACATATAGGTCAAGGGTAAAGAACTGCAGGGTCAAAACGAAAGCTTCATGTTTATAGCCAATTGATTTCAAACAAGAAAGGATAGCTCATCAACAAATTGTGCTGAGCAGCTAGATAGCCACACACGAAAGAGCTAACTTGGATCCCTACCTCACACCATCGGTAAACACGAACTCAAAATCCAAGACCTAAAACTATAAAACTCAGAAGAAAAAGTCCTCACAATTTAGCATTTGACAATGAATTCTTAGATATAATACCAAATTTGCAAGTAATCAAAGAAAAGAGATAAATTAGACTTCATAAAAATAAAAAACTTGGAGGTACAGGGAATCCAGGGTGGATGATACCTTCAGGACCAAGGGTATGAGGGACGATGCTGGGAGAGTGGAGGGTGAGTGGGTTGGAAAGGGGGAACTGATTACAAGGATCCACATGTGACCTCTTCCCTGGGAGAGGAACAGCAGAGAAGGGGGGGGAAGGGAGACTCCGGATAGGGCAAGATATGACAAAATAACGATGTATAAATTACCAAGGGCACATGAGGGAGGGGGGAAAGGGGAGGGAGGGGAAAAAAAAAAGAGGACCTGATGCAAGGGGCTCAAGTGGAGAGCAAATGCCTTGAGAATGATTGGGGCAGGGAATGTATGGATGTGCTTTATACAATTGATGTATGTATATGTATGGATTGTGATAAGAGTTGTATGAGTCCCTAATAAAATGTAAAAAAAGAAAAGAGGAGAAAAAAATGATTAGGGCAAAGACTGTACAGATGTGCTTTATACAATTGATGTATGTATATGTATGAACTGTGATAAGAGTTGTATGAGCCCCAATAAATTGTTTAAAAAAAATAAAATGAAAAACTTGTACTTCAAAGAATACTATATTGAGAGTGAAAAATCAAGCTACTGATTCAGAGAAAATATTTTTAAGTCATACACCTGTGTAAGATAAGGAACTCTTATAACTAAGGAACAAATTGCCCCAAAAGGTAACTGATTTGAAGAGACATTTCTCCAAAGACGATATACATATGGCCAATAAATACATGCAAAGATGTTCAACATTATTAGTCATTAGAAATATGGAAGCTGATTAATGGAAAAATAGAATGTGTCATATGCATAGAAAGGAATACTATTGAACAGAAAAAGTAAACATATTCTGTAATGTGGATCAATCTTGACAATAGTACACTGACTAAAAGAAGCCAGTTATAAAGGGCCACACTATGTGAGTTCATGAATAAGAATTGTCCAGAATAAGCATATCTATAAAGATAAAAGAGTAGATTAGTAGCTGTCTAGGCTAGGGGAGGGGAGGAGAGAAGATTGGCGGATATTCCTCAAGAGTATTTGGTTTCATTTGGAGATAATGAAAATCGTTTTAAAATGATCATGGTAACAATTGTACAATTTTGTTAATATATATTAAAAGACAATGAGTTGCATATTTTAAATGAGTGAATTATATGAAGTGCTAATTATAGTTCAATAAAAATATTACAAAAGTATTTTATTTGGTGCTAGTGATTTGGGGTCTTGTTCTGATAAACCAGGGGAGAAAGACAGGGTTCCCAACTTCTGAAACCAGCTATAGCCTTGGAACTCAGAGGGGCAGTTCTACCCTGTCCTGTAGGTCGCTGCGAGCCAGTATTAACTAGAAGGCAGTGAGCAACTGTAGACCGCTTCGTTTTAGATTTTAAGCCACAAAAAAACAATTTCAACAATGTGCCGTTTTTACAGAAAAGTCCTATCTCAAAAAGCTGTCTTTTTCACTGGCATCAAGGATATAAAATTAGTAGAAAAAAACTATTCCACCTCTCAAAACACTGAGTGATTTATACTTCCCAAACTTAAGTGACTTTAGTCCCAAAACTAATTACAGATTACCTTCTCTTTCAACTTGGTCACATGACTTTCCATTTCAACGTGACTTGTTTGTAAGTCTCCAAGGAAACAAAGGTCTCCATTTTCATATTCATTCAACTTCTTTTTTGTTTCTTTTAATATTTTCTTAAGGCTGCAGATATATATACATTGAATAAGCTCTTTCATAGTACATATATAATTATTTAAACAATCTCTAAATCATACTCCTTTCTCATTTGCCTCTTCTTAACATTGTTTATAAGCCTACCATCTATGTTAATAAAAATATGGCAACAACAACATATGGCAATACCATATGATGGCAGGTAAAGGGTTAATGATATAACGATATAAAGTTCTTATAAATAATTAACACCCTTTTTAGTGTGTCAATGTAAAACACTAATCTACGATTTAACAAAGGAAATATACAGAGATCTGTGTTTATGGTCAAGAAGAAACACATCATTACTAAAGTTTTGAAAAGACATAAAAACACTATCAACCTGCTCCTCAGCCTACAAGAGGGAAAAATACAGCAAGAAGCTTGAGATGAGAAAAAGGAAAATAACTGAAGGCTGACTGAGCAAGCGCAGGAGGCAGGCAGAGCCTCACAAGAAAGGAAACCAGCAGAAAGGCAAGGGGCGAGTCTGAAAAACTCTGTTCAGCGAGCTCAAGGCCTTGGCTAGGGCAATGTCTACAAAATGAGAGAACAGCAAAGCGTGAAGAAAAAGAATGAAATGAGAGAACAGCATTGATCAGGTCTCAGAACAAATGTCAGGGCTCAGCAAACCTGGGGGATTTAAAGGCATCAGGAATATTCTAGTTGTTAAAATGTGACTAGTGGAGACACGACAGTTCAGCTTCACTTTCTTCTAGGAGTCACAGATGTGGGCATGTTTGTCTAGGAGTGATATCTCTTATAGTTTAACTTCTGGTGCTGTCAGTGGCACAGATGAGTGTTGAGGTTTTAACTATTTTAAGGTTGAAAGGCTGAATACTATGAAAGAAAAAGAAGACTCCGTAGAGAGCAAAGATACCTCGCAGTAATAAAAGTTCGAGGTGAGCGGCGAAGACTGCAGCTGACAGTACATGCAAAGGGAATTCAAAAACGGCTCGGATTGTGATATGCATTTCTTAAATAAACGTTAACGTAGTTGGTTTAACTAAGAAAATGTAGCTTAAAACCAAATACACATTTATTTGTAATAAAGCAAAAGAGAAATTTCAGCCAAATCAATAATATACAAAAAATATCTGAAGTATTACCTTACCCAGTACGTGATCCATGTTATAAACCAAAATGTGTATAAACTGTGGAATGGAAAACTAATTTGCTTTGTAAAGTTGCATCTAAAATCACAATTAAAAGGTGGGTTTTTTTTTTAAGTCTTACCCAGCAATATCTTTTTCTAATTCATTTTTTTTATGTGCTTCTTGGTCCAAACGATGTTCCAGAGCTTTTTTCAATTTTTCATTTTCATCTTCAGACTTAAAAGTAATATAATAAGCAAAGTTAGTTTTTTAATGTACTCACTTTTCTTTTTTAAATATGTGCATTTTTCATGAGTTTGATAGTAATTGGTGTTTAGACAGGGGATCCTGAGCAGTGCAAACAGGTACAAACTCAACTGCTAGTTGAAAGGTCTGTGGATTAAACCCAACCACAGGCCACTTGAATAGCAGGCCTGGTGATCTCCTGAAAGACCTCCCACCTTGAAAACCTGGGCTCACAGCAGGAGGACTCGGCTCCAGGGCACTAACACCAGGGTAGGCTATTCATAGACACAATCAGAGCTTTAGTACAATAGATATCAAGACACTGACGCACCAAACTTTTACTTAACAGGGTTTGCTGAAGGTTTTCAATCTTGTTCTCTTGCAATCTGATTGTAGCATTTAATGTCACATTTTCCATTTCATGCCTAAAATGTGTATTTTAAAACAATTATTCTCACACATAGATTTAAAAATATAGAATTATACAATTATTACACAAATGCTTAAGATTTAGTAAGCAGATAATCTGTCAATGGTAACATTTTTTCTAGCTATATTTTTGGTGGTAAAGATAATATGCAAAAAATTATGCATTTCAAAGTAGTTTAAAGTTGATATTTTGCTCTGGATTTCATACCGGTACTTATTATCATCATAACTAAAAACATTAAACAAGAAATGAATTGCTTATTTGTTTCACAAATATACACGCTATTTTCTGTGTGACTTTAAACCATACTTTTGCAAGCTGTCTTGTATCCTCTCAGCATTTCTTATTGCCTCTGCATGTTGACACTGCACTTCTTCATACTAAAATAAAGAATAAAAGAAATTGCTTTTACTAGTAATCCAGTATAAGTCCACTCATCACCTATTTTTTTATCTTGTCTGTGGCTACTTTGATGACCTAATGGCAGAGGTTAGCAGCTGAGACAGGGAACTTACGGCCTGCAGAGTCTATGACAATGACTCTCTGAACCTTTGCAAAATTACCCACAGACTATTGCATTTAAATTATATTTGATCAGATGAATAAGCCAGTTTACTGAACTGGTGACATTGGGAGACATAAGAAATTAAATGAGTAATTTATATTTTCGTATTCCAAGTCCTGCCACATCACCTACAATTTTAAATTTGCACGTGTGTGATTGGTCATGACTATGTCATTGACTATTAGAGTTCCGATGTAGCTCTAAGGGACCTGAAGAGTTTGGGAAGTAGAAGAAATACAGGAGCCAGGATGCCTGAGTCCAAATCCCACTGGTTAACTCCACTAGTTACTGGTCGTGCAACCTGAACCAAGTTGTGAAGCACCTGTTCAGTGAAGAGAAAAATCCTGTCTACTTCATTGCATGTTGGGAGAGACTCTATGAGGGAATATAGGTAACGTCCTTAAGGAGTATCTGCCGCACAATGAGCAAAGGAAGGGTTGCTACCGGCATCATCATTGTTACTGCATTTTATGTTCCACTGAAATCTGACAGTGTATGCTGGTGGTCTGCCAACAGAAACGGTCTCTACGAAAGGTAGAATGAAACATTGCACATCCCACTGGAAGTGGCATCAAACAGGGATGTTTGAAGGCTATAGTCTGTATACACTCGTGGAGAAGCCGAGTTTTCCAGCACATTTTTAATGCATTTTTTGTGCTAAAATTAGGTGGCTTGGCTGATATTCGGGTCGGCTTATCCTCAAGCATATACAGCAATATGCTCCTGGGACTTCATAAACCTTTGCCAATCTCACCAAGAACTTTTCTCTTTTTACATTTTACTTTTTTTTTTTTTTTACAGTTTTACATTTTACTACTTTACCACTCAGTGGGAATGATCACAGACTACAAGGCAGTACAGATGGTACCTCCAAAGCGAAGTAGTGGATAACAGACATGCCTGTCATAAATGAGCTTCAGCTATGAGCCGGAAAATATCGAGATACAGTCAGGAGTCCTTCGAGGCAAGCATGGCAAGACTTGGTCGTACATTTTTGGGACACGGTGCCAGGAAAGACCAGTTCCTTGAGAAGGACGTCACGTTTGGTACCAGAGGGGCAGCACAAAAGAAGGCTCTTGAGAAGAAGGACTGACACCGTGGCTGCAAAAATGGGCTCGAGCCCAGGAACAATTGTGAGGATGGCGCAGGACCAGGAAGGGTTTCAGTCTGTTGTGCATAAGGGTGCTATGGGTCGGAACCGACTCAATAGCACCTACCAACCAAAATAACATTGCTGAATGTAGGCTTCTCAATCAATTCATCCTCAGCAATTGTTTATGTTGAGCAAGCACAATGAGGAGGAGATAACCCAAGTGAGTAGTCAGGGCCTATCAGAAAAGCCAATGCCTGGAGAGTTACAGCTGCCAAAGTGCCACGGAGCTGTAATCCCACTTCTGGCAGCCTACTGCATTTTAAATCGTGAGGGAAACAAAAGAATATACAAACAATGAGCATGTGATTGTGGAAGTCTCGATTAGTTAAGTGCTTTCAGTTTTATATTTAATTGCTTTAAAGGAACTTTAGAATAAAAACTTAGTTATTATAAGTGTCTCAGATAAATTACTTGATACGGTATAAAACACTTACAATTACCCTAACAGTGTTCACATAGAGTTTTCAACTTGCTATAAGTGCCGTAGATCTTAGATAACTCTATCCTTAGGCAAATTTACAGTTAGAAGCCTAGATATTCTCTCAGGGAAAAGTAACAAAAGCAAGGAGAAATTAGGAGTCAAAATGTTCTGCAGAAGCTGGCAGGGCAGGTACTGAAACAGCAGCTAGAGACGTCCTGGGAGATGGGGAGAGGGTGAGCTCCCATGAATGGATGTGGATGGGGAGAGAGTGAGAGAAGATGAACGGGTGTGGATTAGGCTACATGAAAAGACAGCGAACGCTGTCTCTGGCAGAACAGCTGGTAGTTCCGAACTGCTGACCTTCACAGAGACAACTGCGGAATTCAACGAGAAACTGAAAGCCACCACACTGTACACGTGAAAAGGGAAAGCGGTACAGCACGTGAACTAGAGCTCAGTTACTTGTTCAAACACCAAACGGCATGCTCGTTAACTTTCTTAAACCTCGATGCTTTGACAATACACACACACAAAAGAAGAAAAGAAAATGAAGGCAATGGCCAAGTTCCCAAAGGGTTTGTAAAACCACCTTAAAATTTTGCCTCCGACTGAGGATTCTTTTTAATGCTCTCAGTTAGTTCTTGTTGAAACTGTTTCAGACCTGCCTGGTAAGACGCTATGGACCTTATGAATCACATATGCTTTTACTTATAACACAACTCTGACATATATACATTTGCAGAATAGTATAATAGCATTTCTACACCACGTTAATCTTGAAAATCAAGAAATAAACATGTACTGATTCTGTAGTTCCAAAAGTGAAGGGAAATAAGACGCTGTTCACATAGTATCCTCTGCTTTAATCTCACCATGACAAGAGCGATCATGAGAAAATACTATTTTGCAATAAAGGCTCAACTTATAGAGAATTACGTTGAATTTCCAACCCTCCTAAGGGTATTGCAGGAAAAATGCTTAATCTAAATGGTAGAATGAGAGCCAAACTTTCAGACATTCATGTTATTAAAGGCAGTTTAACACATTACAGTGAAAATAAAAAGAAAGTTGTCCGATGGACCCCATGTTGTGAAATAATTTATGCTTCGCATAATCAACCATAAATGCACTGTTCCACGTTGACTTTCAAACATACCTGACACCTGATTTGGTCTAATTTCTTCTTTAAGTCCTGTACCTCGTCTTCTAAAGTCAACCGATAGTGCACAGCGACCTCCAAGGAAGCCTCCGACATAGAATGCTTCTTAATGCTCTCGGTCAGCTCTTGCTGAATTTGCTTCAGATCTGCCTGGTTAGATGTAAAGGATCTTGTAAGTCACATATGCTTCTAATGATCACAGAACACTCTGACATATACACTTTAAAACTATCACAGCATGTATCATTTGCCAACTCTTCCTCACATGCATCCGTTCCTGTTCATCACTTGACTTAGGTGAGGATACTCAAGGTTGCTATTGCCTTGCCTAACCAGTACTAACGCTTATGAGCTCACAGACACAGCCCCTCTCCACTGCCCCTCGCGGATTTGCAAACGTCAAAAGTCTACAGAAGGCTAACAACGGTGGCTGTGTGAGCTGGAATGCCGTGGCAAATTCTAGACTGTGTGAGATGTTCTCGCTCTTTTGTAATTGAAATTCAAATTAACTTCAGAGTTCCTTGCATGTCCAATCTTCTGCTGAAATCCTTCCAATGGGCGCTTGTCTCATTCCAATGGAAGGCATTACAATAGCCTTCCAGGCCCTACGCAACCTGGCCTCCACTTCACTCCTTGGATTCGGCTCTTACAACTCTCCTTCATTCGCGCCATTCCCACCAGCCAACGTTCCTCAGAAGAGGGATCCCGCCGCAATATAAATTCATCACACAGTTAAAATCACCTTCCCGTTGGGGCAATTCATGTCCAAATGATAGTTGCTGAGAATTGTTAGCAAATTACAGTCCATCCTCATTACTCATGGATTCTGTTTTTGCAAACTCACCCATCTAGCACATTTTTAAACCCTACAATCAAGAGCTCCAAGTCTTGAACAGTCATTTGCATGTACTGAGTGGCAAACAAAATTAGTCTCCCAAATGGACAAGGCTGCCTCTGAATTGGCAGGAACTTTGCAGAAACGTTTCATGTACATAACTACCACAGATCAGGAGAATGGACTATACTTGTAAAACTGTTCAAAGCAAATGATAAATAGTAGTGAAAGGATTAAATCAACTACGGCTTTGTTGAAATTTATCACATCTCTCTAATCACGATCAAACAAAAAGTAGATATTTTTAAAGTGTTGTTGAGAGGTCAGGCGGAGACGTGATTTTGATAACTAAATCCCTTGAGGGAGTAAGCTGCTGGAACTGGGGGATCAGGACCATCGTCTTTGGGGGACACCCGGTGCAGCAGCATAACACAGTTCACAAAGACCACGCTGTACAAACCACTTGGGTAAGGAGTAATTGGGCTCTTAAAAGCCCATGCGTAGCTACCCAAAGGAACAGCCCTTGGCCTCTCCCGGTGCGGAGGAAAGAAGACTGGTGAAATCAAGACACCTGGAAACTAGTTCAATGGACTCGTGGGTCACACAAACACCAGTCTCCACCACCCTGACACCAGACAAGCTGGATGGTGCCCACCAATCGCTCTGACAAGCATCCCATTAGAAGGACCTACTAGACAGGATGAGAGAAACAGGTGGAACAAAACTCAAAGCCCTAAGAGAGACCTGGCCTACTGTTCGGGTACAGACAGGACACCCAGTTATGACCGTTTAGTCACCGTTCAGGTCAGGAACTGTGATAGAATTATCAACCCCTGAAGGTCAGAGGGGCAGCTTCAGCCAGGGACAAAGTTCAGAGGCTAGGAGAGGAGAAAGTGAGGAAACAGGACTAAGGGACCTGCAATGGATGAACTGAAACAAAGTGTGTACGAATTTGTTGAACGTAAAACTGACGATTTGCATGGGACCCCAAAGGGTAGAGAAGGGGGAGTGGCAGGCCTGGTGGGAAATGATCACGGGTAAGGTTGCTTAGAGAAGAGGTATACTCTAGCCCAGGTGGCGATGAAGCACGGTGGTAGGGCAGGAGGAAGGTCAAGGGAGATGGAGGAAAGAGCTAGGAGTCAAAGGGCATTCATGGAGGTCTAGACAAAGACATGTACATGCAAATATATATAGGAGGTTGGGGAAACAGATCTTTGTGTCTATATTTATAGGTCAAGTATTAAGGTGGCGGAAGGACCTTGGGCCTCTACTCAAACACTCCCTCTATGCATGAATACCTTCTTTTATTAAATTGGAACTCTATGATGCTCACTCTCCCGACACAACCGCTGGAGCCAAAGTGGGTGAACAAGTAAATGTGGTGAAGAAAGCTGATGGTGCCCGGCTATCAAAAGAGATAGTGACTGGGGTCTTAAAGGCTTGAAGATAAACAAGCGGCCATCTAGCTCAGAAGCAACAAAGTCCACATGGAAGAACACACCAGCCTGTGTGATCGAGTGGTCCCAAAGGGATCAGTTACCAGGCATCAAAGAACAAAAAATCATATCATTGACTGCACACCTCCATGATAGGATCGCTGAAGACAAATGGGTGCACAAGCAAATGTGGTGAAGAAAGCTGATGGTGCCCGGCTATCAAAAGAGATAGTGTCTGGGGTCTTAAAGGCTTGAAGGTGAACAAGCGGCCATCTCGCTCAGAAACAAATAAGCCCACATGGAAGAAGCACACCGGCCAGTGTGATCACGAGGTGCCCAAGGGACCAGATATAAGGCATCATGCAAAAAAAAAAAAAAAGATATAAGTGTGTGTATGTATGTGTATATATGTGTATATGTATATATGTATGTATATATATATTATATTAAATGAAGGGGGAAGTGCAGAGTGGAGACCCAAGGCCCAAGTGTCGCCCAATGGAGATCCCCTCATAGAGGGGCTTAGGAGAGGAGATGGGTTAATTAGGGTGTGAGGTAGTATCGATGAAGAACACAGCTTTCCCCCAGATCCTGGATGCTTCCTCCCCCCAACTACCATGATCCGAATTCTACCTTGCAGGGCTGGATAGGACAGAGGCTGTACACTGGTACATATGAGGGTTGGAGGTACAGGGAATCCAGGGTGGATGATACCTTCAGGACCAAGGGTGTGAGGGACGATGCTGGGAGAGTGGAGGGTGAGTGGGTTGGAAAGGGGGACCTGATTATAAGGAGCCACATGTGACCTCTTCCCTGGGAGAGGGACAGCAGAGAAGGGGGGAAGGGAGACCCCGAATAGGGCAAGATATGACAAAATAACGAGGTATAAATTACCAAGGGCATATGAGGGAGGGGGGAAAGGGGAGGGAGGGGGGGAAAAAAAAAAGAGGACCTGATGCAAGGGGCTTAAGTGGAGAGCAAATGCCTTGAGAATGATTGGGGCAGGGAATGTATGGATGTGCTTTATACAATTGATGTATGTATATGTATGGATTGTGGTAAGAGTTGTTGGAGTCCCTAATAAAATGTAAAAGAAGAAAAGAGAAAAAAATGATTAGGGCAAAGACTGTACAGATGTGCTTTATACAATTGATGTATGTATATGTATGAACTGTGAAAAGAATTGTATCAGCCCCAATAAATTGTTAAAAAACAAAACAAAAAAAAAACACGATATGAAGTAATAAAAATATTCATTGTATTTAAAAAAAAAACTGACGATTTGCTCTCTAAACCTTCACCTCATTCAAAATAAAGATTAAAAAAAGACATGGTTTTTAATTTACACCGTCAATTCAAGTGGACATACATGAAAATAAAATTACACTGAAATATAGTTTAAATTTCTGAAAGAAAACTATTACGGCAGCATCTAAATTCCAGTTCCTCTGGAAAGCTTGCATGGCAACACAGGTAACCTACGCAAGTGCATCCTCCTTTCAAAGTCCCCATTTTAGGAACAAACCCTTCTGCTCCATCAAAATAAGTATGATCCTAAAAAATCTCAATGATTATCTCATCAGTCTAAGGCTAAATTAATAATAACAGTCTCTGCCTGTAACAATTGATCATTTCACCTCTTGGGATTTTATAGGTGACAAGAGGTCACCTATAAAAGGAAAGCACGTTTCAGACGACTGTACTAAGTATATTCAGTCTATATATTTTCACGGATTCAGCATGTCACCACAATCCTACGCCATTCTGAATGTTCTTCTGGATACTTACTTCTCGTTCTGCTTTCTCACTGTCACACTGCCATATCTGGCCTTTTAAGCGGCTGCACTCGTTGGCTAACTCCTTAGTTCTCTCCTCCAGCTTATGACTTTTTTTACTTTCATCTTTAAGCGTTTTTACAATCGCATGAAGTTGATCTTGGAGATTAATGACTTTCCTTTCTTTACAGTCGGCTTTGTTTTCTGCCTCATCCACTTGCTTTTGAAGTAAATTATTTTCAGCCTGTAGACTAGTCAGTTTTTCATTGATGAGTTTCTGTGCCGTAATGGATTCACGCACTTTCTCTTGTTCATTCTGATACCTGCGTTCCATTTCCTTCAATTGACCCTGTACTTGGCTGAGGTCCCTCTGTACACGTTCCAAATTCAGCATCTTTTCTCGGAGTATATCTTTGGTGAGAATGAATGCATTTTCCAGGCTACTCAATTTACTTTCAGTTACAGAAAGCTGTTGACAAAGCACGTCATTGTTGTCTTTGAGGTTAGACAAGTCTAAGCTCATTTTGTTCTGTGTTTGAAGCAACTCATCTCTCGCTGTCTGGAAGGAAAGCTGTAATTCTGCTTTTGACTTCTGACTCTGCTCGCGGTTCTGCACCGCAGCAGCCAGTCTAGACTGTAAGGAGTCCATTTCTGTCTCTAGTCTCTCCCGGTTTACTTTCTCATTCTCCAGTTTGGAGTGTAGCACGGCATTCTCGGCTGTCAGATCGTTCACTCGACATGCTGTTCTTGACAATGTTTCCTCACGCTTTTTCAGAGCCTTTTGAAGATCATCATTTCTGGCTTTTATAAATTCAACGTCCTCAGAATATTTCTTTTCTTTTGCTTGACTCTGATTTTTCAACGTCTCTATTTCCAGTGTTAGAAAGTCAATTTTCTTCTGCAAAACGTGATTTTGGTGTGAATCGTCTTTGTCTTTACTAGGAACCTAAGTAAAAGAAAGGAAGATATTCAGTCTACACTCAATAAAATGACACATTATCATTTTCTTTGAAAATAGAGATTAACCTGTATGTCTAACCAATAAAATGATTGGGATAAGTAGATATCCAACTAAAAAATGTTGGATATACTCATCTTCCATGAGTATAAATTTCCCAAAACTCTAAAATCTAATTGAAGAAGAAATAAAAAGGAATCCATGAAATTAAAAAAGAAACCATGTTACCCCACATGACTGATCACTCCAGAGACCAAGGGAACAGAACATGGAGTTCCCTTGCCCTCTCCTCTCCCCATTCCCTCCTTGCCAGCCCCTTGGCCATGGCCTGCATCTCGAGGGGGAGTGGTGGGGCCAGTCTGAAGGAGTGGGGTCAAAAGCGTGTCTGGGTCTGGTTTCTGTCCTCCCCAGGGTGACTGTTTTAGGGTGGCCCCAGGATAGGCAGAGGCCACACCATCTCTTCACCCCAGTAAAGGTGGCCCCTACAGTCACGGCTACGAAGAGGGTAGTGCTGTGTGATGCTCAGGCATCTCTTCATCCCAAAGGCGGCCTGCTGGGATCAGGCGAGGGTACTTGCTCTCCCCTCCTGCAGTGAGGGGAGCCAACCTCAGGGACTTGGGTGGCTTGGGTTGGGCTCTTTTGATGCTGAGAGCTGTCTAAGAGCAGAGGGCACTGTGAGCCCCCAATAAAATGATTAAAAATAATAACAATAACAGCAGAGGACAGCATGGGACATTGTCAATAAACGAATTCTGAGTCTCAAAAACAAAGGAGAAAAAGAAGAAACTATGAGATAAAATTTTAAAGACTCTCAGGCTTAGATCTTTCTCTAAATTATAAAAAGTCAAAAGATATAAATTAGGACAATGTATTTGGCTATATTAAAAAATTACTCTGAGAGCTAACTTACTGCTTTATAGTCAGTTATAAGAAGTACACTGATTGATAACTGACAAAACTAAGCATTATACTAATCGCTTTCACATAAATCAATCAACACAAGTTTGTGAAGTAGAAACTCAAAACATTGGCATGAAGCAGGATCTCCTGGAGGTCTTTTGCCCTTACTACCAGTGTCGTTCCACTAAACCATAGTTTAGGGGCTTACTCATTCTCTAGTGCAAATAGATAAGTGCAAAGGAAACAACCTATCTTAAAAGTCTAAATAAGGCAAATTTTTATTGAAATGTCTTTAGAAAATTATAAGATTATGTGCGGATAAAATAAATTTTGTTTCTTTTTTATAATGCCTGAAAGAAGAGTATGAAATAGAGAATACAATGAATTCTTCTATTAGGAATAAAATATTTATCAGTAACTTAAGACTACATATGTGACATGGCATATCACTGTTTTCAAAAGCCGCTCGTATTAAAATAGGGCAGCGCTTGGAGGAAACTGTTGTTTTTCATAAGAGTAAGGAGAAGACGTCCAAAATAAGATCTCTGAACTGGCTGTACACTTCCTCTTTTACCTGTAGGTGTAATTGATAAAGTAACCTTCTTTATTCATCTATCACAGGAATGGATCACTGTCCCAAAGTAGAACATGTGATATGACCAGTCCGTTTTATGAAGGTGGGAGGACTGACCATTCCTACGGAGGATACTAAGTGTCATGACATGACTGTGACAAATGAGAAGGTTACTTTACCCAACAGGCCCAAAGCTCCCCTCCGACTGCCCCCCTCAAAGACAGACCAGAGGGATATAAACAGTTTGTTCATAAAAAAATGGAATTTAAGAGATAATAGAATTTTTCCATGAACTTTTAAAAGTCCTTTCATATATGCCATGAGGCATACAGTTGCTTTTTAAACATGAATTAAACAAACTATTGCTATAAAAACCACAGAAAGTCTAATAAACAAAAATATCAAAATGCGAAGCTATTGTTTTCTGGCATATTTACAACCAATACAGTTCTGCAGGTGGTATTTACATCTCTCTAAGCTTTCCCCAAACCACTGTTTACTTTTTAGAGGTGATGCCATAAAAAATATGTCAGAAGGGCAGTCTGTCACCCTCCAGGGACTCGACTCTTATTTCTTTTCCGTGCTCTTTGGAAACCCCAGAACAGTTGCCATAACCTTCTGAACTGATCTTTCTACCTTGCATTTATTCTGCTCAGTAGATCCCCTTCTAAGCCACTGCTTGGCCTGGACCACTTTTCTGAAGGCGCCCTAAGGAAAATAAGACAAGTGGATTACTGGGAGAACTTGTCCGTAGCCATCGGCTTATCACAGGCATGTGTCAGCCCTTGCAACCAGCGGGAATCCTGCCATCAACACTTCATTACTTATCCTCACATGTAACACACACAGACACACACAGGCTTGAAGATCATGAAAAAACAATACCTCCGAATTCTTTTTCTTGTAAGCCATGTCAATTGCCTTTTGCTTGCAAAGATGATTGTTCAGAATTCCATCTTGTAATATCCTGGCATTCTGCTCCTGAGACAGCTGCTTCTGGGTGTCATCTCGTTCAGCTACAATCTAGAGACATACTGCATTACATTGTGGTTTCACACTATTAAAAGTTCATTTAGAGCCTTAAAGGAATGTATTAAAAGGAAGAAGTCTCTGGTGATAGAGTCTATATCAATAAGATGATACTTGTGTGGAGACAGGAGTAAACTCTAACCTTTCAGTCAGGTCACAGCCTGGTGACGCCTCCTTTTCATAAGGGAGACACTGAGAGTTCACATTCTCTCTCCTGCTCTTCGCTGTCCTGCTCTCCTGGATCGCATGTCTGAGTCTGGAGGAGGCCCAAACCTGGGAGCTGTGACGCCCCGCCATGTTCATGCAGACCTCAGGTCTCTGTGACTCTCCTGCCTCATCAACATCACCTGTGTGATTCCGATGAGGGCTCTGGGCTGGGCTCTGTGTCACTTTGTGGACATAAAATTCTTTCTTGATATAAAGTTCTTCCAAGTATATATATATGGAAAAACTCAGCCTAACACATCTATTCAATCACAAGGATCTTTATATTATAATAGATTACATTCTATTTACATAAAACCAAAAACCAGAGTCAAGCACATTGCCATTAGGTCGGTTTGGACTCAGAGTGATGCTATCAGGCAGGGTAAGTCTGAGGTTTTCTATAGGTTTCTGAGGCTGCGAACCTTAATGGGAGCAAAAAGCCTCATCTTTTCCCTGCAGAACAGCTGATATGTTCAAACTGCTAATCTTGCTATCAAGACCTCAATATATAACCCAATAGGCCACCAAAACAAAGGAACAAACAACAAAAAACAAGTAAACTCACTGCAATTGAACCAATTCTGGCATAGCAATACGACAGGACAGAAAGACCTGTCACTTTGGGTTTCCCAGAGTGTAACTCTTTGTGAACGTCTCATTTTTCTCCCCAGGAGCTTCTGGTGGTTTCGAAGGTGGACCTGTGGCTAGCAGCCCACTGCATAATCACGACCCACCAGGGCTCCATAAATACATACGAGATTGCTAAACTTGTCCTCGAGCCACACACTCCAAACTCAGTGCCGTCCAGTCAAATCCCACGCGACGTGACACACAGGCAAGAGCAGAGCTGCCCTGTGAGTTTCCAAGTCAGGCAGGGGCCTGAGCCCGCCGAGGGGCTCATGTTCCAGAACTGCTGTTCTTGGGCCAGTAGCCCGACACCCCCAACAAGAGTTCCTCAATACAGGCAGAGATGGAGTTCTCGGAAAGAACCTGTCTTACAAATATTTAACTACGTTAATCATAAAAACTACTTTTATCACAAGAAGTGTGTGCATGGTGCAGGACTGAGCAGTGCTTCAGTCTGATGTGCAACAATCATAACAATTTACCCTGTATTTAACATAAAAATGCAAAAATAACATTCATGTTAATGATGATACTCAATTTACCTTTAATTCCTTCACTTAGGAAAGACTACTGAGCATGAAATCTGTGAATAATTGGAACAGATAAATTACTTCAGCTAAAAATATCATTCACAAGGTGGTCCATCGTAAATCGAAACAATAGACATTAAATTACAGCACCATCCTAAATAATGTTGATGAAATCACATTAGAAATGAACCATCTCTACCGAGAACTGGCTTACCTTATTCAAATTGCTTCTTGCAGTCTTCAGTTCTAAGTCCAGAGCACTCAGCGTGTGCTCAAGCTGCCGCTTCACCTGCACCTCAGCATTACACTCCTCTTCTTTTTGTTTCAACTGAGCCTTAGTTACTTCAAACAATGTGTCAGCATTTCTTCTCTTCTCCTCTTCTTGTGCTAAGGCAAATCTGCATACAGACATGTTTATCTTAAAATTCGATTTGTTAGTCAATAAGTTGTTTTCCATTGTGCTCTGGTTCTACATATGTGTTGGTTTATTATAACAGTTAATAAAATTTGCTTTTGACAGTTTTCTTTCCAAACTACACTTTATTTTCTCATTTCAGTTTCTTCCAAAATTAACATTCTGTCCATTAGTGAAAGTGTTATTATAAGTAAATCAGATAAGTATTATGGGAAAGCAATTTTAAAATTACTCAGAAAAATTGGGGTTGACTATTATAGTCTTTGATTACAGTACAAAGGCTTAGGGTTAGAAAATGAAAAAGGAAGAACTCACTCAGCATACCTCAAACTAAAAGAATGGGAGAAAAATTCAAGCCTTGAGTTACAATCTTGGAAGATTATATGGGCAAAGTACTGAATGATGCGGGAACCATCAGGAAAAGATGGACAAAGTCCCTGTAGCAAAAGAACTAGTTAACATCTCCCCATTTCAAGAAGCGGCACAGGAGCACAGACCAATGGTACTGAGGGAAGAAGTCTATGCGGCACTGAAGACACTAGTCAAAACAAGGCTCTGGGACGTGATGGAAAACCAGCTGAAATGTTTCCACACGCTGATGAAACACTCACTCGTGTATGCCAAGGAATTTGGAAGACAGCTCCTTGGCCAAATGACTTGGAGAGATCCATATTAGTACCCATTCCAAAGAAAGGTGACCCAACAGAAAGCTCAACTTATAAAGCAACATCTTTACTATCTCATGCAAGGAGACTTTGGCTGAGGATCATCCAGCAATGGTTGCAGCAGTACCCCGACAGCGTTCAGGCCGGATTCCGAAGTGGACTCGGAACAAGGGCTATCATTGCAGATGTCAGATGGATTGTGGCTGAAAGCAGAGAATAGCAGAAAGATATTTATTTGTGTTTTATTGACTATGACAAGGCATTGGACTGTATGGATCTTAACAGACTATAGCTAAGCCTTGAGAAGAATGGGAATTCCACTGAGGGAACTGATGGCAATGACAGATGTAGAACCCTCCCTGAGGGGATGAATAACAGAGATGAGGGTGAAGGGACACAACAGACGCTGTAAAATGTGATAATAGTAATATATAGTTTATTAAGGGCTTACGAGGATGAGAGAGTGTGGGAGGGTGGCAAAACGGAGGAGCTGATCTCAAAGGGCTCAAGTAGAAAGATCAAGTTTTGAAAACGATGATGGCAACATAGGCACAAGTTCGCTTGATATAATTGTCATAATATCTGTAAGAGCCCCCAACAAAATGTCTTAAAAGGAGAATGGGAATTCCACAGCACTGCAGTGTGCTCATGGCGATCTTGTACACGGATCAAGAGGCAGGTGTGCAAACGGAAGGAAATACGCCATGGAATAAAATCAGGAACTCTGTGTGTCAGGGTGGCAACCTCTCACCAGACTTATTCCATCTGCATACTGAGCAAGTCATCAGAGAGGCTGGATTACATGAAGAGGAATGTGGCACAAGGATCTGAGGAAGGCTTATTAAGTATTCAGATGATACAGCCTTGCTTGCTGTGCAAACAAGGGAGGAGGACTTGAAGCCCTTGAGGATGAAGATCATGGGTTGCAACCCTCAGTATGAATTACAACTCAAGGTCAAAAACACGTAAATCCTCACAACTGACCAATACGTAGCACGATTGAAGTTGTTCAGGATTCGGTCTTGCTTGGATCCACAATCGATGCTCACAGAAGCAGTCGGACAGATATCAAAAGACACACTGCATTGGGTAAATCTGCTGCAAAGACCTCTTGAAAATGGAGAGAAGCATGGCTGTCACTTTGAGAATTCGGGTGTGCGTGACTCGAGCCAGGGGATTTTTCAAGTCCCTCCCATGCCGTGAAAGCTGGACGGTGACTGAGGAAGACTGAGAGAAATCATGGCATGTGGACTGTGGTGCCGGTGGGAACTGCCCGCAGTCCAGTGGGCTCCCAAAGAACCACACCTCTGTTGGGAAGGAATACTGCCAGGATGCGCTTTGCAGGCAAGGATGGAGAGCCTTTTTGCCTCATGTCATCAGGAGAGACCAGGCCCTGGAGAAGGATGTCATACTTGGAAGAAAAACAGAGAAAGAGCCTGCACAGGGCAGACTGAGTAGTCGCAACAATGGGCTCAAACACAGAAACAACTGTCAGGTGGGCGCAGGACTGCACAGTGTTTTGTTCTGTTTGTTCTGCTCGCAGGGTTGTTATGAGTTGGAACCTCACACCAAGTTTATAAATGCACGAGAGACAAAATTGATTAAGAATATAACCTTTCTTTCAGTGCATTTTTCTTAACACATATATGCATATTGTAATAAAATCTCACGCCAGCAGAGGTGGTCTAAGATATATTAACCTGTACGTTTTTGTCCTTCTCCTTTCATAACAATTAAAGCCATCCTATCTTGTTGACAGGATCTATATTAATTCATCTATAATTAATTAATGAAATAATAAAGGTTAACATGTGCTTTCAACCTAGAACTTTGAATGAACTTCATCTACATATGGAGAGCACTACAGAACAGTTCTATGTCCTATGAGGTCACTGTGAACCATGAAACTAGATGACAAAAGTTTATGTGTGAGAAAGAAGCTTGATAAAATAATAATAACTTTAATTTACTCTTCTTTCTAGGTATGTTAAGAGCAAAACTTCATACATGTAAAAAAATGGTTTTAGTTTGAGAAGTCATTTGGTACTCCATTGATGGAAATCTTATAATAAATGTTCTGAAAACATTTTTAAATCTATTTTTTAAAGTTCTTATATTAATCAATTAATTTTGTATTGAATATTTTATTCAAAGTAAATAACCAGAAATATACAAAATAAGTAGCAGTATTGAAGAAGCGTGAAAAAATATTGATTTGCTAAACTACTACTGAGATTCACATACAGTGGATTTTCATATGGCCATTAAAATTACGGTTTGGAAAATATATACTTAATTAGTAGTAGTCTTAAGGATTTGCTATATTCCAAGAATTTCACACTCCAGAGGACTAAGGATTTCGCTCCCCTACAAAATCCCAGAAAGCAAGTTAGCAATGATAAAAGTTTTACTTATCTATTGTGTAATACTAAGTAATCCATACATTTCTGTGAAATCAAAATTTTATACCTCAAATTGCTGAGTTCTTGTTCCCATTCCATTTTTTCATTCTCCAACTCTACTTTTATTTCCTTTGTTTCTGTTAGCTCCGTTTGTAGTGCACAAAACTTAGTTTCCATTTGTTTCATTCTTCTGGTAAGTAGTGTACAGTGATTTTTTTTAAGTTCGATTACTCGTTCATAGGAAAGAATTGCATCCTGAATTCTCAACAGATTAAGGGAATCTGTCCACGGGGAAAATGAAGATAAAGGTAATATAGGTGAGTAATTTTTGTATACGAAGGGCTACGCTGTTTCACATTCACTTATTCACACATTGCACATCTATGTACACATGGTGCCCACAATATGTGAACTGTTATACTAAATTATGCAGCTAAAACAGACATGACACCTGGCTCCTGATGAGCTCAAAGTCGACTGCAGGAGAAAAGCAAATACAATGATAACTATCAATTCATATAGATGCTCTTAGAAGGCAGAGTTCTATCCTTATACAAGAACCCGTGCTTCAGAAACACCAGGGAAGCTTTCCTGAGCACGTCACGGCTATGCTGAGAGCCAGAAGAGGAGCAGGAAGTGCTGAGCAAAGAGGGAGCATGTGGCCCAGCTTTACTGCAGCCAGCTTCCGGCTGACATGGGCTAGCAGGTATTGACTTACCTTCCCACCTGGAAGCGGCCAGAAAGAAAACAAAGATACATTCTTCAGTGTTTTTCAAAACGTCAGGCAATGAAGGGACAACGACCCTTGAAAGGCAGAAAATGAAGTAAGCCTGAAGGGTGCCCAGTGCACGGCCCTTATTTAGAGAGTGTCCAGGCTGACACAGGAGGAAGGAAGTGAGGTGGAGTCCAGATGACCACCCGAGTGGGAGGAACGAAGTGGAGCGTCCGTGGCAACCCGTGTAGATAGAGATCACAGGTTACGACACTGGGGACCAGAGAGCAGTACATAGTGAGAACCTCGGGCGAGGCCCCTTGGCCACTGAGAGGGTAATCAACAGTGCAGGAGTACGAAGAAACTATCTGAGGCTTTTGGAAAATAAAAATATTTTGGAAGATTAGAGGAACTGGTGCCTGGTGTTCACCGAGGGCCAAGGAAGTGTCTGTTTCCACTAGCTACCCAGAAGCACTCTCTGCATTCACACAGGACACTGAGGCGAGTAGGCAGAAAGTTCTGCCTCAGTGGTGAGGGATAATTAGCCCTGGACCAAATGCTGCACGCAATCTGCCCACCAAATGATAAAAGCTGGAAGGATGAAAGTGTCTGCTTCCACAAAAGTTCTACTCTGTCCTACAGCGCTGCTCGGAGTCTGACATGACTTCAAGGGCAGCGGCTTTTGAATGGTAAAATCAGTAAATGCTGGCATCCAATCACAGTTTACTAAGTACACAGAGAGGCAGGAGGAGGAACGAACACACACACACACACACACACACACACAGCGAGAGAGAATGAGAAGAGTGACCAATTGAACCTGACCCAGAACTATCGTGAGTGTCAGAATTACAAGAGAAGACTATTAAGTTATAATAACTGTATTCTATCTTTAAAAAAATCTTCAAGTCGAGCTAGAAGAAATATGCAAATCATAGTGTCACAGATAAAAAATGTACTGTATGGGAACAAAAACTGATTGGACATTGCAAAAGAAAATAGTAGTAAATGGGAAATAACAATATTGAAGCAGCTGATAGACACGTTCCCAAAGAGGTGGGAAAGGAGATAGGAAATAAAATTTTAAAGAAAAAATACCCCCAAATATTCCAAACTTAACAAAAACTGTCATCCCACAGATCTAGTGAGCTCAACAAGAGAGGGGACAAAAAGACACGTTGCCTACTGAGGTACAAAGGTAATGAGGTTCTGTCAAAAAACGCGTGCTTTCCTTCCCGACCCAATCGCTGAGGACACACGTGTGCACAAGCAAATGTGGAGAAAGCTGATGATGCCCATCTATCAAAAGATACAGCGTCTGGGGTCTTAAAGGCATGAAGGTAAACGAGTGGCCATCTAGCTCAGAAGCAACAAAGCCCACATGGAAGAAGCACACCAGCCTGTGTGACCACAAGGTGTCGAAGGGATCAGTCATCAGGCATCAAGGAACAAAAACTCAAATCATTCTCAAAGAGGGGGAGTGCAGCTTGGGGTCCAAAAGCCCATCTGTAGGTAACTGGACATCCCCTTACAGAAGGGTCGTGGGGGAGGAGACGAGCCAGACAGGGTGCAATGTAGCAACAATGAAATATACAAATCCAGCTTGACCAGAGGATGTACACTGGTAGATAGGAACTGAAAACACAGGGAATCCAGGAGAGATGATCCCTTCAGGACCAGAGGTAAGAGTGTTGATACTGGGAGGGTGGAAGGAAAACTGGGGGGAAAAGGGGAAACCGATTACAGGGATCTACATATAACCTCCTCCCTGGGAGATGGACAACAGAAAACTGGGTGAAGGGAGACATTGGCTAGTGTATGAGATGACAAAATAATAATAATTTATAAATCATCAAGGGTTTATAAGGGAATGGGGAGCGGGGAGGGAGGGGGAAAATGAGGAGCTGATACCAAGGTTTAAAATAGAAAGCAAATATTTTGAGAATGATGAGGGCAAAAAATGTACAAATGTGCTTGACATATAATGGATGTATGGATTGTGATGAGAGTGGTATGAACCCCCAATAAAATGATTTTTTAAATGTGTGCTTTATCATGGCCATTCTACCTCACTGCAGCTGCTGAAAACAAAAAGCTCTTGCCGACAAAAGGTATATGGAACAATGAAAGTAGATGTACACAACTACTGCCCAAGTTTTGTTTTGTTTTTTTAAAACGTTTTATTAGGGGCTCATACAACTCTTATCACAGTCCATACATATGCATACATCAATTGTATAAAGCATATCCATACATTCCCGCCCCAATCATTCTCTAAGCATTTGCTCTCCACTTAAGCCCTTTGCATCAGGTCCTCTTTTTTTTTTCCCCTCCCTTCCCGCTCCCCCCTCCCTCATGTGCCCTTTGTAATTTATACATCGTTATTTTGTCGTATCTTGCTCTATCGGAGTCTCCCTTCCCCCCTTTCTCTGCCGTCCCTCTCCCAGGGAGGAGGTCACATGTGGATCCTTGTAATCAGTTCCCCCTTTCCAACCCACTCACCCTACACTCTCCCAGCATCGCCCCTCACACCCTTGGTCCTGAAGGTATCATTCACCCTGGATTCCCTGTGTCTCCAGCCCTCATATGTACCAGTGTACAACCTCTGCCCTATCCAGCCCTGCAAGGTAGAATTCGGATCATGGTAGTTGGGGGGAGGAAGCCTCCAGGATCTGGGGGAAAGCTGTGCTCTTCATCGGTACTACCTCACACCCTGACTGACTCATCTCCTCTCCTAAACCCCTCTGTGAGGGGATCTCCAGTGGCCGACACTTGGGCCTTGGGTATCCACTCTGCACTTCCCCCTTCATTCAATATGGTATATATATATACACACACACACATATACTGCCCAAGTTTTTAAAGGAGAACGTGACATGCTCGTATCTGAAACTTTAAAAAGATCTCATCGTCATGGCAGCCACATCGACCGTGACTTAGGGAGGCAGAGAAAAGAGGTCTGAGGTGACTGCAGTATTCTAAGCAGAGAGGAAAAGCAAAGGAGACAAAACGGCTGGCAGCACCATGAACAGGGAGGAAAGGACAGCGGAAATGCACGGAGCGCCTCAGCTCAGCGCGCATGGCAGCTCTCGCGGCAATTTCAAGTGGACGCGTTTCTGAGATGGGCAGCCTGGTATTAACCCATCGCTGGTCTAAGCTGCAGCGCTGGACAAGTGTGCGTGCAAGACTGCAGGGAGAGGTAAAAGACTTTGCAACTGGAGAGCGCTCTTACCGGTACAGCTCAAGGCAAGTTGCTCCAGCAGCGTCACCGAGTTAGGGAGCACACAGTCCTCTGAGGCCGCTTCAGAGGTCAGAGACCAGCAATCATTGTCATTCACAGGATCCATTTTCTTTGAGACCTATGAAATAAGTAAGTAACCGAATGCTCCCAAAATATTTATACTACACACTAAATTTAGAGAGGTAGCAAATATCTACTTTTTTATAAGAGCAGAATCAAACTTTCTGTACTTTTTGAAGTAACTGATTTTTATCAAAAATGTTATCAATGTCTACTGTTTCTATATCACCTTTTCAAATTAAACATTATTTTTCATTTTACCCTTAATAAATGCATTTTGTTCAGCTACAGAACAATACTTTTAGTAATTTACTTTGTACAGTACCTTGGTGTTATTATCAGATGTTTTCTTTGCAGGCCTATAAGACAAAGTATTATTTTTAGGCAGATATTTGATAAGTAAAATACAAGTAATTATTATTATATTATATAATACAAGTAAAATACTTAGTATTTTACTAAGTAATATATCAAGCTATTGCTTTCAATATAAAATTCCTGCATTTAGAGCTTATTTCTCTTGTTCATAAGAAAGTTGATGGGTTATTTAAAATATGCTATCCAATCTTCTACAATGAGAACTGAAGTATAAATAGAAAGAGTAATATTAAAGGAAAAGGAAAATATGATTAATATCATCACCACAGAAAGCCTTAGATTAAGATCTAGCTTTCTGACAAACAGAAGAAAAACCATACTATAATTTACAAGATTTGATAGGAAAAAAATGTCAGGTTGTTTTTTTGTTGCTGCCTACAGTAAAAGCAAGCTTTTGCTGGTGCTAAGTCCTATTTGGAAATGATTACTTAAGTTATTAAGTGGAGCTTTTCTCTTTCTATTAAGAAACTCTCTAATAATGATGCCCTTAGTCGGCTTTTAGAGGGCTTCACTGTGCACTGTTCTAAGCCCAATGTCCCATGTCTTATTTCGATTCTCATGATAATTCTATGAAAATAGTCAGTATTTTACCAAAGAGGAATCAGGCACAGAGAGGCTGAGCCAGACAGCTCAACAGAAAAAGCAGGACCCTAGCCCAAGAGCTCTAGCTCCCAAACATGACTTTCATAAAAATGCTGTTAGAGTAATAATTATTTTTAAGTAGCAGATAGAAAATGAAGCTAAATTATTACTCCATCTCTGGTTATAATTAGAAATATTAACTTCAGAATCCTGAAAATAAATATTTTTAATAAAAAGACTTTATAACTAGGTAAAATTAAAAACCATTTTCATAAACGCTTTCAATTTTCAGAAGAAACTCATGACCAAGCGCTCCCTCATTCAGTGGTCAATTCACGCATTCGGCAAATACTGCGCATAGATTACGTTAATGACAGGTACGAGGGACCTTCTCATTGTACTTTGGAACTTTGAAATCCACAAATAATTTATAATAGATTGCTCTCAGAGGCTAAATAACAATTAAGTTGATATAACCTGTTATTTCAGAGTACCTTTATAAAAATCACAATCATTCAGAATGATTCTGTCAGGGGGGTACAAACATCAAAGAATCAAGGAATGATTAAATTCTATGGCCAACATGCTTGTATGCGTAGGATAACATATTCTAAATTCTATTTGATAATTTAGTTTTAAATCATCTGAATATCCAATTATCCGAGGATATGCCATTCTGAACTTCTTACCAACAATCTATATACATGGAGGATACAAAAATTTGTGGAAAAATTCCATTATCTTCCATTCCATTTTTACACCAACTCTTTGAAGCCCCATTATATGTAAAAAGAAAAGAAAAACAGAGGGCAGGACCAAAAGATATTAATTGTTAGAAATTAAAATATATACACACACAACTATATATGTATAACCAGAACTAGTAAATCTTTCAAGGGTAATGCAGCTAACAGCAATGAATACAAGAAAGAAGACGATGTTCCAGAATTGACTGTGGTGAGGCACTCTCCTACTGTGATTCAGCTATTACACTGTGTGTGAGTTATCTGCCAGTAAAACTATTAAAAAGAAGCAATAATATCAGCAAGCTTTCTGGAAATACAAACAAAACTAAACCTGATAAGCATGTCCTCAACTGAATCTCATCAGCCTGCACTCAAATAGCTCCCATTTTAAAATAAAATAAAACAGAAAATATGCTCTCTTAAATCCTGTCTCGTTCCGTTATCACCCAATTCTCTCCAGCCTGTCCTCACAAGTATATCCGCAAGTGCCAAGCGCCGGGGGCTTCCAAGTCCGCCAGGCACTGAGCATGCGCAGTGGGCTTCCATGTCCACCAGGCACTGAGCATGCTCCTTATCAGTAGTCACTTGTTCTCATTTCAGTGAACCTTTCACCAGCACTTGAAATCATTTGTAATTTTTTCTGTTTTATTTCCATTACAGGGACAAGCATTCCTTCGTGGGAAAATACAGAATTCATATTGTTTACCTTGCTTCCTCCTGATCAGTTTCGCTGAAACTGCTGTCAGGAGTGTTCACTTCTGGAAGAACACCACATAGCGCATTAGCCTTCTCCACCACTGGTGCAACTGCAGATGAGGTTGGGGTCCACTTTTGACTTTCATATTTCCTTACTTCCAACATAGGCAAGTCAAGACTACTACTTAAAAAAACCCACAAAAGACACACAATGTTTTCTAATTACTCGGACAAAGTATTCATGCAAAAAATGCAAACATGAGCAATTTACTAAAGTGACATCCAGAAGACCAACAATCAAACGAGGAAATGCTAGCGTCCATGCGCTACAAGAGCAATGCAAATCAAAACGATGAGCTAGCACCTCACATTGACACGGTAACAAAATTTAAAATCATAAATAAATGCCGGAGAAGATGTAGACAGACTGGAATGCTCCTACACTCCTGGTGCGATTGCAGAATTGTATGGCTACGATGGAAAACAGTCTGTCGCGTCCTTAAGCAAATACAAATGATTTATGCTCCTGTGACCCCTCTACTGGGTATACACCCTAAAGAAATAATGAACAACACACACACACACAAACACGTGCGCGCACATATAGGCACACCCATGTCTACTAAAGCAAGAAGGAAACAATCAAACTCTGTATCTGCAGAGGAATGTGTGGCTGGACATTGATACATTCACACAATGGAATATCCTTACAAAAACAATGATGAGGCTGTCAAACATCTTATGACCTAGACAACATTATGCTCTGCAGATTAAATAGTTCATGGCTTCACTATGAACGGGGAAAAGAAGAAAACTGGATTTCAAAGCAGAGAAAAGACTATCGTGAGGCCGGGCTGGTGGGGCGAGGAGGGGAGAGACCAAAAGTACGGAGGGAAGGAGGGGAGGAAAATGAGGTAAAAAGATGGAGAAGAAGAAAGAGCCACGTACAAGGGGGATGCTATCGGGATGCCGTCATGCTTTTGATCCCACAGGCTGTGCAACTACATATAATATGTTTCTCTTCATATGTGTTAGATTCCACATAGAAAAGGGGAATAAATAATAATAGTAAGGATTTTTTTTAATTGAGAGAGAGAGAGAGAGAGAGGTGGGCCAGAGTCTTAAAAACCCTCTAGATTCCTTACCCATCAGGTCTCAATTCTGGACTGAGCAGTAATAAAAGGAGCAAAAGTAATATTGAAACGGACTTAAATTCTTTTGTGAGACACAAGCAAGTTTCAAACAAACAAACAGTTATGAAGTTCCAACTACACACAAAGAAACACACATTCCCTGCTCCAGAAGGCAAGTGGATATGCAACAACGATATATAAGGTAATTCAGAGTGGGTTTATGAGAACTGAAGATTTGAGTACAAGAAAGTCTGTAAAGAAGAGGCTCGCCTGGCAAAGTGCGAGGGCCCCATTCTACTGGGACATGAGAAAGCGAGCGCAGGCATCAGGCACATGTCATGTCTGTCAAGAAACTTGGGGTGCCCCAGGGAAGCGAGCAGTGAGAGAGGAGACAGAAAAGAAAAAGTGTGGAAAATTCTGATTGCTAAATTCAGAGTCTGCAGCTCACTGCCCACATGGATGCTCTCAGACAAAGAAGTAATCACTTTGATTTCAGCTCTCTTGGGTTTTGTCTTTTAAAGATGAGGGCAACTCCAGGAGCATTGCTCTAGAATCACAGGAACGTTTGCTTCACAAAAACCTCAAAGAGGGAAGTTTCTTGGCGCGTCCACATGTAGGTCTGCAGACATTTGGAGGTGGGGCATCTATCTCCCTAACCCTTCCCCAAAGAACCCCTTGGGCTTCGGTTGACGCGTGTGCACATGGCAGGTGCGGCAGCCTCAAGGTCTCACCTTGTTCCTTGACCCTCCGGTCACCTCCTCGACCCTCAAGTCCGTCTTGCAGTCCTGAGTGCGGCCCGGCAGCGGCCGCGTCGGCGGTTGGGGGGCTTCGGATCTCGCGCAGTGCCGCCTCGCCCACGGGTTTGTAACAGCGAGACGTGCCCACGGCGCCCGTTAAGGGGTGCCGTGACGGCCGGCGGCGTGCGCAGTGCGCGGTCACCTGCCTCCGGCCAAACGAACACCGGCGTCCACCGCTGCCCGCGGGAGAGTGGCATCATCGGGCGGAGCAAAGATACGCCTCCGGCCATCGACGGACCTTAGGTCTCGTACTCTTCCCCCTCGGGCGGTGCACGGAGACGGGACACGCTCTTGCTGAGCGAGGTCGGCCGAGATCGGGGCACCCGGGAGGGATGCTTTTTCCCATCCGAGTACCGCCTGCTCATTTCCCAAGCGTAGCAAGGGCTGTCTGGTGGGTCTTTTGCTGTGAGCCCCTAAGGTACTCAGCCGACGGCCCTGATTTTGCCCCATCAATCTGAATTTTGTCTCCCCAAACTCAAAGAATATTTGGGGTCCTTTGAAAATTCCCAAACTGCCATTTTGGCAATGACGTGAATAAAAAAAAAGCAGAATTCTTTGGGGAAGATGTCAACAACACCTTCCAAAGCATATAGACGTACAGGTGGCAGTAACACAGTTCATACAAATACGTTTCCTACAAAACAAAACGTGTGTGAATTGTTGAAAGTCTACGTGTCAAGTAGACCTTAACCCAATTCACCTTCAAAACTTAACAACGTGGACAGACCGAGAGTGGGGCCACGTCAAGAAACAATAGCTTCACACTTTAATATGATTGCTTAATAAAGCTTCCTGTGATTTTGTAAATATACTCTTTGATTGACTCTCATATTCTTATATAAATGCATGGCCCCTTTCTAAATACATAAACCATCAAAGACACTCCAAGTGTTGGAAGGAGTAACTGAAGGGGCAGAGATGCACTTGGAAGAAGAAGATGGATGCGACGCAGGCCGGTTTGAGGCAGAACATGAGCAGCTTCTTCGAGGTGCCCATCACTCCCCATCAGCTGTCCAAACAGAGATGACAAGTAGGCAGGCTGATGCTCAGGTCTGGGGACCACGGCTGCATAGACAGGGCAGGAAAAGTGGTGGGAACACTGCTCAAGGATCGAGCTTGAGACACTCAATGTTTAAAAGGGACGTGATGAAAATGCACCAGAAAAAGAGACTGAGCTGGAGCCCAGCAGACTGGAAAGGCAGGAGGAAGCCAGGTGGCTGAATGACATCCTGGCAGCCACGCAAATAAAGCGTTTGAAGAAGGAACAATTTCACATCTGATCATATACTGCTGGTTGCTTAGGTAGACGGAGGTTTTCAACAGGATCTTGCGTCAGCAGCTTTATGAGCACAGCCCCACAGCTAGTGTTAATTTGTTATTTATGGCTGATTTTGCTCTACAACCGAAGGTCCCTCAAAGCCTAGAGAATGTGCTATCTGGCCCTTTAGCATAAAAGTGTACACGTCCTTATACAGAAATGTTTAAGCTATTCAGAATCTCTTATGAATATTCAGATTACTTTGAGGAGGTAATAAATACATAGAAGCATCGATACATAGGAGCAAAAGCAAGATCTAATAACTAGCAATTTTTCTCATAACCAAGAAGAGTAACAATATAGCATGTAGCTTCACTTTACAACTGGATAGCTATTGGAAGTATGCTAACAGAAGCTTGTTTCAGATGTCATAAAGTCAAACGATTCAGATATATTTTAACTGCAAAACAATTTGTACACTAAAATGTACATCTTCCACAATATCTGCAGAGTACATTCCTTTAAGCATCTGAGAGCTTAATGATCTCATGATTGATGGATAGTTTTAAGAGTGCCTCCACCTTTTTGATATGACACTATAAATACCCTGTACCTATGAGTAACACATTTAAATAAATATCCTTAACCTGTATCTTAAATATAGACAAAAATTTCTTAAGTATCTATCATATTTTACAAGAGAACTTCAAAGAACATGTAGAAAATTTCCCTTATCTTAAACAGGAAGCAATAGGCAGAGAGGGTAGACAGGTTACTTGGGTGAAGGGAAGGCAGTATTCGATAAGAGGAAGAAGAGAGACTGGAGCAGGGAGAGGGGTCAGGACAAGCTACTGGAAGTGGAGATAAGTAGTTAAGTTGTTGGAAACAGTATTATTTGAAATGTAAAAAGAAAGAAAAAGAAATGTAAGGCCCTACCTTATTAACATTAAAAGTTTTTTAAAATGTCCCCTATCTTTTAATACCACTTTTCACAACCTCTTAGAAGCCTCCTCTCCTATGTTATATACCCCAAAATAAACCTGCTGCTATCAAGCTGATCACAATTCAGAGTGAACCTCAAGGACCGAGGAGACCTAGTGCCCTGGAGGTTTCCGTGGCTGCAATCTTACAGACGTAGACTGACTGCTAGGTCTTTTCTCCCAGAGAGCGGCTAGTAAAATTGAACTGCCGACCTTTGGGGTTGGCTGTCAAGCGATTAAACCACTGTGTCACCAGGGCTCCTTAGATATTGTATACTCAGTATCCCTAACATACACGTGTGTCTATACAAGTACACAGTTTTCTCAATGATCTAGACCCAGAAGCAAAACTGCTGGCTTAAAGAGATGCCGCATTTAAAATCCTTATCTACTACTAAATTACCTGCCAAAAATGAGCTTCCCATGTGACATGTCAGAGTATAAGAGAAGGCCCATTCTGTCGGATTTGCCATTGCGAGGTTATTACCGTTTCATAATAAAAAGGAAAATTAGTATTGTTTTAATAAAATATGATTTCAAAAAGTGCTTCAGCATTATGTTACTTTGCCCTTGTCTGATTATGAAGCAAGAGTTAACATCTCCAGTCACCTTGTAACATTTATCATAAACCCGGCCCCCCAAATATAATTTGTTTTATAGGAAAGTACCAACCCCCGGCTGTTAAATATGTCTGTAGACTTACCCATCAGAATCTTCATTCTCCTGAATAGGAAATCGTTTATTACCAGTTTCTTCACTCTTTCCTTTTTTAATTAAGCCCTCACCATCAAAGTCAGCAGCTAAATGAGGTGGGTCTTCGGGTCCTGTCAGTGCACTGCTTCGGAGTCTATCCCTTTCTTCTCGAGCCTTCAACGAAAGAATGTAACTGTCATTATTTCACTCAATTAAAAGAGCTTTGGTTTTTGTTAATCTTTCCCTTTGACTCTGAGATTACGTGTGATGATTTTAATCAATAACATATTTTTGTGTCCTTAATTGTATCACGACAGGTCACTGGAATATCGTAAACATCCTCTTCACTTCGGCTTAAATTAAAAAGGCAGGATTTCTGAAAGCTTCAGAGAGATCTTTCTGATTTTGCACTCTTCCTCATATCTACTATTCACTAACATTTTCAACCCACGTGCCCGGCAGGCACACAGGAATTAAGAAAAGAAGACGACACAAGTGTGTCCTCTCCTGCCCGGAACCTCTCCGCTTGACAGTCAGAAGTCCGCCCGGCTGAGGGGCAGCAGCACTGCAGGCTGCGCCCAGGGGCATGGCACTGCGGCTGCTGCACTACCCGCCCACGCCCACCTCTGCCTGCAATGCCTTTGACAAGTCTCCCTTCCTTCCCTTTCCCATTTGGGTCCTGTGTTCATCCCAGCACTGTACACAAGAGCGAGAAGCTGGACACAACCTAAATGCCCTCCGTGGAAGAATGGGTAAATAAACTTTGCTACATACACACAATGGAAGGCTATGAACTACCAGAGAATAACAATGAAATTGCAAAGTACTTCATGGCATGGGTGGACCAGGAAAACATTGTGCTGAGTAAAATTAATTAAAATTAAATTAACGACAAAATAGCAGATACTGTATGAGACCACTGTTACTAAAAGAAAAGTTAAAATGAAGATTTTTATAACAGAAGCATATTTTGGTGGCTGGAGGTGGGGAGGAGCACAAAGGAGGGAAGGGGAAACGAGAGGATGGAGGGGAGAAAGGTGCTACTTTGGATAAAGGGGAAGAGAGAGGTGGTATTCCAAGAGAGGGAGAAGAAGTCAAAGATGGAAGGCAGAGCAAGCTACCGAGGGATTGAGAAATCATTTCAATTGTTGAAAACACAATGGATGATTAGAAATGTAAACTCCAAAAGTGACAGAGGAAGAATTAGTTGATTGGTTTTCTTTTCAGATGTCATTCCTGTTGGGCTGCATGTTTTTACAACAACTCTGCCCTTCCACAAGTACGGACATTGGAAAATTAGAAAATAATTAAAATTTAACTCTTAAACTTTTAAATCTGTCTTACTGACTTGTAATTGAGAAGTGAAAACTAAAGTTTGAGAAAAAGATGAACCAGTAAACTTAATTTTGTCACTGTTTGAACTAAATGCAATTCATTACACAGCCAATCTAACAAAATACTTGTTTGGACGTGGCTGTTAATATTGCAAATGCTTTTTAGGTTTAAAAAATTGTGGCCTCATCATGCCTTAAATTGTGAGCCCCTACATTGCACAGAAGGGTTTGCTGTTGATGTTTTTTTGCAGATTAGCAGCAGGAGAGTAGGAAAACTTAAAACCGTTAAGAGTCACAGTCAATTCATATAAATTAGAAAGAAAAGCAAATTCCTTATATTTTGATTCAAATGATATACTATGACCATGCTATGAACCTACATGGATTATCTGCATGAGTCTACTTCAAATATACCCCAATGTCCACTGCTGAGAGTGTATACAAAATTTAAACAATGGTATCTACTGATTTCCTATTGTATGCACTGAAGTGAGTAAGGTGGAAAGCCATTGTTTGTACCCGTAACACCAGCTGGCTCAGTCTGGCAGACTTGTTTTCATGCCCCCATTCATTCTCTTCCTGAAGGTACAGTTCTCAGCCAGTCACAGAGAGACCACAGGCCGAATAAATCTTTGACTTGGCATTCTACTCAGTGCCGTTGAGTCGATTCCGACCCACAGAATAAAACTACCTCTGTGGGTTCTCAAGACTGTACATCTTTTCAGGAGCAGAAAGCCTCAACTTTCTCCCACGGCATGGCTTGGTGGTTTTGAACTCCTGACCTTGCAGTTAACAGCCCAACACATAACGCGCTATGTCGCCACAGCTCCTGCCCTTGGCATTCGTGGTGGGCAATACAAAACTGCAAATTCTGAACCGCCGAGAGTGAATATATTCATTCTACACAAATCCAACTCAGTACTTATCAGCTTCCTAATCATGTGCTTCAATGTTTGAAGCTACCGTCATTAACATATGAAGTTATAAAAAAATGAAAGAAATAAACAATATTCAGAAGAAAACCTTTGTACCATTTCTAAGGATAAACCTTAAAATACTGCTATAATTTACTATAGATTCTAAGAAAAATTTAAGTTTTATATCTAGTCAAAATGCTTTATTAAATTGTATGACCTACAGTCTGCCAAAGACTAGTTCAAAAGATATTTGGACAATGGAATGATGTAAAGCAGAGAAAAGAACATAAAATCAAAACTTAAAAGTTCACGTACCTGTGACTCGTTATTTTTATGTTCATTGCATTTGTCCTTTCCCTTGGGACTCATTTTTAAGTCTACTTCTGCTGAAAAATAAATGTATTCAGTTAAAATATATTCTTAGGACAAATAGGTAAAAGTTTAACCTTTAAAAACATAGTTAGAAAATCACATTTTACATGAAAATTTAAATTAAGGTCAAACCCTTAGATTAGAGCTGGGTGAGGAGACTACCAGCAGCAGCCCAGTGACGTCTGGGAGATGAGCACGGGGAAGGTGGGGGAGAAAGAGGGAACCGATCACAATGATCTACATATAACACCCTCCCTGGGGTATGGAAAACAGAAAAGTGGGTGAAGGGAGCCATCGGATAGTGCAAGACATGAAAAATAATAATTTATAAATTATCAAGGGATCCTAACGGAGGGACGGTGTGGGATACAGAAGTATTTCTCCCAAGCTGTCTCCCCCAAATATATGCCAGACAGCTGCTTGGGAATGACTATACTTGGTCATCAGAAGTAGGTCAGGGGTTATTCTCCCTGAGAGCTATCAGCCATCTAGAGCAAGTAGTCACCACTGTTTATCCCACAACAAATAGGGCCCACTCCCTTCAGATAAGGATAATAGTTGTCTGTTTCCTTGTAGGAGACCCCTGAGGTCAAACCCTTCCATGGATGATCAAGGTTAGGTCGCCATCTTGAATCTGGGGTCTGCCCATCTTGTCACATGTATAACCCCAATCCCTCCCCTTCCTATTGCGTGTATGTCCCTAGACCACCCCTTCTGATTACTGTATTACTTATAGTACAGCCCCTTCCTGTGACGTATGTCCTCACCTGTAATTAGGGGGCTTGCACGTCCCCAGAGAATATAAAAGGGGCCGGGGCTACCATTAAACTCTCTCTCTCCCTCCACGTGGACCATCGAGTGGAGCTGAGGTGAGCATGCTACCATGAATTGTGACTGACTCCCATTTACTTCAATACTTCACTTCTATCTCTCATGCTCTCTGTAACTTTACTATGATCTTTACTTATTGTCGCTGTACAATTGCGCCTACCGGACCCGTAATGATGTGTTAGGGGCTGGCTTCCCCTGACAGGAGGGTAGGAGAGGGAGGGGAACAAATGAGGGGCTGATACCAAGGGCTCAAGTAGAAAGAACATGCTTTGAGAATGATGATGGCAACACATGTACAAATGTGCTTGACACCATGGATGGATGGATGGATGGACTGTGGTAAGAGTTGTACGAGCCCCCAATAAAATGAATTTTTTTTTAAATAAAAGAAATGAACACCGAGAGAAAAGAGCTAAATCTGGAGACAGGCAGAAGCCAGATTATGAAAGGCCCCATTGGCTTAGACATTAACATCTTTGATAGAGTGGCCCAGGGTCAGATTTCAATAATGCGGGAAGGGAGCATGAGAATCAAAGCAGAGAAGGAAACAGTGAAAAGTAAAGGTGAGACGAGTCTGAAAGGGAAGGTGTTTTCAGCAATGCGGGGAATATGAAATGAGGAATGCCAGGCATAGACTTATCTCGGAATCATCACCATCACGGAGATTTCAACTGATGGGACCCCACATGAGACAGAGTCCAGCTGTGCTCCAGAGTGCCCAGTGGCTAGAACCTCTGGACGCGGTCGCCAGGACCTTCAGGGTCACCAGGTGGACCACCAACCTCTCAGTTAGTGGGCAGAACTTGTGCCCCACAGATTTTAAGACTTAAAAAGATGGTTCTAAAGTATGATCTGAGAACCTCCGATCATAGGCTTTGCTTTTGGCAAAGGTCAAAATTCTAATAAGCATTTTAAAGTATTAGAAACAAAATTTCAGAGTCCCATTATTAACATCTGTGAATTTCTAAGAAATATAGACATGCCAAACTAAGATTTTTTAGGGGGTAGAAAGCATAAAATGGAAAAGTAAGGGTTCAGGCTTGCTGTGTTAAAGTCTTTTATGCAGCTAGAGATTTTTCAAACATGAATAACAGTGGTATATGAATGACTTATGGCAACTCTCTCAACTCAGTTTACCAAAAAATGGAATAAATTAGAAAGAAAGATCCTGTGAACATGTCAAACAGCTTAATGCACTTATTTCAAAGTTAAATTGGAGCTGTAACGTTTACCTGATTTGTATGTGTTTAAATCCTTGCTTGCTAACACTCCACGAGGAGAAGCAGTTTTGGTGGTCTAAAGGGATTTGAAATAAGAGGATTAACAAATAAGGAACATTTCATACAATCTATAGTTACTAACTGAAAGTAAAACTATGGACGTTTTATATAAAAGTTATTACCTGAAAATGCAGATTTTTCTTAGGAGAATCTAATGAGAAAATGGACATAATCAATTGCATGTAAATATAACAAAATCAATCACACATATTCATGTAGAATTAGTTATCAAACTGAAGTCTTATGCTTGACTGCAGACATGTTTGGCAGACATGTTTTGCATTTGCTGCTTGTTTTTGTTACAACAGAAAAACGAAAGAAATATGCATCCATCTTAAAACACTGAACAAATAATAGGAAGATAGGAATAACAAAACATGCCATTAAGATTTCAAAAGTGAGATTATGTTTCTGTCTGTAATTAAAGTGAGCAAGCTGACTGATGGGGAGAAAAGTGGTCTTCCATGAGGAGCGAATCATGACGCTGAGAACATCAAGCCAAAGCTGGCGGTAGCATGCAGGAAGCACGTCTCAAATGCAACCAGCAGAAGCAGCGCTGTCATTTTCCTCTCGTTATCATTTCCGTGTGCTTCGCTCTGGCCTGCACTGGAGGAAGGCACGCGGTTGGGAGGACAACCGAGTAGAATGCATGCTCCACTTCTCATCCGAGTAATACCATGTTATGACTTGATCAGCTTGAAAACCCGCTCCTAGGATAATAGTTCATAACAATCCTCATGCTATTCCGTACCCACGTGGGCTCCTGGTGCGCCTACATTTCTCGGATCCTCTAGTTTAGCCATCTTAGCGTTCCTCGGCGCACTCATGCAAGACGGTATGTAAAACACATCTAAGAAATAGTGGACAATAACATTCCAATATTGAAATACGGTTGTCAAAAAGGGGCAATTTTAATTACTGAAGGTTACATATCAAAAAAGAATGTTCGATATCAACGTTTAATATTTAAAAATAAGTGCTGTTTTCACTGACAATAGCAATTTTAGTATTCAAGGAAAGAATTCAACCATTTGTTTCTTTCTCAAATCACTCTGGTCACTTCACCCTACTTTCTCAAAGACTTTTATGAAAACAGAGGTTCAGCCAAAAAATGCTTCAATATTTCAATATTCAATTATTCTCATCTGTATAACTAACCCCAATGCCAAACACGAGTGGCTGAAGTCTAATCCAACTGCAGCACTCTCTCCTGCTTGCAGGGTTTTCTAGAGCAGAAGCAACCTAACTTTTCAGCGAGAACATACTGAAGTCAGAGAAGAACTCCATAAAGACTGCTTATCTAAAAGTGAATAAAGCAAATTCTGAGGTTCCTTTTGCATCAACTTCTTTCATTGTTCTTCTTCCCATTCACTGTTCTTCCCTTCAAGTGATCCCGAGATCTCTGATGCTCCTTTTTTTTCTTTATTTTTTAGCATTCTTAACATGAATTCTCCATTTCCTTTTTCAGTTGGATTACCAGTAGTACCTTTCGGGCTAAATTCCTATTTCATTATCTCTTGGCTCCTTCTCTCCACCATAAACGGCTCAGGAACAAAACAACGCCTTCCCTCAATAAGGCAGATGGAGACCACTATTCCACGACTCTTCTTCCAGACAGCCCTCAGCGCTAGGATCGTCTCACACTCATGCTACTCGGAGTGGGGTCTGAGGACCAGCAGCACAGGCAGCACTGGGAGCGTGTTAGAAATGAAGAACTCTGGGCTTACTGAGTCTGGTCTGTACTGTGTCAGCGTCCACTTTCCTTTACCTTAACTTAACCTTCTGGAATCTAACCTTGAGTTTCCTCCCTATCATGTCTGGTGAACTGAGAGTGTATTAAAAGCTATAAAGTTTATCAATGAAACTTTCATTGGACTTTAACTGTGGATTTGCTCTCTCCCAAACTAGAGGCTGCTTGTTTATTTGCTCAGTGTTCTTCTGTAGGTGGGGGGGCGGAGGGGGAGGTCAGATGCTCACAGGCATCCTGAGGGCGATCAACTGCCAGACTGCAAATAGACCCCACTCCCTGCTGTTAAGGACAATGGACGCCTGCAGCCATCTATTTGGTCCCTGTAGGTGGGGTTTACACCCTATTGATAATGGTTCCTATGGAGACCCAGAGAACAGGTCAAAGTTAAGCCGCCATCCTAAATCTAGGATCCGCCCATCTTGTCACATGTGTACCCCCAATCCCTCTTCTTCCTATTGCATGTATTTCCCTAGACCACCCCCTCTCATTACTGTATTGCCTATGGCACAGCCCCTTCTTGTGACATATGTCCTCACCTGTAATTGGGGGCTTGCATGTCCCCAGAGAATATAAAAAGCCTGGGCTAGCATTAAACTCTCTCTCTCCCTCCACGTGGACCATCAGGCAGGGCTGAGGTGAGCATGCTACTCTGAAATGTGACTGACTCCATTTATTTCAATACTTCACTTCTATCTCTCATGCTCTCTGTAACTCTACTATGATCTTCACTTATTGTGGTTGTACAATTGCGCCTACCGGATCCGTAATGACGTGTTAGGGCTGGCTTCCCCTGACATGTAGGCACATAGAATGCTGTCCTATGAAGTAGATGCATCTTCAGTACCAAGATCGCTTGACCACACCTACTTAAACTGGTCCATCTAGGTAAGAGTTCTGCATGATCAGTGCAGGAGTCCTGGGGGCAAGGTGATTATGAGTTGGGCTGCCATCTGTGAGGTGGGCAGTTCAAATCCATCAGCCCTTCCAGAGGGAGAAAGCCGGGGCTTTCTACTCCAGCAGAGACGCAGTCTCTGCGACTTCCAGGACCCTGGCATCTCCAGGGCCACTCCGAGTCGGCCTCCGCTGGATGGCAGTGAGCTGGGGGGATTGGGGGCCCCATCCTTAGTGGAGTCCCACTAAAGAAGATAGTAAAAGGAAAGCTACATCTCAACTTGCCTGAACTTGGAGGTGAATCTCCTTTTATGTTCTGTCCACCTAGGATCCCGTTCTTCCTTCTTCTAAAGAATCCGTTGATTTGACCGCCTTCTCCTAGGTGCCTGTTTCTTTCCCTCCATTTGCCCAGGGCTGGCTCTGTCCTTCTACGTGTCCCCTCTTACTCCTCTCTTCTTCCTTAATTACGTACTTCATAATTTGCAAATGAAATGAGCACTTTTCCTTCTTGGTGACACTCTTAAGTTAATCTGTTGCTGACACCTTCTTTAATCATCTACAACGCATCTCCCTCAGACTCCACTCCCCCATCTGGACACTTTCTGTTGGCGACTAGAATTTATCAGGACCCATGCTTACACAAGCATCTCTCAAATGACTTTGTATAAAATAGAATTTTACCTTGACTTTTTGATAAATCTTCTACTTTTACATCTGTAGTTGCAAATAAATCATCAACATGCTTCTGTGAAGGACTCTCGGGTATACTCTGTTAAAATTAATATCAACAATGGTAGTACAAAGATTGATTAATCACTTTATGATAGTGCTTATTTTAAAAGCAGTTACATTTAAAAATAAGAGACACATGTACTGAAAAGCTACACATTTAAATGACACCATCATTTTTGCTTCTAGATCATGTCTCACTTTCATCTTGAGTTAGGCATTAACTCTGTAAGCTGAGCTTGAAAGGTCAAGGAAAACATATTTACTTATAAAATACTGACTTATACATCTATTTCAAAAACAACTTCAAAGGAGCGGTTTGCATTCCTACCAAAAAGAGACTTAAAAAAACAACTATCTAAACAAATTATCTAACAAATATACTTGCTATAATACATATTCAAGAGTTCCAGTATTTCTAAATGACAGAATTTTTTAAAGTAAAATACCTGGCAAGATAAGGTACTGCACAGTGTTGTCACGCTGAACATGAACAGACGATCTTGGATACTCCTTGACATAGGTAAACATGGGTTGTAGGAACCTAACTATTTTCCATACCAAATAGGGACTAAGGAGCCACGACAAAAAAAATGTTGATGAAATTTTTACTGATAGAAAAAAAGCAAAATAAAATGATGGCCACGAAGAATTTTTTTATTCTGTAGGTTATAATTAAATCATACTAATTAATATGCTGTCAAGCTTTTTTCCAATTTTAGGAATATTTGAAAGAACAGTAAGTTTTCCATAAAAGGAGAATAATTTGAAAAGTACTAAGCATTGAAAATGTGACAGGCTCTTCTTAGTCATATTTTCCTTTTCTACCCAAAACAATAAAAATGATTAGGATGATGGCTACTCTACTTCCTACTTCCTGTCCTCCCAAAAAGCAGGAAGCAAACACTGAACAAGGCCGACAGGGCCTATTGTTCCCTCAGTGCAAACTACTCTCCCAAACCTTCACCAGACCCCACCTTCCCCTCTGATAAGTTAGGCAGCTGAAATGTTCACACAGATCGACTCTACCTCCCTAAAGCACCCCCACTGCCATCCACCCACTCCAAATTAACGACCCCCCAGTACTCACTAGGCAACCTAATAGTCTTCCTTTCCTTTATATGAGGCCTAGAATGACTTGCAATTGTTTGGTGTTTACTAATTGCCCTGTTCCTCCGACTACGGCATAAGCTCTGCATAAGCTCTGACCTTGATATTCAGTATCTAACTGCCGGGCACATGGTAGATATTTAACAAAGCTATTTAATTACAGTCAAACCATAAGGAAGGCCCCAAGTGCCAAACCACTGTCTAACTCAGCCAGTGAGTCCGCTGCCCATCCTAACTTCTTCCCTGGACACCAATGACATCTTATCATCTTCCGGGTTTGTTGGAATACTCAGTCCGTCACTATGGTAAGTCCACTGTGGCCACTGTGTCTCCCACTTGCATGGCATCCTTGATGGTTCCCCAGTGCTCTCCGTATTTGCTACCAGTTATTTATCACACACACTCAGGAGTTAGGGATTATTAGTAATATACTTATGTATAAGGTACAGTAAGCGATAATCGAGCATGTTCATTATTTCCCCCCCACGAGCCGATAGCTAATAGGTAGCAGAACATGGGCCTCACACTATGTTTCAACTTCGCTACAAGGCTTGTGACACTGGGACAGCTGCATGAATGGAAGAGAGTGCAGGCTCTTCCGACCACCTTCCGCAGTGGACTCCATGAATGCAGGGCATCATTGGCTTGTACCTACATACTACAACCAGCGATGCAAGAAGGGATTCAAGGCATTCTATCTAACTATCCCCAAAGTTATGAAAACACCACTAAAGCAGATGGTCTTGATTTCAGTCCAATGCAAGGCCAGTCACACACTCTTCCTTCACCCGCGTGTTCCCTGCAGAGCTTCTGGACCAGCACTTCCAGGTCCTAAGTATTACGTTTTCAAGTCCTAGTAGTTAAAAGTAAAACAAACAAAAAACTCCACAAAAGCATAGTACCACGTTTCTCTCTGGATTTCTCTAGTTTTTTTTATGCATCAGATCATACAAATAGATTGATCTGGAATCATTCTCTAATTTTTAGATGAAGTCAACTCCAAAATGCAAAGTGGACCTTAAAGCTTCTAAGCCGTGGCTTCGGGGTGTTATACTACTGTGGCTTCATTAAGTGAGTCCAGGAAATGAGTAGAATTGTGTGTGCAGCAGTATAGTTTAGAATGCACCTAATAAATTACAGGTTGAATAATATTAGGAAATAGCTCCTTGTGGGCATATGCAGAGCTGAAAAATTAAAATGAATTCCCTTTTATTTTTTCCCCTTTTTATTTTTTACCATCACTGTATGCTTACATTAAAAATTTTTTAAAAGATAGTACCTCAGAATCCCACGGTGACTCTGTTTGTTCTTCTTCTCCTAATCCTAATATTGACATCATATCTGTAAAATGTAGTTACAGATACATTAATCAGAGCATCTAATACCGTGAATTAATGGCATTTCAATAAAGTAAAAGGGTTGAAGCAGGTTAGGAAAAAGTAGTAGTTAGTAGAGCTGAGAGAATTATGAAAGGAACTAGCTAAAGGGAAATATTTAAATGACACAGGTATACTTGGATCAGCACACTTGCACTGCCGTACTTTAGCAGCATTTAAGCTTAGAAAAATTTTTAGTTGTAACTTACGGGTTGAATTATCTTCTTGCTCTCCACTGATAGAAGTCACGAAGCCATTATCCGTTTGCTCTCGTCCAGGAACCGTAACCACAGCAATACTACTGTTCTTTTGTCTGGTTTCTGACTTTGTTTCCTCTTCCTACAATTAGAGAAAAGAAAGTCAGTTTAGAAAGCAACGCATTCATTCATTCGCGCTCTCATTCAATCTACCAATAAGCCAACAAACCCGACAACAGAAATAAGAAACTTGTTTTGCCCTATACACCAGTAGTACGGGTGCCCAAGCCTCTCCCCAAAGTGGATGCTGACTCACAGCAAAGCCTACAGGACGGAACAGACTGCTCTCCGGGTTTCCAAGGCTGTGAACCTGTAAGAGCAGACGTGCCCGACCTTTCGCCTGAGACGTGCCTGGTGAGATTAAATGGCTATCCTTTTGGTCAGCAACCCAATGCTTAGCCTCCTGAACCGCAGGGGGCACTCTCTGATAAGGGAAAGGCAAGAACCCCAGTCACGGTCATCAAGTTGGTTCTAAGTCACAGTCACCCGACAGGGCGGGTAGAACTGCCCCTATGTGTTGTGAGATTGCAACTCTCTGTGGGATAGGAACGCCCCACCTTTCTCCAAAATCGGGGTGAAGACACATTTTAACAGACGAAATACAGGGAAGTACCCTTATTTTTCTGCAGTGTCTTTGGTGCAGAGTAATGCCTCTGCTCAAAAGCTGTCAGGGACACTTCCTTTCACGGGAAGGGGAAAGCTTGCTCTTACAGCTGTTTTCCAATTTGACCCCCTTTCTTTAGTATCGATCCTGCCTCGACCGTGCTCTTCTTCCACGCCTCAGCCCTGTGCTCAGGCCACGTCCTTCACACCATGCACAAGCCCCATCTGGTACACTTCCCAGGTAGAACTCTTGATTCCTGCCTACCCTTACCACACCATCACTCACTCATTTTACAAATTACAGCTAAAGATCTGCTCTCATAAAACCCACTGCTTATTTTGTGCTTCTATACCAATCTCACCTCGATTCTGCTAATTTATTCAAATATCTTATTCCATTTTCCTTATTCTCTTTTTCATCTTACTCTCCTGGAATGAATTTTCCCCTGGAATTTCTCGTCCACTTTACATCCCTCGAGGCATGTGTGAGGAACTTGTTCCCTGCTGTTGCTTTCCTTCCATAGGGCATACCAAAGAACTGCTTCGTCTCATCAACTTTTTCTAAATCTCAGTCCTTTTTGGTCCCTATATATTTCTACTAGTTTTATATTATTATCTAAAGGAATTCCACTTTGATCTAAAGTGCTTTCTACTCTTAAGCTGATGGACAACCAACAGGATGGGGGCCAAGACATGGAGAAGCAGAGGAGAAGGGCAAAACTGAACAACCGCCATTTTACCTTTGTGACACCTGAAGCTGTTAACTTAAAAGGAGCATCAGACGATGGAGCGGCCGCCCAGGGACTCTCCTTGACCTTAACTGGTCCCTCAGGAAGCGCTTCAGACACACCTTCACCTCCACAATCAGAATTCTCATCCGTAACGGGAGGAGAATGCTCAGTGCCTTTCATGTTTCTCTCAGGAAGAGGTTTCGGTCCACCTTCACTGTCACTGTTAGAATGATTCTCCTCACCGTTCCTCCCGCTTAATGGTCTCAGGAAGGGAGTCCCATCTGCTACAAAGCAAAGGAAAAGAAGACGTGAAATAACTGTGATCTCAAATCTGAGAATAACACCCAAAGGGCCGATCTTCAAATGGCTTACTCTGGTTCCTCAATTGCTGAGACAGCTGAAGCAACTTCACTAAGTTGGGCTTTGGGGAAACCTAAGAGGGGGGAAAGTTTAATAACAAGGATTACAATAGGTAAAATGTTCATCCCATTCACCATTATATCTGATAGAACACAAAGAGCCTAAGATTTGGAGTCATTCAGATAAAGACTGCCACTGACAACCTACGTCTTCTCAAGGGGTGTGACTGGGAACCCCCAAAGTGTTGCTCCCCTTGCTTCTGGTTTCTTACAGAAGCACCGTGGTATCCATTACATCCTTCTCTTCATCAAAACAAGATAGAATAAAAATTTGCCATGGGGAGGTATTATTTTTAGATACTAGCAACCGAAAATTTAATTGTTATATTTTTAAATGTGTGTAGTTTCATGTTTGCATGGTTTTATCTGGTCATAAAAATGATCTCCTGTGAAGGAAGTGTGCGAGTTGAATTCCTACTGGCGTCTTATTTAGAGGAACTGGAAACACTGTAAATTCCCTGTTTCTCAAAAAGCTGAGGATGAATGGCTGCGTCAATGCAGCCCCTCACAAGGGCAGGGGAATAAACTTTTTATGAATGAGAATGAGAGCTCCCAGAAACACATGTGGACACGGCAGCTAAACGGAAAGATGCAGACAAAGAAGCTGGAAAGAGACAGGAAGAGAAAAGAAATCCTTAAATGCTTCTCTGAGAGGAAAACTAGGTGAGGGGTAAATAGTTTTTTTTAAGGTGGAAGGAGGAAAAATATAAGGAGTAAAAAAAAGATACGCCCAGTATAAATTCAGGGGAAAAAAAGAAAAATAGCACAATAACCAAAAAACAAACAACTACTTTGTAAATAATCAACTATTTGAGGAGGCAATTAGTGAGACTAAATAACATCTTTTTTGCATATAGACGCAGTTTATTTTTGCACATCCCAGCCATCTAGTTTGTCATCTAGCAGGCCTGCTTCCTTCCTTAGGATTGATGGTGTGTCTCTGCCCTGCGCCGGGGCCCTGTGTTTGTCCCTTTTCTCATCGGTGCTCTTCGCGGCGCTGGGAGGTGTATGCAGGGCTTTCCTCCAGCCTGCGCTCATTTTCACAGAGGGTGAGGGATGGGCCCCTATCATGCTTCTGCAGGTAAAGATCCAGTTTGCCAGCAGTGATGGAACTCTCTTTCCCATGTAAGGTTTTTTTTGGCCTTTGTCAAAAATCAATCGTCTACAGCTGGATGGTTTTTAACCCTTGGTTTTTTCAGCTCGCAAATCTTTTCCTGCAGTTTTAACAAAGGTAAAAGGCTGAGGTAGTTAGTTTATTGTGCCATCCTGGCCAATAAACACATGTGGGGTTAACTGAAGGGGGTGGAGGGATAAATGGCTCGGTGAGCCTCGCCTTTCTAGTTCTCGGGTCTCTTGCTCTCTGATGGTTGGACCAGGGTGCAGCTGCCTTAGCCAGTTCCCTGCTTTATCTGGCAAGGCTCACTTCCTGCAAGACATCCCTGAGGAGAAGCCAAATGGACCTACCCTGATGTAGCCCTGGAGGTTGGAGCAGCCGTGTGGAGACCTGCCAGCGCTGAGATATTTACACATTCACTGACTCGACTTTCCACCTGCAGTCAGCATCATTGTGTCTGTTTTGTGAGATGGAGGACTTTGTGGATTGGTGTTGGACATATGGGTTAATGTTGGACTTGTAGGCTTGGGCAGCACTGAGTTAGGATGTTTGCTTGATGCGCACTTAACCTTTATATAAAACTCTCTTATACATGAGTTTCTATGGATTTGTTTCTCTAAGTACCCAGACTGACACAAAGGCAAATTAAAAAAATAAACTTCAAGAGTCACAATAAAGTTCAGTTAGTCATGTTTTATCAAAATATTTTAACAGCTATTTATTACAAATATAAAATGGACCATTGCTAAATGGTAGACTATTGCTAATTTTTAAGAGTAAAGACACAAAGCTACATTTCTGAAAAGCCCTTTACCTTGGGTTCCAAACCAAAGATGTCGTCATCTGAGGAAGGCCAAGAATCATCAGGGCCAGAATTTTTGGAAAGGCTTTGGAAGAAAAATATACAGCAAAAGTGAGTTCATTTCTTTGAAAACAAAAAAACTAGCAAAATGTTGGCTATTTACCATATTTTTACCAATAATATGAGCATCTTACATTTTTGCCAGCTAACCATCCTCTTCGCCACCCACATATTTTCAAAAGCACCCTATACTAACTTTTTAAATATACTGTTGTAATAAGAGGTTACAGATTATACTGTTATAAAAAATTTAGCATGATACATTTCTGAAAATACTGGACGGGTATAAGAAGGTGACCAAAAAATGTGTGGACATGCATAAAAATATGGGTATACACTAAGTGCCATTTTCCCTAAAATGTTAGACTTTCTTTGAAAAGGCAGTGTGATCTATTGCTGACTTCAATTCTCCCAACCTGGGAGACAGTCTATGCAGACTGACTCTTAAACACCTTAATCAAGAGAGACTGCCACTCAGAGCCTGAGAAGGATTTGTTTTTGCCCAAAGTCCTGGGGACGAGCTGAAAATTACAACCAATCGCTGACTGAATGTTTCCTTTCTAAATTTGAGCAAAACTGATGGATGAAAACAAGGTGGAAAGAAAGACACACTGTCCCTCGTCCATTGTCTTTCCTTGATTCAATGCCAAAGGTGCACCGACCAAACCAGAATGGTAACCTTGCTTCTGCAACATGGAACCAAAAGCCAACCCACAGCCATCAAGCTGTTTCCAAGGCTGCAGTGGTATGGGCGTAGAGGGTTCCGTCTTTCCCGTCCTGAGGAGCTGCGGATGGGTCTGAATCACCGCCCTTTCGGTTGACAGCCTCGTCCTCTACCCGCTCCCGCAGGGCTCCTTCAGCAGGAAGCTACTTATAAGGAGGCCACGTCACTGCTCCCGGTCCTGCCCTTTACCCTGACACAGTACAGGAAGGCCCCAAGATATTTGAAATGCATGAAGATAAACTGTGTGAAAGTCAGAGACAGATTACATGCGATTATTCAAAATACTGTTCCCAGGAAGGCTAATACAGTGAAAAAGTACAAAATCTAATATCTTTTCCTGCACAGGTCTTGCCTTATTCTGGACTACATAACCTGACAGTTCCCTGGCCACTGAACATCTATTTTCCTAAACACTGTTGAGATAGCTTCCTGCCTGTGGGTTCCATTCTGGTATCCCTCTTCTGCAGGGTTCGGTGGAGTCTGCAGTCCTTGTAGGTTCCGACTACGGAGGAACAAAGGTGGGCTCAAATGATTCAGTCAGAGCTCTCGATTTCCTTGCTGCTGAGAAAACTGCTAAATGGAGTCTCAATCACTCATCCCCAACATAAGCATGTTGCCAAAGACAAAATGAAGTTCTGTGACTAAGTTCCCAGCCAAACTTACCCTCGACCCCTTTGCTATGGAGACATGGGAAGGACAGCAGCAAGTGGGAAAAGAAGTAAAGTTCCAAGGATGCCTGCCCTGGAGCACACATCTATGTAACCCAGCAAGCTCCAGTATCCTAGAGTGACATCCTAGACAGCCATGTCATCCTCCAGACTTGGGGTGGTAGTAGGTAGTAGCACATACATGTCTGCTATATAGATATCACATTCTTACCAGCTGCCCAGAGGCTCATTATGTTAACATCTTTCAATAGAAATCTTGAAGCTTGTTAGACCCTTTGATTAAAAGGAAACAAACAAAACATCCAGCAACCTACTCAGGACTCCCTTAAATTCCCCTAATTTAAAATGCCTTTCTAGGTAACTTCCCACACCTTGTAGCCTTCCTCAAAACTGTCACAAACACAATCGATAATTCTGATATCATTTCTAAAACGCTCATTCCTATCCAGGCCAGTGCTGTCACTCCAAACTCACCCTCCCCTGCCAACTCCCCTCTTACCTTCTTCCACTGTGTCCACTAGACCTACTTCCCCATCATTCTGTTATTAAAACACTCACCTACAGAATGATAGAGTGAAAAGCACTGGGATTAGTGCTAGCCTCACTGAATATGATTCAGGTAAGTCACTGTTATGCTGCGTTTCAGGTTCTCCATCTAAACAACCACTTGGCAAAATGCCAAATAGAAGCTGAAAATACTAGGTGGTGTCTTGATAAATTAATCTTTAAATGCACTACCGGAGTCCTGGTGGCTTAGTGGGCTTCTCCTTGGGCTGCTAACCTCAAGGTCAGAGATTCAAAACCACCAGACTCGCCAAAGGAGAAAGATGAGGCCACCTCCACTGGTAGAGCTTCCCAGTTATGGAAATCCCCAGGGCCAGTCCCAGTCATCCTGTAAGGTCACTGGGAGTAGAACTGACTCCAGGGCAGTGAGAACCCACTGGCACGGACTCAGTAAGTCTGCATCGGGTTACCGGGGCCATATCCTGGACAGGAGCAGACAGCCTCATTCTTCTCCTGGAGAGTGGCTGTGGGGTTGAGGTTAGCAGCCCACTGAGTCAGCAACCCAATGCATAAACACACGCCACCACCAGGGCAGGGTGCCTGACTCTCCATGACTCCCTGACACCTTGAAATGCGAGGTCCTTATCATTTTATCTAGAGAAATGGAGGAATAATACTTAGCCGGCAGAAATTTTAAAAATATAAAAGGAGAGAAGCACCAAAAAATGTATAGACCAGTCACAAATGAATAAAAAAATATTCTAGGGAACATTTCAAATGTCACGCAAAACTAGGCGAGAATACAGATCTGGACTGGAAGTACAGCAAGAACACCCCTAGAATGGTGAGGGGCAGCCTTCAGCTCACCCACTTTGTTTCCAGGGGCGAACAGTTCCTGGAGCAGGGCATGGTGCTGATGAGGCAGTGTCGCGGAAGATGAGGGAGACCCTCGGAGAGGTGCGCTGACACAGCGGCTGCAACAATGGGCTCAGGGACCAGCTAGTATTTTTCTGTTATATACAGGGCCCCTACCAACTGAACAACACCGAACAACAACAGCACAGCTACTTTACAGAGCTGTCGGGGTTACTGTCTGATGTAACAAATGTAGGCACATTTTAGGGCTTTAAAAAGGTCATGGAAAGTGGAATGAAAGGGTTTAGCAGTTTTTCCATGAACTCTGAAGCGTCCTTGAATTACGGTATCTAGCCCAGAGTACAACACTCAATAAACGTTAGCTTCTCTTCTCTGCAGCCCTCTTTTATAAGATCTGGAAAATCTTACCTGGTTGAAGGCTCCTCTTCAGATATCTCTTCCCCTGTTAAAGAAAATGGTCAAATTACATTTCAAACCAGTAGTAGAACAACATAGGGTAGTAAAAGTATAAGATGCTGACGCTTAGTTATAGGATCACACCTGGAGACTATACTTCATTGAATTAAATAATAATTGTACTATTGGTAGTCAACTGATAGATTAAGACATTTCCCTCTCCTCTGTACTATCATTTTATTTATATAAGAAATGGAGACTATGATTTATCAAAATTTGATAACCTATAACTGCTGTTTACAATTAGTAAAACCTAATGAGCCTAATCTTAGCAGTTTTCAGACCTATAGAAAATAATATCATTAGTAGAATCAGCATCTTGAACAGTCATTGCCAAACTTAAATAGCATGCTTGTTTCTGGATTTCTACCACAAGGAGTTTGAAGAGAGCAATTAATTTTGTTGTGGCATAACACAATTTCTTCCGCTCTTGAGTCACTTTAGGATGAAGCACCCCATTATCAGGAAGAGGAGCCTTCTATTACCATGGAAGACAGCAAGGTTTAGTCATTGTGAAGACTGAAGATAAAGAGCAAAGTAATAGCCTATGGGTATTATTCCCCAAATTAAACTATATGAAAATATATAAAGCAAAAAATGTTAATTCGGTGCTCAGGAAATATAGAAATGATTGAATACTTTATTTTTATCTATATAGATACATTCAGTATACAGCTGGGCTACAAGTCAGGCTATATTATATAATTTGCTAGTGAGAATTTTAAGAATCAACACTTAGGTCTGTCTCAGCTATCATTGCTGTGCACAAAGGAGTTTGCACAGCAGGTCTGGGAGTGCAATTCTTGGAAAGGCCAATCACCAGGTTGGTCATTGGTTGGTAGCTGAAGAGGGCTCCATCATTCCCAAAATTATAAGAGCCGTTCACTGTGCCCAAGATATGCTGCACACCTGCTTTCCCTGTGGGAGTCTGGAATTTTGTGCATCCAAAGCACAGGGTGCCCACAAGCCCAGTCCCCAGTAAAAACCTAGAGTCTCTAACTACACCCTACTACCGACAAGATTTCACCTGGTCTTTCATCCATCATTGGATGCTGGCAAAACAAACTCCATGAGGAGAGGAATCTCAGGAGCTTGTGCCTGGTTTTCCTCTGGACTTCACCCACATGCCTTTCCCTGGACTTTTTGTTTTGTATTCTTTTCTTGTGGTAAATCACATCCACAAATACAACTGTATTCTGTGCCCTGTGTGTCCTACAAGTGAATCACTGAACCCGGGGGTTATTTGAGAGCCTCTGACACAATTACACTCAATGACATTTTCATTATTTGGTTGGATGTGTTACACGTGAATACAATCAGAATGTGTTAGCGCAAAATACCTTTTGTGCTCTGTGTCTTCGGTAAGAATAGATTTGGGGATGGCTTTGGTCCTGAAGTCATTAAGGAATAAATAATACAATAATGTTAAAAATAATGTAAGCCAAGCAACAACCCTATTTTTTAATTGTTTTATTAGGGGCTCATACAACTCATCACAATCCATACATACATCCATTGTGTAAATCACATCTGTACATTCATTGCCCTCATCATTCTCAAAACATCCACTCTCCACCCAAGCCCCTGGCATCAGCTCCTAATTTTCCCCCTCCCTCCCCATTCTTTCCTCCCTCATGAGCCTGTGATAATTTATAAATTATTATTTTGTCATATCTTGCACTGTCTAATGTCTCCCTTCACCCACTTTTCTGTTGTCTGTCCCCCAGGAAGGAGGTCCCACGTAGATTCTTGTAATTGTTTCCCTCTTTCCAACTCACCCTCCCTCTACCACTCACACCACTTGTCCTGAAAGGATCATCTGCCCTGGATTCCCTGTGTTTCCAGTTCCTATCTGTACCAGTGTACATCCTCTGGTCTAGCCAGATTTGAAGGTAGAATTGGGATCATGATAGTAGGTGGGGAGGAAGCATTTAGGAACTAGAGGAGAGTTGTATTTTTCATCGGCAACAACCCTATTTTAACTAACATGGAAAATAATGAATCTTGTTAATTGAGAAAAGAGTCTACAGTATAAATGCGCTTATAAAGAAAATGAAATAATCACGTAATTTTATCCAACTTAATAGAGCTTAATTCCTTTTTATAACAGTTTTGTGACAATCAGGTAGCTGGAAAGATATATAATTGTGGAAAGACATGTTCATCATAGAATATAATAATGTACTTCTGGCTACAGAGTTCCTTTTCTAAATATTTTCTTTATTTTTCCTAAAACTAAAGTCAAGAGTTTACCTATAAAAGGCAGCGAGGGGCAGACCAAGTCAAAATATGGATGAAAACACACCAATATTATTTTCTAAATGAGCAGACCTTCAGTAAAACACGTGGGAGGGATGAAATGTGCAGAAAAACACTGAGGATTTTTCAGGGAATAAACTGTTCATCCAAACTTTACTGATTTCATAGGAATGGGTGAAAACTTCATAAAAGACTGATCATAGTCCAAGTTTTGGCGGTGAAGGAGTTATGGATTTCATAACTGCAAATATCTTATCTTCTTGGCTCGACTTGGTTTCCCACAGTCTATCTTTTATATGAGGGGCAAAAAAACCCTAAAATCCATATACCAACTCCAGTCTCCTTTTAGTTACATAAATAATTTTTATTTTATTTGAAGACAACCATGCCTAGTATCTTCTACATTTTCACACGTTAGCGGGAAAGCTGAGTAGATGTGATAGAGACCAGAAATTCATGCAAACTCTAAAACTTATTATCTGGTCCATGACAGGAAAGCTTTGCTGATTCCTGCTGAATCCCACAAACAGAGGGCTATAATCTTATCTTGTTACCGACACCTCAAAACACTTCCTTGAATCCCTGCAGCAACAGTGCGGGCTCCCTGTCCAATGGCCACCCCTTAATCTTCTGTCTTGCTGCAGAACCACGAGTCTTTTTAGATAAGTTTCACCCCAAAGGGAGTGGTATCCACTACCTCTACAGAGAGACTGGTATTCTACGACAATCACAGTAAGCATATTTCCTTGGCCAGTGCCTGGTGTAGGAATGAGCACGTGACGCACCCCCATCGGTACAATGTGAGCGGATGCCTGAGGCAAGTTTCTGAGTTTACTCCCGTTTAAAGGAAAGATGGGGAAATGGAGCACCCCGCACCCCGCCTTTGGATACTGTCACGTGAGAATGTGCAGCTTGGAGCTGATTAGGAGGAGGCACAACCAAAACACAACAGCAACACAAGCCAAAGAGGGAAAACGCCTGGATCTGAATCACAGCCCCAAGCCACTCAAACAACCCCAGTTCCCCTCCTGCTGTGGTGGCTGCTCCTTAGGCCATCTGCTCTTTGCAGGTGAGGCATTCTAACCAATAAGCTTCCCACGGCCTACAGGATGGGGCAGTCTTCCATGAGCTTGCCTTGGCCATGGATTCTCTGTGTTCCCAAGCACTCCCAAATCACACTTTTCGTACTAGCTAAAGTGATGTGCTCCTGCACCTGAATCGTGCATAAGTCAAGAAAAGTACACGCAAGCATCTCAGCCTTTGCATTTGTTCCTTTCCACCAAACACGCACCCTTCTTAGATGTTCCTCTGTGCCAGCACTGTCCTTTTGCCTCTCTATCTCACACACGTGAATTCAGACAGCTGCTAAACTTAAATTCTACCCACTTTTTAAAGGCTCCTATTGCTAAATGTGTGTCTGCCACGTAGTGAAGACTAAATATAACCCATAGATTATTATGGTTATAAACCCCTGGATGGAATCTGGCTCTCAGTGAGCAATGAGTAAAGTAGAATAAAAAATAAAAATGACATTAATAGCAAATAGTAACTGAAAGGCAGGACTCTAATATTTGTGTTCTACACTAGGCTAATAGTTAATACGTGAAATACACTTCATAGCTATTTGTGAAGTGGCCACGAAGCTATCACATAGGGTCTCAGAGGTCATAATTAAATAAACATATTTCTTTTGAAACAACAGTTTCAGAATATAAGGTGCCTACAATTGAATTTTTAAATAGTTCTATATTCTAGACTATTAAATGTGAAAATGAGTACTGCATTTCCACACTAATTTTTTAAAGACTTTTTTATGACAAGCACCAAGAGTAACATGATTCTCAGTTTTACCTTGTTTTCCATTTTGATCAGGATATTTATGCTTCAATTCTTCTTTGTACTTATCCATTTTTTCAAGATAGCTATGTATTACAAAATGAGAGTTATTACTATTTGAATTTTGATATGAAGATATTTACCAAGTGTATTAAATAATCTTAGTGTTATTTCATGTATTAGTACTAACTCAAAACCCTACCCCACATATTTCAAGTTGTACCACATTTTTCACGTAAAGCACCCACGCAATGCACACATATATAACACACGGAGCACACACAGGAAACTAATGTGGAAGCGGGTGTGTTGTTTGGAAAAGCTGTGTAATATTTGCATAAAAACATGGTAAGCTCTATCAACTTTTTATTAGGTTTTACTTTAAAAAAACGAACTAAACTAAAATATATGACCCTGGATTGATGGCAGTACAGTTCAGCGAATTACCTGGGCTTAGCCTGACATAATGGAAAGTCCCTGAAAGCTGGAGCAGTTCAAGCCCCGTAACAAAGAGCAGTGGACAAATACCTTCTCTAGTTGTTCTCAGATATGTCGCTATTCTGAGGTTCAACATGCTGTTCTACGAAACACAGCGCTCTGACACCCTCTCACATGCTGTTGGTAGGAGACCCAGTGAGGAATGCTGAAAACGAAACTGCTCATAGAAACGGTGAACAGAGTAATTTGTTGTTGAGCTGCACTGCTGAAAATCGAGGTTCCAGCGAAACTCGTGTGTTGATGCGTGGTTTTCCACAGGCTCTATATTGAAATGTTGCATTTTTTGGAAAACACTATTAAGTATAATGTTGGTTCTTATTAGTTCTATTCTTTGTTTTGTAATTTCAGACATCTCAGCAACGATGTGACTCATAAATAAATTTATTTAGCGTATGGACATATTAACTCAGTAATTAGGTAATATGATTCCCCACTACTATTACTTCAAGGGCAGAAAATTAACAGAGGATAAGACTTACCTTGAACTACTATTTTCTGCATTACTCACAATAACTTCTAAACTACCAGATACGTATTAAAATGATGCTTAATTGCCAAGTTCATGTTCAGTTGACTTGGCAGATGGAATCCTATTTTTATATTGGACACCAATAAATCGTGACTGTAACTTAGCTCTTACAAACCCAAGGAAGACAACTAGATTCACAGAATTTGATGGGATGGCCTGCCTCCTGAGTCACAATTTTAAATTACGCCTCTCTGGAAACCAGAGGTAGAGATACAAGGCTCCTGGGAGATTGACCACTTGAGGGGCCAGGCTGAATTATGAAACTGAAGGCAAGGTGGCCCCACTAATCTGGGGGCAAGACAAGGATGCAGCTTGGTCTACAGATCTGGCAACAACGAGGAAAGGAAACGCTGAAATTCTCCTATAACTGTATTTTCCCTGCTTTGCAGCTTAGAATGCTTCCTACTAACAACTGCTAGCAAGAAAGCATCCCGGGCCCCACAGGTCATTCATTCTGAAGGTCTGGGAGAGGACCTCGGCGCGGCACCCTCCGGGGTTGAGCACAGGGACAGGGGAGTTTGCTCACTGCGTGTGGCCAAAGCTACCAGGATGCTGGTGCGTTGGGGATAGTGACTGACTAGATAAGCGTATGTGAACTAAGAATAAATAACTAAAGAGGGCAACGTTGACATCTAATACTACGAGAGACCTAGATCAGGAAGGCATACTGGAGAGCAGAGGCCGGTTTCATTAGCAATGCCACAACACGAACAGAAACAAGAGAGCGAGTAAAATGCCCCCCCCCCCACCAGCCCTGTGTGCTGTGTGATAACCCTCCGTCAACTCCAGGGGGTCTTGAAAAATGTAATGGGAGGGCGTAGGAGATCGAATTTACTGTGAGCCAGACATTTTAGGAAGCAAGAAATTCATCAGGAAAATGCGTTTCTACCTGAATGGTGTTTTATGTTGACATTTTCTCTATATATAAATAATTACAAACTAATCATCGTCTTATAATTTCCTCTTTCTGAGTTGATGGGTGTCAGCCCCTAGAACACTAAGATGGAAAGAGAAAGAACTACTGAACCTTTCTGCCTTAGCCACTGCACGCACATCGGCTTTGTTCTCCATTAGAAAGGCCACCATTTCCTCCTTGTTTTCATTTACGGCAAGTGACAGCGGTGTGAGGTCATCCTGTAAAGTAGCAAAACAACTTATAACTTACAAAATTATTTATCTCTCATCTCAATTGAAAACCTTAAAGAAGGAGCTACAAGGGCGTCAAAATTAGTGTTACGTAGGTTCCAATTTAGAGGCGCACAAGTATTTTCGAAGCATCTTTAAACGCGTCTCTGCAACCAGTGTTGGCTGCAGACAAGTTCTCTGCGCCTTTTGTCGTGGTTCTTGGGGAAAACGGCTGGAGGGGTTTTCCCACCACACCCTTTCCCTGGTCTCCCTCCAAGGGTTGGTTCCATGCAGCCAGGAGGGTTAACGTTTCCTGGGTACACGCAAAGTTGTGTAGTGTCATACTTACCACAGCCTGGCCTGGGACTGGTATACAAACTGCAAGGCTAGGTCAATGAGTTATACAAATGAAATGACTATAGCCTATTATGCAAAGGAAGCTTCTGTTGCCTACACTGCAAGGTTTAATTTGATGCCCCGCCCCACCCCACAGGGGCAGCCATGTCTTAAACTTGACAAGTGGTGGTTATAAATGTGCAGCCAACCCTACAAAAGTTTTGGAGGCAGAATAAGAAAGAGAGGCAGAAAAAGGAGAAGATGTAGAAGGAAAGAAGCGGTAAGGAATTTTCCTACAAGAGTTTAACAAAGGCTGTAACACTGAAGGTGGCAACAGGCACCAGTGGGGCCTGGCAGCAGAGCCAGAGGCAGGGTTGGTCTCTTTTGAAGGGGCAAAAGGACCTTGTCCTCAGGGGCCAACAGAACCTGTCTTGCCAGGGAAGAAGGCCTGCCTGGCCAAGAAGAGCAGTGCTGTCCTGTCTGAAAGAGGCAGATTTTGCCTACATGCTTCCTGATCCCAATCCCAAGTTGTAGCTATTGATCCCGGGCTCGAGTTGCGTGTACCCTATTATTTCCTTAGTCAGAAGGCACTTAGCCAGGAGCATGACCTGTGGGTTCTATGTGGCCATTGCAATAGATGACTCCAATCCAGAAGAGTCAGCTGGTGTCAGAACTGGTACACATGAGGAAGACTGGCCTGACCACCATCTCATGGGATCCGCCTCAGCTGATCCTGATCCGCTATGACGTTAGACATATTCCGACACCAGTGCTGACACGGGGGAACAGAGTGAGCCTGCTGTCCACCAGTGCTGGAAACACGACAGGCTTTGAAAGCTGTCCTGTTTAACTTCGGTTGCAGGAAAATTGAAATTTAACATTCCCCTTCCCCCACCACCCAAACCCCTGCTAGCAGCAAAATTCCCTTTAAACTTAGGAAGGTTCTAATTCAGCAAGTTTGAATGCAAAAAAAAAAAAATCATATGGGCAAGGAAAGCCTTCTAAGATAAGGAGCAGAGACTAAGACCTTGAGGGAGTGACAGGGAGTGAAGCAGGCATCCCAAGTCCCACTGCTGTCGCCCTCTGCCCACTGAGACAAACCTGTGAAACATTCCCTCAACTTGTCAAATAGGTACAGCCTGCATTTCACTGAGTTTCTGAAGCAATCGTGGGAGGTTTCAACCCTGCTGCTTCCTTCTGACAAGTGTTTACAGACACAAACGTAGAATTTCTCGAATCCATCTGCTCTCTGTATTTGGCTAAAAGACCTTGTCAGCCAGCACTCCTCTCACTCCCATCTAGATTGTTCAACATTCCCTGCCATGGGCTCGATTCCAAGTCAATATGGCACCATCTCAAACAACTGAGATCAGAACATGGAATCTTGCTGGACAGAAGTCAAATGGGCCAGAAAGCTCAAGCTGGAACTTGGTTTCCTTTATAAGCCCCTTCTAATCAGGATATTCCGGGTTTAAGACCAGAGGCTAGGCTCTCACCTAAGTGGCAGTTTCTGCCAGACCAAGGGATGGGAAGTTAGTTCCTGCTCTCCCCGCTTGCTACTCAATCAGCACTGCTCGCTGCCGGGCCAGATGCCTCCGGTCCTCCCCAAAGTGACTTCTCAGCAAGTTTACAACTCACTTGCTCTTGCCCAACCTAAGGACTACCTTGCCTAAGCCTATAAAACAGAGGAAAAGAAAACAAACACCCAAAATACTTTTTGGTATTTTCCCTCACTTATAACATTCCAATAGTGACTGTATATTTCTGATTGTAATCTCCTTTTTATTTTTCTTCTTCTGCTTTAAGCTTTGGCTACTGAAAATAATCACTTTTAGATGAATTTTGCATCTTTAACTAAAACGAGAACCCACAAGCTATAGTAATTGTAAAACGTTTGTGTTTTACTGTTTAAATAAGCATCTTTCCAAAATAAAGTGTTGTCCTGTGTTGCTTTAAACTGATTGCAAACAAAAACAACACTTGAGTAGCAGTGACATGGACTGAACTGCGTTTTCGAAAAAGTGGCTAACTTGTGTGGACTAGGCCTCTCGGTGGCTTGGCAGTTTGCAGCGCTGTAATCACCCCTTGGCATGACCAGCAAGTCAGCAGCTGTAAGGAGAAGATACCCCGGTTCAAGGTCAGGGGAGTTTCCTTGGGGTTCGGCCTGCACCACCTTTTAATTTACAAGATTGAAAATGAGGAAGAAGCGAGCAAAGGAGAGACTTGGTGACTATCAACAGAAAAGAGTCGGGAGCAGCCTTGGGTCCTCCAGACGCAGGGGTCCTGCACTGAGAACACAGCAACGAAGGATGGCACATCACCTGGGACTCTCCCAGAAAGCTGTGCACACAGATGCCGAGAGCAAACAGACTTTCTACGGAAACTGTACGGCCAGAGAGAGAGACAGCCTTTCTGTAGAGTTGGTGGCCTGAATCTGAACTCTCAGCTGGTCAGACTAGCGCTGCTAACCACAGATCTGTGGGCAGTTCAAGCCCCCCAGCTGCTCCACAGGAGAAAGAGGAGACTGTAGCTCCCACTAAGATGTAGAGCCTTGAGGCGGAGCCCTGAATGGGTGGCCATTCATCAAAAGGGACTCAATGGTAGTGGGTTAAGCAGTAAAGGAGGCGGTTTCTGCTTGCTAAAGCCATCCACTGACAGCTTCTGTTATGGCAGCAAAAGATAACTAAGATAGGCAGATTGCGATATTTGGGAAGAAAAAGTTTTACCTTGAACAACTAAATTCCGTGTTTCCCACGAGAATTAGCCACAAATATATAAACGGCAGCTGCATCCTCAAATGTTTATTTTAGAAGCATCCCTTAAAGTGGTATCTTCAGCAATTAAGTTTTTTCAAAATATTTGCATTAAGAGAAGGTGCAAATTTACAAATATGTACAATTGACCCTACTTCCATCAGTATTTTAAAAAATCATTTCAAATATTTTATTAAAACAGTTGTCTCATCGGTACCTTGTTTCTCGCTTCAATATCGGCACCATGAAAGAGCAGCTTTTCTGCTACTGAAACGTCACCAAAGGCAGCATGGTGGAGCGCAGTGTTGCCGTCCAGATCCATCACATTCGGGTCAGCGCCGTTTTCTAACAGAACAGCGGCACACTCCTCTTCCTGGCACTGCACCGCCTGTCAGTAGGATGAGGAAAGTAGAGTGCAAGTTCTAATTAGAAGTAAATTTTCCATGCACTTACTTTGCTAAAGAGAAAACAACAGGATTCACAAGAATGTAGAAACACTGGAATCCTTATGCCTGGCTGGTGGCAACACGAAATGGTGCAGCCGCGGTGGAAAACAATTTAATGGCTCCTCAAAAAGTTAACTATAAATATCCCCGATTAGGCATTTATCCAAAAGACCTGAAAGCACGATTCAAATATGTACTTGTATACCAGTGTTCATTATGGCAGTACTGTTAACAGCTAAAATGTAGAATCAACCCAAGTGACCATCAACAGATAAATGGATAAACACCATACGGTACAGTCAATCAACGAGTACTACTCAAAGACATATCAAAATAAAATTCTAATACACACCACTGAATCAATGAACCTTAAAAACATTTTACTATGTGAAATAAGCTAGACGCTGTCGACAATAATGTATGGTCCCACACTCAAATGAGATTACTGTTTAATGGGCGCAGAATTTCTGTTTGAGAAGATCAAAAGTTTTGTTTAAAAAAAAAGATGGCAACGAGTGCACAACTTTGTGAATATAATTTCACTGAAACACCCTTCAAAGTGGCCAATTTCATGTTTTAGTACACTGTATCTATTTTATATATTTTAGTACACTGTATCTACCAAAATAAACTGTCTATACAAGACACTGCAAAGATTTTATGCTAGTTACATTTAAGTGACAAGGATTAATTTTTACCCTGAGTATTCAAATCCAATTCATTTCACACTGAAGCTGCTGGCGGCGACATACCTTCATCAGCGCGGTCCTGTTGTCACGGTCACAGAGGTTGAGGTGGCATTTTCTCTTTACTAAAACTTTCACGACTCCTACGTGGCCGTTGGCACAGGCCAGATGTAGGGGAGTCCTGTGAAAATAAGAGGACTTCTTAGAAAAAGATCCAGCACACTATAGCAGAATGCACATTTACTCAAGGGATGGTGAACATTAACCAGCATGCTAGTCCTTTACCTTCAAATCAGACTTAATTTTCTTCTAAAGAAAGTTAGATATTTGTGAGCTATAATCGCTTACTACATTAATCAAAGAGAAGTCTATTTACAAAAGGAAAGAAAAAGAATGCTGCTTGGATTCAGTCCAAATTGGGTTTTAAATCCTAATTAACCCTGTCACTTATTCACTCCCTGTCAGCCCTTCTGTTCCTCAATTTCCACATCAATAAAATGAGTCCTAACATAATAACTAACCCACAGAACACCTCGGAGATGTGCACATAAGAATATCTGCAGAGAATTTAAAACAATTCCTAGTACAGGGAAGCTTAATCATTGTGAACATAAATGTTAGGTATCAAGGTAGCAGATGGACATTGGGCTTCTACTCAAGTCTTCCCTCAACGCAAGAACACTTAGTTCTAATGACCTGGCATTCTGTGATGCTCACCTTCCCATCACAATTGCTGAAGACAAAATGGGTGCATAAGCAAATGTGGTGAAGAAAGCTGATGGGGCCTGGCTATTAGATGATATAGTGTCTTTGACTCTTAAAGGCTTGAAGTTAAACAAGTAGACATCTAGCAGGGAAGCAACAACAGCTACATGGACAAAGCACACCAGCCTGTGTGATTACGAGGTGTCAACAGGATCAGGTATCCGTAGACCTAAAACAATCGCAACAATCATATTCATGTGAACGAGGGGGTAGGAGTGGAGACAAAAGCCCATCTGTAGACAATTGCACATTCCCTCACAGAAGGGTCACAAGGAAGGGATGAGCCAGCCTGAAACACTCAACATTCCTCTAATTCTTTAATGCTTTCTCCCCCCACTCTCATGACCCCAGTTCTACCTTACAACTCCTGCTAGACTGGAACATGGACACTGGTCCAGAGAAGAGCTCTGGACACAGGGAATCCAGGGCAGATAAAGCCCTCAGAACAATAATGGGAGTTGCAATACCATGAGGGTTAGGGAAAGGTGGGGGGAGAAGGGGAAGGAGGAACTGATTGCAATCAACTTATGACCAAAAGGATTCTTAAAAATGTCTTATTGAAACAAGGTAGGACACCTTACACGCTGTCATGCCTTACATTAAGTAAAAGATGGTATGTGAAACCTACTGCCATCCTACTTATAGGGTAAGCATTTAAAGTTCTTTTTCTTACTGAGTTAGTTAGTTTATTGTGCCAGCCTGGCTGATAAATACGTGGGGTTAATTGAAGGTCGGCAACATACATGGGTACTTCTGTCACCTTGGATGGTCGCATAGTATTCCACGAATCCAGATGCTCTGCAATCTATTAAACAACGTGTATACGACATTTGTCTAAGGAGCACGGATGGTGTGGTGGTTAAAGTGCTGCACTGCTAACTGCAAGGCCAGAGGTGGGAACTCAGTCACTGCTCCTCCCTCAGCAGTAAGCGGTGGCAGTCTTTCAGACGAGTCAGAAACCACCTGCTGGCAACAGGGTTATCTCCAATTATTTCCTAGACCCACTATAATATGAATGAAATTGATGACACGGGTATATCCATATAGTTTGAAGAACAAACAAACAAAAACAGGCTTGATTTTCTGCATGTGCGATTTGGGTGAAAGTTTAAAGAGCAATTGGTTTTCCATTCCACAGTTGATACACATTGTGCTTCGTGATAATGGTTGCAGTCCCCACAATGGAACAGCACTCTTCCCAATTTCTCCCTGCGTTTGCTATTTCTATTTCCCCTGTGTCTCTTGCAGTGTCAGGTCCCTTCCTGCGCTGTGAGCTTTATCCTTGGGCAAGGGCTGCCCTTTTGATGCGCATGGCTGACTGTTCCAATGAGTGCCTACCTCCCTGGTCTGACTGTTCATCTTGTAGGCCTGTCATCTGGCTGGCAGCTGAGCCACTGGGGCAAGCTCAGTTCCTGGCGTGAAGCACGTCAAAGGGCCCTAGTCTCAGGGGTCCCACAACTCCCTATCAGCCTAGTAAGCGTAAGCCCGGTCTTCACGGTCCTGAGTTGTGTTCTGCATTTTTCATAAAAACGTTAGTAATTGCCCTTCCAGATAGCAAACATGCTATTATTACAAATTAATCATTTACCAATAGTCGAATAGACATGAAAATGGCAAGGTAGAAAAGACAGAACCACTTGAATATAGATGAGGACTTAGAATTTGAAAAGGCCAGGCAAGTTACCAAAGAAGCTGTGTTCCACCAGGACAAGGCACCCGCGCGTTTGAGGATGGCAAGGGCTGTCCTACAAGAAGTTCCTTGGGAGAGCTCTCCCACCCACCCTACTGCCTAGATTTTGTCCCTTCAGACTTCACTGTGTCCCCAGAAGTCAGAAGCTCATTGAAGAGGAACACACTCTGAGTCCCTCAAGGATGCCAAAACTGCCACTTGGATGAGGTGTCGACTGAAGAGGGCAGACCTGTTGGAGGAAGGGTTACAGAGAGATACCCTGCCTTCGGATGTGAGCAGTTAGAGATGGAGCAGACCTCAGACAATCATAGCTTGCCCAAAATCTATTTGCATAGTACGTTTGTGGGCTAAGCCTCCACTGAATCCCCTCTGACCACTGACCAGGGATGTGAACAGTCTTGCTCTTAGAGTGAGCAGCCCCAGGAGGAGTAATCTCCCTTAGAGAACTATCTGGGTGTGTCCTTGATGGAGATCCCTGTAATGGGGATTGTTTAGACATAATCCATGCTCCGACTGCCTCAGAGAAGCCCGTGGCTCCTCTGGCTACCATAATTTACATGTCCCAATCATAGTCCCGATCCCGCTTCAGAAGTCCCACTTGTAACAATGATGTGTCTGATCTGCCACCAACCATGTTTTTGTGACATTTTTCTTTGATGGTCTCCCTTATTCAGAGGACATGTCTCTGTAGTTGTCTTGTCCTGGTCCTGTTTAAGACTTAGTAAATGCTCTCTTTAAAAAGAAAGGAACAATAGCTTCACATTTTAATATTTTTGTTTAATAAGGTTTTCGATGATATAGAAGCAATCATGTTTTATTTACCCTCATATACTAAATCCACAGGAGCCCTGGTGGTATAGTGGTCATAGCCTTTGCTTCTAATCACAAGGTCAGCAGTTCAAAACTACCAGCCAGCACCAAGGGAGAAAGACTGGGCTTTCTATTCCGGTAAAGAGTTACAATCTCAGAAACTCACAGGGGCAGTTCTGCCCTATATCCCATAGCATCACTATGAGTCACATCGACTACATGGCCGTGAGTGAGTGATACTAGATCTGATTGTTATTAACATTCATTAAATCACTTTGAAATTGTCAATGAAGTGTGCTGTGGATGAGAAAGCGGCTACTTTTGTTTTCTGCTCTTAAAGATGGACTGGGTGCTAGATACTGCTCAGTTTCCATGTCCGGGGGCTGAGGAACCTATAAACCAAACTAAACTCACTGCCACTGAGTAGATACCATCTCTTAGTGGCCCTATAGGACAAGGTAAACCTCTCTGTGGGTTTCTGAGACTGGAAGGTTTACAGGAGTGGATATCCCAATATGTCTCCCTTGGAGCAACTGGTGTTTTGAACTGCTCACCTTCCGGATCACAGCACAACAGATAAACACACCTGAGGCACCTCAGGAGGGAAAGCCACGCACCTGTAGGTGCCTGGCACATTCACCCTCACCCTCACCTGGAGAGGTGCCCACTGCTCACAGAACTCACCCCCCTACTCATGGACCTCTTCTCATACCAGAACAAGCAAAAATCTTAGTCATGTTAATTGACAAGTAATCATAGCATAATAGGTCATCAGTATGGTTACAAAACACTTTTAGATGAAATGTTTCTTAGCTTAGAACACTTGTTCCGTAAAAATCAGTCCACGTTGAATGACAGTGAAAATATCGTCAACCACGTGGGAATCTATTTAATTTTTCTCTTTTTTCCTTAATTAGGATTTCGTTCTCAAAAAAGTTATTGATCCAGGTTCACAAATACCAATTGCCACACTATTGTAGCTCAAATATCAGAAAATTTTACAAAATCATTGACCATAAAAGACTAGCTTCCAGAAAAACAACGGCCCTGCTAGCAATGCATGCAGCCGTGATCACGATCCTCAGTGTCGCTTTAATTGTGCCACAACGCCAGATCCAAGGAGAGCGCACCAGGAGCTTCAAAACAGTAAATTATCCTGAGGTTTCAGTCTTTCGGCTATCCTGATACATGTTGCCGGGGCTTACAAAAACGGTTTTGTTGCTATAGACTACGGGGGTCTTTTTTATCAAAACAACGCCCTACAGGCAATCTGGGTGCCCGCGCCGGCCGGTGTCACCCGGGTGGCCCGCACCCTCAGGCGCCGGGGGGTCCTGCGTTACCTGTTCTGTCTGTCTCTCCGATCCAAGTCATTTCTCCGGAGCGTGAGAAGGCGCTGGACCTCCCCCACGTCCCCCGCCCAGGCAGCTTTGTGGATCTCTCCGAGATCTTGCTCCCGGATCTGGTACCGGGGGTCCGGGGCGACCGGTTTAGAGGCATCAAGCGCCAAACCCCGCTGGCCCCGCGGCCGGCTGCCGGCCGAGTTCAAGGGCGCCGCACACTTTCTCCTCTTCAGGCGAAACAACTTGCGCACTGCCGTGGTGACCGGATTCATGGGTGCTTCACCTCGCGGTCGGCCTTTGACGGCCAAGTAAAACCAACAACATAGCGAAGAGTGAGCCCTGCACACACAAAGTGCAGGCAACCAAGGCGCTAACCAGAACTGCGCCTGCGCACTTCACGAGAGCGCCGTCTGCGCACGCGCCGAGCCGCCTGACACGCCCACCGCCGGCCCTGTGGCCCAATGCGCGTGCGCAAGGGCCAACTCTGCCCCCGCCCCTCCCTCAAATCTCAGCCGCGGGAACTGGCCGGCTGCGTTCCAAAGATCCCTGGGATGTGAGTACTCCTGTACTTGCGACGGCAGCACTGGTGTCCGTGGGAAGCCAGCTTTGCACAAGACGGAGCTAGGGTGGCGTGGAACTCCGGGGTCCTGAAGACCTTGTCTCTACATAGTTCCTCTAGCCAACTCTGAACCCCTCCACCGATTTCACATCCCTCTGGCCCCAGCCGATCGCCAGGGAAACTGCGTGTGCCTTCCAACAGCTGACGACTTCGATGACTTCATACATCGTGACTGCAGGTTACCAAGTGCAAATTTGTCAGAAAAAGCCAATGCCGTGTTCCCGCTGCACGCCCCTTCCTACCCCGCCGCCTGTTGACATTTTCTTTACTTTCCCCGCACTCCTCCAGCTGCTTACTTTTATTTTCTCCAATTAAAGCTGCAACCAACCCAAGATTTATTCTGGAGCTTGATGCCACGTTTAAGCACTTAAAAGAATTGTTCATTGTGCCTAACAATCTTCTCACTTAGATTGTTACTTTCCCACAGGCTAAATTCTGAATGTGTCTGTTTCTTGGTTTCCCTGCTGTTCGTGCATTAATACTGTACTGTTTTCCCTGGAGAGGAGCTCTGGTGGGTGGTGTGGTGCTTATGAACTGGGCTACAGTTAGCAACCTCAGCAGTTTAAAACCACCAGTGCAGAGAAAGATGGGGTTTTCCACTTGTGTTACAAATCCTTATTCTTTTCAATATTCTTGACAACATTCCCACTATTTGAGGTGAATTTTTAATTACGATGTGCAGTTCTTAGTGAGATTTTTACTGCAATCGACTGAAGAGAGTTTGTCTTAATTGGAGTCAATTTCTTGATCAGACTTTATACAATGAGGCTTCCAAAAAATTCATGGAAAATCCCCTTATTTTTTAGTCCTATTTTCCCATGAACTTTTTGAAGCCTCCATGTAGTTGACTATTTAAATCTTATCTATGTCCATTGTTAGCTGTTGTGGGAGGAAAGTGGGCCTTTCTATTGCTGGGATGATCTCAAAATAACTCCCAGGAAATCTGTGAGCCTGCGTTCATCCAGTTGTCTCTGTAGCTTCTCTCTCTTCGTCCATGTTCTCCTACCTCTGTCTCTGACCACCGGGTTCACAATTTCTGACAGAACTTTACAAAAATAACAACTAGTGTATGAGGTTTAGGCTGGGGAGAGGGAACACTTTTGAACATGCCTCAAGTCTGTGAATTATGACAAAAGGTCATGTGAAAGTCAAAATTCATTTCTGCAGAGCAGAAACGAGGAAGAAACATGAAGGATGCGTACATTTAAGTATAGATCTACCGGTTTAATACTTAAAATTCCAGCAAGGCAGGGAAATGGCGGAAAGGCCTTAGGGCAGGCACGTCGGTTTCCCTTGGCGTCCAGGTGTGCTGTGCAGTCCCTCTTGTTTAGATGCAGACAGACATCTAGCAAACCTGTTCGTGTTTGTTGCATTATTTGGCAGGCTCACTAGGGCAATGTGAAAGGAGATGCTTAGGGGACACAGAGCTTCTGTTAAGGTGATGTTTGCATAACGGGACGAGCGAAGTTGATGTCACTGAAGTGTACCTTTGAAGATTGCTGAGATGGAAAATGCTTTACTATTGATCCATCTTTACGAATAAAAATAACATTGGGGAAAGGCAAAAGAGAAGTAGAAAGGAGCCGGAAAATGGGAAGGAGCAGAACGATTTGTTTTCACTCTTTCTTAGCACCTGAAATCGCGTGGTTCATTATTTTAACTCCCCGCAAAGACCGAATTTGCTCGTGGTACATAAATTCACTTTCAGGACCCCTTAGGAGGCGTCAGGTGCGAGGGCGGTGGGGGCTGCGGCGGGGCGGCAGCGCCATCTAGCGCCCGGCTCGGGCCGGGCCGGGGAGGAGGTCGCGGAGGGCGGGCCGCGCGCGCAGGGGACGACGGGAGGGGCGTGGCCTCTGAGAAGCCGGCGCCCGCGTGGGAGGGGCCGCCCATCCCCACCGCGGAGGCCTGCGCCCTGGGCCCGGGCCGGCTCGGGCCTCCCCAGCAGCCAGGAGGACCAGGAGCCGGCCCTGGCTGAGGGGGACCCAGCGGACGGCGCCAGAGCAGGAAGCAAGCAAAGCCCCATGGAGTCAGGGAGATGGAGGACAAAGCCGAGCATTCTGGCTCGCGGAGCTTTTGGATTCCCCATGTGATTCCCACGGTCCAGCCGGTCTACCCTGGAGAAATGAGTAGGAACACTGTCACGGGGGAGGTGGGGGGCGGGGGGGGACCTCCTCAGCACAACATTCCCGACCTTCTCTTCGGGAATGCAGCTTTCCATGTTCAGGAAACGTCTGCAAGCCTGCGATCGACTGCCGTGCAACTGAACGTAACGAGTACATCTCCACGGATGGAATTGGGGAGCAGTATGTGGAGTCACATGAGTCAGTGACAAATACTGGTGGCGACCGCTATTACAAAAATAATTTTTTAAGACTTTGACACCAACACACACACACACACACCAACTTTGATGGTGCCCAGGGAAGGGAAGGGAAGGCAAGGCCGCAGAAGGTATTAGTTTGGGTAAGGGGAAGACCGGACCCAACAAGATGGAGAGAGCGTGGGGAGGATGGAAACAGTGCAAGCCATAGGGAGGTTTGGTTACTTGTTGAATATAAAAATGATTATTTCATATCTGTAATTTTGTTATTTTGTTTTCTTTTGTTGCTTTGTTTTGTGTGCATATTATTATCTCTGTAGGTCTATCTAGATAAGATAGGTGGGATAAACAGACTGGAGTAGAAAACTGGACGGAAGGTTGCCATGTGAGGGGAGCGGGCATGGGAGAGGGGAGTAGGGAAAGGAAGTGGGTGTTAACAAACCCAGGGACAAGGGAACAACAAGTGATCCATGATAATGGCAATAAGTGTACAAATGTGCTAGACACAATGGATGCATATCTGGATTGTGGTAAGAGTTGTATGAGCCCCACCCCAAATAAAATGATTTTTCTTTAAAAAGATATGAAAACATAATCATAATTTATCAAGGGTTCATGAGGGTCGGGGAGGGAAAAAAGAGGAGCTGAGATCAAAGGGCTCAAGTAGGAAGATGCAACTGTTTAGTCATGACATCAGCAAATGAAGGAGCTCTACTTGGAGCAGGTGATTCTTCTCCAGTGGTATTTTGAGAATCTCCCAACCTCAAGGGTTCATTTCCCAGCATGTAGCTCCCAGCATCACGACATCACCCTAGCCCAACCACTATACGACAAACTGACAGGCCGGCAGTGAAATCAACAGATAAATGCTGGTTTATTGTGATTATGGTTGTTTAAATGTTGACTGTTGGCCGCTGCTGTTTCTTCCACCACTTCAACCTCTTTCTGGCTCCAGTCCACCAGCAGTCTCAAATCCTCAGCCTCTAAGGCACACACAGCTCAGATATACCTTCCAGCTCCCCATGTTACTGACACGTTTTGATGTTCCCATGCTCTCATGTGAATGGATGGGGTCAGCTCCATTCACAAAGACCTCTCCTCATCTGCAGCCTCTGGGGTCCCCCTTCTTTGTCTCCCCACTCAAAAAACATACTCTTCAAGATGAAAATCTCAAGACTATACACACAATTAGACCCTCAATTTCCAGAATCCCCTATCTCAAACTTGGAAGTAAAGACTCAGTGGTTCCCCCCCCCCCAAAAAAATGATCCCAGATTCCCTGCAGAGGCTGGTCCTTCCAAAACCCTAAGCCAAACTCACTGCCATCAAGTAACAATGACCCTACAAGGCCAAGTAGAACTGCCTCCTAGGGTTTCTAAGGTTGTAAGTCTTTGCAGGAGCAGAAAGGACCAACTGCCTCCCACTGAGCGACTGATGTGTTCCAAATGCTGATTCTGGGCTTGGCAGCCCTGGCTGGCCTTTACTCCCTGCTGAGAGGCTCTCTCCTAAACATCAGCGTTGCCCTGTGGCCTGGGAGAAAGAGCTTAAGCTTTGGCACCACTGCTTTCCAATCCCACACTGCCACTTAGCCGATGTGTGACCTTAGCCATGTACTGCCCCTCTGAACTGCACGAGCACCCACCTACTCCCAAGAGTTAAGGCAGAGGTTCGGTGAGAGTGGACACACTGTTCCCACAATGCCTCAGATCGAATGCTAGCCATCCATGTATTCAATAAACACATGACTAGCAAACGGCACCCTGCCTTCGTTTGAAAAAAGAATCACTGCTATGGATTGACAACAATAAGTAATATAAGTGCTTTATGCACATTAACTCACGTCAACTCATTTAACACAATGAGTTAAGTAATTACCCTCATTATGCAGAGCTGGAAATGGACATGGAGAGATTAAAGAATTTTCCAGTAAGTTATGTAATGTGACTGCGAGCCACAGTCTCTAACTCCCACCAAATGGCCTTTTCCTGCATGAATCTGAGAATCAGGTAACTGACAGGATTCCCTGGAGTGGCATCCTGCTGTGTATGAAATGGGTCCTCTGAGAAGCAGGAGGAAGGGTCTCGTTAGCAGCAAGAGCCAGGCGTGGAACCCTTCCTCTGGACCTGAGATCCCCACACAATGGAACCTTCTGGGTCCAGAAGGCAGCGATACCATCAGCAGAGCAGGCGCAGAGCAAGGAGCAGAGCAGGGACTTCCTGGACCACAGAGCCATAGAGCTGAAGGCTCTTGTGCAGGAGGCCGGCTGATGGAGCAGGGTGCCTGTGGGCACTTAATTCAGGGAGCTGTGTTTGCTGACCCACAGCACGTGAGCAGAATGCCTTCGCGTTGGGGCTTCCAGCAGAGTGGTGTGCGCCTTTGAGCCTTTATTAGCGGAACTGGGAACACTTGGTAACGCGGCCCGATGAAGAACTCAGCCCTGAGCCGTTCTGAGTGGCATGACAACGCGTTAGCCTCTTTAGTCAACCCTTTCATCGTGAGTTTTGTCTGTGAGCTGAGTCGCCATGGCAGTGGCTATGAGAACCCAGAGAGGGAAAAGAAAGAACATTAATTACGATAACACAATAAGCAAAGCCAGGGATGTCTAAACCTGAATTTGCGGAAGCGAATTCAGATCTCACTTGTTTAAAAAGGCAAATGCCAAGTTGGTCCATGCTTAATTTAAGTAGTAAGAAGTCTCTGGGTTTCCCAACACACCTGAAGCTTGGCAGTTCAAACCACCCTGCAGTGCCCTGGAAGACAGGTCTGACATTCTGCTGCCATACAGATTACAGCCCAGGAAACCCAGGGGGCAGGGTGGGGGGCAGTCTATCCATATAAGATAGGCAGGATAACCACTCCTGAGGAGACAATGAGGGGGCCGACAGCTCCAGGGGGCATAGGAGAGGAGGATGTGGGAGAAAGAGAGGGGAGCCAACAAACCCAAGGACAAGGGAACAATTAGAGATCTAAAACCAATGGTAAGGGGGGTGTAGAATGCCTGTTGGGGGTTGATCAAGTGCAACGTAGTCAAGAGAAAGTACTGAGAGTTAAATGAATGTTAAACATGATAGTGGGACAGGAGGAAAGTAAAAGAAAAAGAAGAAAGAACTAGGGGGCAAAAGACATTTACAGAGCTACAAATATAGGCATGCACATATGTAAATATATAAACATATTAATAGGGATATAGGTCTATCTACATATATTTAAATGTTAAGTATTAAGGTAGCAGATAGGCATTGGGTCTCTACTCAAGTCCTCCCTCAATGCAAGAACACTTTGTTCTAATAACCTGACATTCTGTGATGCTCACCTTCCTGACACAATCAGTGAAGTCAAAATGGGTGCCTAAGCAAATGTAGTAAAGAAAGCTGATGGCGCCGGCTATTAAAAGATATAGCACCTGGGGTCTTAAAAGCTTGAAGTTAAACAAGCCCACATGGAAGAAGCACACCAGCCTGTGTGGTCATGAGGCGTCGATGGGATCAGGTATCAGGCACTAAAATAAATATATGGATACAAATGATGGGGGTTAGAGTGGAGACCCAAAGCCCGCTTGTAGACAATTGGACATTCCCTCACAGAAGGGTCACAAGGAGGGAATGAGTCAGCCAGGGTGCAGCACAACAAAACGGAACACAGAACTTTCCTCTAGTTCTTGAACGCTTCCACCCTCCACCATCATGACCCCAGTTCCAGCTTACAAATCCAGCTAGACAGAGCATGTATACTGGTACAGACGCTCGACACATGGAATCCAGGACAGGTCAACCCCTCAGGAACAGTGATGGGAGTTGTGATACCATGAGGGTAGGGGGAAGGTGGGGGGAGAAGGGGAAGATATGGGGAGAAATGGGGAACCATCTCCAATGATCGACGTATAACCCACCCCCCAGGAGCATGAACAACAAAACATGGGCAAAGGGAGACAGTGGATGGTGTAAGATATGAAAATAATAATAATAATTTATCAGGGGTAGATGAGGGTGGGAGCGGAAAAAAGGGAGCTGATACCAAGGGCTCAAGAAAAAAGAAAGTGTTTTGAAAATGATGATGACAACGTATGTACAAATGAGCTTGACACAATGGATGGATGGATGGATTGCGATGAGAGCTATAATGGCCCCCAATAAAATGATTTTTAAAAAGAAATGATGATGGCAACATATGTATAAATGTGTTTGATACTGATGTATGGATAGTTATAAGAGCTGTAAGAGGTCCAAATAAAGTGATTTATTAAAAACAAAACAACCTAAAGAAACCCTGGGGCAGTTCTATTCTGTACCACATGGGGGCCACCATGAGCTGGAATGAGTTGGAACTGATGCCACCGAAGTGTGTGTGTGTGTGTGTGTGTGTGTGTGTGTGTGTGTGTGTGTGTGTGTATCTAGGTGCAGTGCTCAGAAGGAAGCTTACCATTCATTCAAATACACTCAGCATGCAGCTGCTGGCTGCTGGTAATCCTTGACTCAGTGCTTAGCGCTGGTGAATCATCACATGTACATAACAACATACTAATAACCACCCCTAATCACTTCCAGGGAGCCCATGTCCAGCAAAGACAAAGCCTTGGTTGCCTGTCAGCAGTCCCTCCTGGTAGCACAGACATTCAACCTGATTTCGGAGTTTCCACAATGCCCACCCCCCACTTCCCCTGCCCATGAAAGACAAGCCCAGAGTCACTGGGGTCCGCAGCCTGCCTATCTCCCAAGAGCAGATATAACGGGCACACATTCTGTTCCAACCACCTTCATTTGCGGACTTCTCTGGTTGAGCGATCAGCTCTTATTCTTCCTCGGCTATGAGTCAGTGTGGTAATAGCTCCATTCATTCATTCAATAAGTACTTAGTGATTCCCTACTGGGTGTCTGACATGGGTCCCAAAAAGCTAAATTCAAAACAGCAATTTATCCCCAGCTCTTATTATTCCCCGTGACTTAATTTCCTCCAGAGCCCCCCTTGGTCTCAGAAGTCCTGTTGGCTCCATGACTCCCCAGTTACTATTTGTGAGTTGCCGTCAAAGGTACTCTGACTCATGGTGACGCTGAGCACAATCAGGCCAAACACTGCCTGATCCGACGCCATCGCCCCATGGTTGGCATCACTAGTCCATGAGGATGGCTACGGTGTGTTTTGGGTGCATTCAAAGCGGGGGGCTCGTCTTCCAGCATTGCATCAGGCAGTATGCTGCTGTGGGCCAGAGTTTTTAGGGTAATGTTCAGAACTAGATCCCCAAGCCTTTTGTGTCAGTCTGGGTGGACTGCAGAAACAAATTCATAGACACACATATGTGTGTAAGAGAAGACTGTATGTCAAAGAGCAATTGTACATTAAGAAAACATTCCAGCCCAGTCCAGATCAAGTCCATAAGTCCAATATTACCCCATATGTTGATACTAGTCCATAAACTCTTCAGACTTATGCAGCCATGCAATGACACTGAATGCAGAAGACACAGGCCAGTGGCTGGAAAGTCATGTGGATCCAGTGGTGATAGGAGTATCTCAGCACTGGTGTGGGTCTCCACATGGCGCCTTCAGCTCCAGGGCTCCGGCTCCATCAGCGTGGCTCCATGCGGCTTGTCAACAGGAATGTCTCGCAGGGAGTCAAGCAGATCAAGAACCTGGCCTCCAGTGAGTTACTTATCCCCTTAGCGCCTCCAAATGAGGTCATCAAGCTGTGACTTGATTGACAGGTTAGACCCCACCCCTTCCCAAGTTGACAGGAGATTACATAGCTGCCACACCTTTCATCCTGGTCTGTCGGGATCTTGAAGCTCCACTGCAACCGGCCCACCATAGTGGAGCCTGCTGGTATCTTAAATACCTGGTGGCATAACTTCCAGCCTCATAGCAACCTGTGAGCTACCACAGACTAGCAGACAGGCTCTGGACTGCATCCTACCGGTCTTTGTCAAAGGGAAGGGTGCTGTCAGACCATCGCGCCCCCGTCCTGCCCAGGAGCATCAGGTGAGGGCACCACTACCCTGTGGGTCGTCTCACATTTCGGGCTCCAGTCCGCCGTCCCACGGCTCTCTTTCCCGCAGTTGGTTTTGTCCCCAGCCCCAATTCCAAGACCAGCATCCTCTGAGCACTTCCTTAGGACCAGACGTCTACCTAGCCCCTGTCTTCCCATATCCCAACCACTTCCTCCTTCCCAGTCGTCATGGTCCCAGGAACCAAGCCCCCAGACCACTCATTGCCTGGTCCAAAAAATGGGGATTAAAACCCAGGTCTGTCTCAATGACATCGCAGAATCAGTTCCTCCTCAGGAGCACATACATAGATTTCAGCAATATGGCACATGCTTGAATGTCGGCAACGTCGTCGGTCAATGTGGCTGGGTCCTCTTTTGGTTTGGTTTTGTATATTTTTCTGTGTAGGGAAGTCGGGACGGATGGATTTATGAAGCCAGCAACTGGACTAAGAGTTAGGGCACTGAGTGGGAGGGCGAGGGGAACGGGAGTTAACAGCACCGGGTGCTGGAAGCATGAACATGTCCCAAAGTTGATGGTGGTGATGATCACACTACCCTTCCTGTTACGACTGAACTATTGAAGGCTATGATAGGTTCATTCTATCTCAATAAAGCTATTTTTAAAAATAAGGCTCAATCCAAGGCTGATTCTGGTGAAGCAGAATTCAGACATACATCCTCATCCTCTACACCTTTTCATTCATTCTGACACCAACTGTCCCAGCACCACCCCCTCAACTTCTCTGCTGGCTTTGAGCGTTCACTGAAGCAACCACAGAGCTCCAGACCACACTCCCAGTTAGGGGGTTAGAGGACCGACAGGTTAGAGTGCAAAGGTTCAACGAGCTGTCTGACCACCATTTCCTATCTGTCCTACTATCAACTTTATCTCTCTCTTTTTAGATAAATCACTTTATTGGAGGCTCTTACAGCTCTTATGACAATTCATACAGCAATTGTATCAAGACATTTGTACATATGTTGTCATCATTTTCAAACCGTGTTCTTTCCACTAACTTTCTCTCTTTTGCGGCAAGTTTACATTTCAATACAGAATTGGAAAAGCCATGGTGATTGGTACTGTTTATGTTATGTCCTGGACCACTAACCCCGTACATCCAACCACCACACCTTTCAGCTCCTCCATAATTCACGAAGCCTTTCGAATTACTGATCCATCAGGATTCCTTCTTATTGTTAATATAGATTTTGTGACTCTTACGGTCTGAGTTTTGGGGAAAATGGGACTTTTTGTTGATGTTATCTGCCACAACTAAGCAATCTCACAAGAATTTGGGTTTGGTAAATCTATTAGAGACCGTAGCTGGATTGGGGCATGGCCTGGAGGACTGGGGAGAAAGAAGTTAATAATAGTGAGCACGAGCATGCAATGTTCTGAAATGGACTGGAGTGATGATTGAACAAACCTTAACACACTCAAACAATTAAATTGTATGAAATGGAAAGTCTGTGCCAATAAAACTATTTTTTAAAACTATTTTTTTTAAAAAGGAAAAGAAGACTATCAAACAAACCAAGGGAAAGAATTTGGGTTTTCCTCCTCAGTAAGTTAGCGGTTCTTACTCATAATAGCTGTCTGACATGTTAGAGCATGCCCCTCCCCACCCCTCAAAAAATCATGTTGAAGTCCTAACTCCTGGTCCCTGAAACATGACCGCGCTTGACCATAGTGTCTTGAAGGGAGTATCAGCTAAGCGGACGCGAGGGCATGCAGAGTACAGTGATCAGAGACAACTCTGTTAGGGGTGGTGTCCTTGTAAATGAGAAGAGAAGAGACACAGAGATGGCAGCAGACAGGAAGATGGCACGTGACTCTGCAGCTGCAGCCCACGGAACACGTGGAGTTACAAGGAGCTAGGGGAGAGGCATGGGACAGTTTCTCCCTCAGACGGAATCCGCAGGGTCCACACATTGATGAGGACCTTGTGGTAGTTACATAAGCTGGTGTCAATTTGAAGATTAAGAGTGTAGGGGTGGAGTCTAGCCTGTCAATCAAAATATAGCCAATGAGGCCTCTGTGTGGGCATGGCCTTTCCCTGAGGATTCTGGGAATTCCTGTATTTCTTCCTCAGAGGTGGGACTCTCTCTCTCTCTCTCTCTCTCTCTCTCTCTCTCTCTCTCTCTCTCTCTCTCTCTCTCTCTCTCTCTCTCTCTCTCTCTCTCTCTCTCTCTCTCTCTCTCTCTCTCTCTCTCTCTGCTCACTCCCTGAGAGACACTCTACACAGACAAGACACATTCCACTACACTGACAGACCCCGTACCCTGAGAACTAGAGGAGCCACGTGGAGACCCCTGACAGCACTGAGATGCTTCTACTGCCACTGGATTCACAAGACTTTCCATCCACTGGCCGTGATCTTCCTAAATTCGGCATAATTGCCTGTGTTTCGTGAGTCTGAAGAGGGCTTTATAGATTGGTATCAGACATATGGACTTGATCTGGACTGGGTTGGGATGTTTTCTCAATATTCAATTGCTCTTGTAGATAAAGCTCTTTCCTAAACACATGAGTGCCTATGAATATGTTTCTCTCGTCTACCCAGACTGACACAGACCTCCACCCTCTAGAACAGTGAGACGCTCATTTCTGGTCTCTTGAGCTACACAATTTGCTCTCTCTGGCCATGGCATCCCTCGTAAAGGAGCACAGCCTGTCCTAGAGCCACCTCATCGTGGTGCTGACCTTGGCTTCTCCCCAATCCAATTCCAAAGGCGCACTGCAACCGCTGCAGTGTCCCTGGAAGTTGGGAAGGAGCAGCAGAGGCACACTGTACTGCAGACACAACTGCACTCCTCACCCCCCCCCCCAAGCCCCTTCTCTTCCTCCAACGCTCTCCCGGCCCCAGCTACTGGGTACTCAGCTCCAGGGCGCTGGCCTCCTCTCCCGACTGCCGCACTACTGATTCTAAAGCAGGGAACCACCAAGAACCAGAGCTAAAAAAAAAACCCCAAACAAACAAAAATCAACAACAACCTGTCACCTGGGCACAAATCTAGAGGTTCCAAGGTATTCGGTCTGAACATTCAAAGTCCGTGAGAACAATCACCCCAGACAATAATGCTCACTCAGTCTCCCATTCTGAGGTGGGGCCACGGCTGAATCCCTAGGCTTGTATACCGCACTCTTTCTCAGTAAGCTGGGCCCACTCCGTCCGGTTTACTGCGATCCCTACCCCTCCTCCACCTCACTGAGGCTGAGTCGCTTTTACTGTTATAGCATCGGACCTGTGACCGTTCCAAGAGCTAAAATAGAAGAGATGTACTTCTGGTCCCCAAGTTTATCAAAACAAATGTCGATCAAGATCACGAGCTTCTCACACCTGCCCTGCTCAATTCCTTTCCCGTACCTGCCTGTCTCCTGCGGACATTTACGTCTGCACAACTGGAAACGTCTTCCTTCCATCCATTGATCATCCTTCCGCTTTCACAGGTGAGACCACAGGCTCAAAGTCACACAACTCGGATTCTCTCAGGGAGGTTGACTGCGAAGCCATTCTACCAGGCTCCTAATAGCTCCAGGGCTGCCCTGCTCCAGATAAATGACCCTAGAGGTCCACGCTAGCCCCAGAGTCCCTCTGACATGAACTTTCAAATGTGTTCTCTCTCTCTCTCTCTCTCTCTCTCTCTCTCTCTCTCTCTCTCTCTCTCTCTCTCTGAACCAAGTATGGGCTTATTATGAATGACTTTTGTCAAGCTAATTTCATTTGATTTGGAGTAAAATTACTAGAACAGTGTTTCAGACAAATCGGACAGTTACAATAATCCTGACACTATTAAAAAAAATCTTCCAGGAGAAATGCAGGCTAGATTCTAGTTAACAGAATTGTGTAACCTGATATGGAAGGAAATCCCATCTCTAGTACTTCCTCAATTCTTAGTAACCAAACCCTAATGGACTCCAAACGCCTTCAAAGGAAAGGACTCCATTTCCTTTCTGATTTACTCTTGACCGTTCACCGAGTGATGGGTGTAATGGCTGGAGATGTGACTGTTAGCTCGAGCCATCAGGGGGTCTAGGCAATAGACCCATAGGTGGTAGAACTGAAGGCACGACAATCATTGCATCCTTACTAACTTCCAGAGTTGCCATGCCAACTCTGCCTACTTCGCTGATACTCTCTTCAAAGTACTGCCTACTTGCAGGTTTCCTCTAACAGAAAAAGAACTAAATTCTGTTTTTATTGGTTTGTTTTTTAAGTTTGCTTTTTTAGTTATCCATCACAATCTCCTTACTAATCCTGGAGGTAAAGAAGAGGGTTTTTTGAAGTGAATATATGTCAACCTGGAGGTAAAGAAGAGGGTTTTTTGAAGTGAATATGTCAACCTAGAGGAAGCTCTCTGAGGGCCGATATTTCTATTTATTCACTTACTCAACACCGTGGAGACCTTATTATATGTGTGATGAGCAAGCTTGGAGGGACGGTTCGATACTGGATTGTAGGTAAGCACCAAAAGAGATTCCACGAAGGGGAACAATAGGTCAAAACTGAAAAGGTAAAATGCAATAAGGGTTGATGCATGAAGCCCGGCTTGGTGCTAAAAAAGAAAATGCAAAGTCTACATCTTACAAGCAAAGTGAACGAACCTGGCTAAGGTCTGTAACATTCAGAACAAGGAGTATTAACAGAGGCCCACCCCATCCGCAGCATTGCTGTGCTGACAGACCTGGTTGCTACACTTTCTATACGGTCTTGTTGAACATCATGGTCGCTTGCATGTGTGTGTTTATTTCCTCATTGTCCCCACCAGAAAAGCAGCAGAGCTGTGTGGACATAATTTTTAAAGTTTTTTTTTTTAATCGATTTACTTCTTGTTGTTTAGAGCAACTGACTTGTTTTTCTCTGGGGAGAGGGAAAAAAAAATGAACAATTCCAGACGCCTTCTCTCCCCAACCAAGACCAAAAAAAACCAAACCAAAACAAAGGAAGCCTTCTATGTTTGCATTTCTCAGTTGATTCAAACTCCAGGGTCCCACGTGTGTCAGACTAAGATTGCTTTTTATAGGGTTTTCATTGCTGTGACCTTTCAAAGCAGATCACCAGCCTGGCTTCCAAAGTGCCTGTGCGTGGATTCAAACCACCAGCCTTTCTGTTAGTAGTCAATTGCTTAGTGCTTGGCACCACCCCTGGACTTCCTACCTACTAGTAACATCTTCCATTCGTGTGCACAGCAGTTACAGTGGATGAGCCAATGCTGATCATGGATCCTTTTCCTGTCTCTCAGTTCTACCTCCCTCTTTCATATTAAAAAACAAAACAAAAAAAAACCTCTGTGGTGAAGGGTTAGGCGCTTGGCTGCTAACCTGCTGACCATTTAAACTCGCCCAGTGCTCCCTGGGCGAGAAACCTGGCAGTCAGCTCCTGGAAAGAGTCGTCTCTTAAGAACTCATTCCCGTGACCCTGTGGGACAGAGCAGAACGACCTTTGTGGGTGTGAGACTGTAACACTTTATGGGACTAGAAAGCCTCCTCTTTCTTCTGAGTGGCTGGTGGGTCTGAACTACTGACCTTGTGGTCCACAGCCAGACACGTAGCCCACTACACAACCAGGGCTTCTTGTAAAGATTACAGCCTATAAAACCTAAGGAGAGTTGTACTTTGTCAGATGAGGTCATTATGTGTCAAAAATTGACAGCCCTGAACAAGAGCGTCACATATTTTGAATCAAATATGAGTTTATCTTATTACCTTAAATGTGCTTCCAAGATCTCCCAGGTCTTTTCCCAGCTTGATAGCTCATTTGTTTTCATCACTGAAAAAGCCTATTGCATGGCTTTACCAGACAGAGTTGGTTCAATCAAACAAATATCTTTGTAATTTTCACTTATAACGCGGCTATGAACATTCATGTGCACATTGCTGTGTGGTCACAGATTTTCAGTCCTTTGGGGTCTCCTTTACTGGGGAGTGATTGGTGGATAAGATGAATTTGACAGAAGCTGCCAAACTGATTCCCAGAATGGTGGTGCCATTTGGCACCCCCCACCCACCCACCGCGGCCCAAGCAATGAATGGGACTTCCTGTTCTGGCGCCTCACCTGCATTTGGTATCATCAGCATTTTGAACTGTAAAGCCGTTTTTAAAAGTGTGTAGTGGCATCTCACTATTGTTTTCATTTGCAATTTCCTCATGACCTATTCAGGAGCCCTGGTGGGGGAGTGGTTACCCGTTAGGTTGTAATTGATTGGAGAGGGGTCAGCATTTCTTCCCTGGAAAAACAAGTACTTCCCCAGCTCCCCCCTCCTGCTCCCTCCTAGCCCAGAGGGGGCCTGATTCTGGGTCCAGAGCCCTCCACTCCGCACCCTTTCCCGGATGCCCAGCACACTCCTCAGGGACTGCAGGTGCTTGTGGCATCTCTCGCTCCCTGTAAGACTGTGAAGTTGTCTCAGGCCGGTGACGGCTTCCTTCCAACATTCCCCACAGCCCAAGACTTTCTGGTCTCCTGCCAGCACCCCGTTAGCCAGGGAGCTATTCCCGTCTCCCCTGCAGAGCCGTAGAATCTGCCGGGTGGGGATCCAAGTCTTCTTCCCCATCTGATCCGCTGCACCTGCTGTATGGCCCCACGTTCAATACGTGCTGCGGGAACCATGCATTTTTCATGTGTCTCCAAGCTGCTGAATCGAGCAACACGCAAGGACAAAATAACTGTGCCGAATACAAACACCGGCCCCTGGGGAGACTTCCCTAGGCCTGAAGAGCCCGGCTCCCCTGCCTAAAACAAGGCCTCGTAAGAAGTGCAGCTTCCTCTGCACGTCCAGGACTCCTGGGGCAGCCACATCCACAGCTGAGGCTGCTGGGAGATGGCATCCAAGTCCTCTCGACGGAGGCGCCTCGTTCCTCTGGGGCTCTCAGCAGACAGACAGGGACAGACAGCGATTGACTCTCTCCTTCCCACAATGTCAGAGGAGAGGTGTTTCAGGTGGAAGCAGGGGTCACCTCCAGAGCCCCGAGTCAAAGAGGCTGTGGCTCTGCCACCACGCAGCTCAGGCAGAGCTCAAAACCCCAGCTCTCGTGAAGACAGTCCCCCTGAGCTGACAAAGCCCCAACTGCTCTTGAAGATCAAGCCGAGGCTGAAACAGAGAACGATAGTCTCACATGGATCTGCAGCCGCCCATGTTGCCCATCCCTTGCTGTTCTTTCGGGTTGGGAGAGGCTCCATCTTTTCCCCCTCATCTTGGAGGGAAACAAAGTAGATGCCCCCGGCCAGTAGCAGGACCATGTTCACCCGACTTGGCATGAGCATTGAAGAGTCATCTGGCAAGTGTGGCCCATTTGCTTAAGCTTATCCTGTGGTAAGAGAGGGGATACCAAACGTGCTGCCACAGAATCAATACCTACTCATCGTGATCCCTGTGGGGTTTTGAGAGCCCCAGCGGTGTGGTGGTCATGCACTGGGCTGCAATCCACATGGTCAGCAGATTAAAACCACCAACAGACTGAGCTTTCTACTCCCATCAATGGTTACAGTCTCCGGAACCAACAGGGGTCACTATGAGTCAGCATTGGCTCAATGTTTGGTCTTGGCTTTTAACTGTTTACAGGAGTAGAAAGGCCAGTCTTTCTCCCGGAGAGCTGCTGGTGGTTTAGAACTGCCAACCATGTGGATCGCAGCCCAGTGCATAACCACTACACCACCTGGGCCCCTTCGAGAGGAGGGAAGGGGCCAAGTAACTCAACAAAGTGTACCAAGCTCAAGTCAAAGTCAACAAACTAAGCTTGAGTAGATCCTGAATCAAGGCAACTCCATGTGTGCCAGCCCTGGCTCCACGGAGTTCTTAATGATTTCTAAGAAGTCAGTGGGCAGGCCTTTCCACTGAGATGCCTCTGCATAGATTCAAATAGACAAACTCTGTGCTAGTGGCTGAGCATGTCACTTGTAGGTGGCAGTTAGATTTTATGTCAACTTGAACTTGCATGAAAATGGAGGGGTGAGATCTAACCTGTCAATCAATCTGGTGATGCCTCCTGAGGCGTGTGTGGCCTTTTCACAAGGAGAAACTGGGAATCGTCTCTATCTCTCTCTCCCCCCCACACCCCCTTCACCATTCCACTCGCTGTGACTGTGTGTGCCTCCTGCAGTGGACCCATATGGGCCAGCTGACCCTGAGAGCTGTCAGCGCCCTGCCAGGTTTCCACTGTCCTTGGAGCCACACGACTCTGCGACCCCTGCCTGGGATCTCCCTGCTTCCTGCTTCACCTTTGTGTGTCACTGACCTGCAGCTAGCTGAGTCTGCAGAGGGCCCGGCCAGCATTGGGCCCGTGGACTGGAGTTGGGCCGGGCTGTGATGCTTTCTTGATACAGAGCTCTTTCTTGGCACAGCTGGGTGCCACTGTTTCGTTTCTCTAGACCACCAAGCTGAACACACTGCACCCCCAGGTGCTCAAACCCAGAGGAAGGGAGAAAACTGCAGCAGTTCACATTTGGGACAGTCTGGCCAAGGTGGCTCTGAACTGTGACCCATTTTGGGGCTCCAGGGTTGGCCCCAATCTGACTGCGGCTGACTTTTTATCCTCACGCATTTCCGTTTGCATCAAGGGCTTTGCCCAGCCTAGTCTTGTCATTGGTATAGGCAGTGCTGGGTCCGTGGTAAGCGTCTCCCCTCTGTCCGGAAGACCAGACTCTATATTCCACCAATCACTCACTCGTCGTCCAATGGGGGATTGTGTGCTGCACTGTTGCTGAACAGGCTCCAGGGCAGCTTTCAGACGAGAGACAAGGAAGAAAATCCTGGTGATACCCTTGCCAAGGCCAGCCACCGAAGACCCTGTGGTTCCCAAGATCCTACTCCACAGCCTGTCATGAGGATGCCACTGTGTGTGCGGTCACCATGGTCAGAGGCTGGCTGGGGGGCAGCTCACAACACACAACTTATATTTCATGTAAACCGGGCCTTCTCAGGAGCAGTCCTTTTGTGACCAGTGTGGTACATGCCTCAGACCCTCATCTTCCATGTACGGTGGGATGACACGTATGTTTGTCAGCTGTTGTGCAAGAACACAGTCTGCCCTTCAGGAAGCACTGACCCTGATTCCTGCTGTGCTACAAGGACCCACGGACACACCCTGACAGACTGCAGGCCCACCAAGCCGGAAATCAGGCCTGCTGTCTGAGCCTGCAACCTGCAGGGCCTTTAAAGGTGGCCTAGGCTCGGTTGGTCTGGTGCCCTGTCTTGAAGTTCTTAGTAATGTTTTGCAGGCTGCCGCCCGAGCATTCCTTTCCCTTGCCCTTACTTTCCCTTTTCACAGTCCCAGATGCATTTCCTCCTGCAGATCCCACTTTCAAAGCCTTTGGTGCTCTCCTGGCAAGCCGAGCGAGCCACAACTACAGAAATGCGGTGCAAGAGAACACAGCGTCCTCCTGCAAACCCCACACACAGACAGCGTGGGAAGCGAGTCTCCCTCCTTCGTTCTGCATTCTCGCTGGAAGCGCCACCGCAGGGCTGGTTTGTTCAGCATGTTCTTCCAGAACTTCCCCCTTGGGTGCGTGCAGTCTACTGCTCGAGGCACAGTCACTGCATGAAGAGTAGTGGCAGGTATCACCATCCTCATTTGACAGGTGAGGAGAAAACTGAGACACAGACGGAGAGTAGCAGGCCTGGGGGCATACAGGTGCTCAGTGATGGGGCCAGGAAAAGCCTCCAAGACGAGGGATGCTTGAGTGAAGTGGTCTTGCCACGGCGCTGCCTTTGAAAACAGGATGGCCATGGTGAAATGAGAAGCAGCTTGTTCTCTGCCTCTGGCATCTGGCCCTTTCTACGCTACCTCCGATTCCAACCCCCTTCTGCCCAGCTGAGGTGCCACTTTCCAAAGTACCTCCCGAAAGCTCCCACGGACCCCTCCGCTCAGACCGCCGCGCTCCCTTCCTCTCAAACGCAGCACATGACTCCCAGTTCCATCTCAGTCCCTGGTCCTCACCACGGAACTCCAGAGAGAGACAATAGGCTTTTAAACTCGACCAATGAGCCACCTTACTTACCCACCTCCAGTGCCAGGTACACGGCCAACCCTTAATCAGCATGGGTTGCTATGCCCGTGATCACCCCTTTTCACATAAAGGAATAGGATCCTCCTGGGCTCTGTGGGTCAGACAGGTAATGAAACAGGGCACAGAGGGGACAGGTATGTCTCCACCATGCTTGGGCACTGGAGACCTGAAACCTCGCAGCAGTTTGTAGACTGCGGCTGGAATCATCCAATACCTCCATCGCTCACACGACTGAGCGTCGATGTGGGCTGTCGGCGAGGGACCTCAGGTCCTTGCTATTTGGTCTCTCCACTTGGGGCTTCCTCGTGACCTGGTGTTTGAGTTCCCAGGACAAGCATCCTGAGAGAAGGAGGGAGTCGGGAAGTTGTATCCCTTTCATGGCCTTAACCTTGAAAGTCACAGAGCTCAGTCCTGCTCTTCTCTGTTGCTGCTGCTGTTGTTGTTGTTGTTAGGTGCCATCCAGTCGCTGCTGACTGACAGTGACCTTGTGCACAACAGAAGGAAGCACCCCGCATCCTGCACCAGCCTCACAATTGCTCCCATGCTCGAGCCCGGTCTTGTTGCAGCCATGGCGTCAATCCACTCTGTCCAGGGCCTTCCTCTTTCTCACTCCCCCTCTACTTGACCAAATAACATGTCCTCCTCCAGGACCTGGTCTCACCTGACAGCATGCACAAAGCATGTTAGGCAAAGTCTCCCCGCCCTTGCCCCTACAGAGCACTCTGGCCATACTTCTTCCAAGACAGATTGGTCTGCCCTTTTAGCAGGCCATAGTACATGTAATATTCTTCTCCACGCCAGAATTCAAATGCATTCATTCTTATTCAGTCTTCTTTATTCCATGTCCAACTTTCACACGCAGAAGAGGCAACTGAAAACACCATAACTTGGTTCAAGCACACCTTAGTTCTCAAAATAACACCCACGCTTCTCGACACTTTTAATAGTTCTTGTGCAGAGTTACCTAAGGCAACCCTGCTTTGCTCTCTTGACCGCTGCTTCCAAGAGCATAGATTGTGGATGCAAGCAAGACAAAAGCCTTGACAACTTCAACCTTTTCCCTATTTATCAAGATGTTATGTATTAGTCCAGTGGTATTTTTGTTTTTTGAGTTTCCTTTGGTCTTCTTTACATTGAGTTGAAATCCACACTGAAGGCTGCAATCCTTGATCTCCATCAGCAAGTGCCTCAATCTTCCATACTTTCAGCGAGCAAGGTTGTGTCATCTGCAGATCTCAGGTTGTTAATAAGCCATCCTCCACTCCTGAAGCCACATTCTTCCTCATATAAGCTAGGTTCTCTGACAATTTGCTCAGCATACAGATTTAACAAGTCTGGTGAGAGGATACAACCCTGTCTCACATCGTTCCTGATTTTAAACCCTGCAGTATTCCCTTGTTCTGTTCCCACCATTGCTTCTTGATCCATGTACAAGTTCCACACAGTCAAGTGTTTCCTGCATCATTCGATATTTTCCCCATAGTCTTTCAATATTGTCACTCAAGGTTTGAATTTTTGCCTCAGTTCTTTCCATTTCGGATCTGCTGAGTGTGTTCTTCCCTTTTGGCTTGAGCTACTCTAGGCTACCAAACACAAGCTAAGCACTGACGGCTCAACGTGAATTCCCATGTGATCAGCGGCACACACAGGCATAGGGTGCAGACTGCACCGGAAATGTTATCAGTGGGCGATGAATTTTTTCATCTTCTCTACAAGGTTCTAGAATCTCTTGTACTGGCTACACAGAACTCACAGATAAAATTCATGGTTCAAGAGTTCATTAAAGAAGTTAACGAGTTGTAATGCCAGTAAGAGATGCTCAGGGCCTCCTTGTTTATAGGGACATGCTACAAAGTTCTGTCAAGCGTGCTTAAAAAAAAAAAAAAAAAGCCCAAATGGGCACACTACTGGGCTTATAAGCCTCAACCAGGAGGCATTCAGCTTAACCTCGGGGAGGGGGTCACTGAATTAAGTGCTCAGAGGCATCCCACTCCAGTAAGTCCCAGCTCCACTTCCATGGGTCCGCAAGCCCAGATCCTCCAATTAAGTGCCCAGAGGCACCCCACTCCACAAGCCAAGCTCTTACACAAAAGCACTCTGCTTTACTTGCTCTGTGGGTTGGGAAGTTCATCACACTCTTTCATGTGCTGGTTCCTGGTTCTGGTTCTGCTACTGCTTTTCCAATGTCTTCTGGATCCAGGAGATTCACTGAGCAGGGATCTCAGGTCCAGAGAAAGCAGTCCACTCTCTCTATCCTCTTGTTCTCAGAAAGCTCTTTAACACAAAGCAGAATCACACTCCGGGGAATCCAACCAGGATCCTCCCCCAACTGGTTACCAGATCTATGTAAGGAAAGGTTGCTTGGTGGGAGTTAGAGACTGTGGCAGGACGGACCACATGAGCAAATTCACTGTCCCCACAGGGGTGATACCAAAATAACTGCCTATACATTTTTTGTGCAGTATTTCAACAGAAATATGTTGTTTTTTAATAAAAATATTCCCCTTGAGCTTTTGCTCTGTTTTTCTGTCTGTCAGGATATGGAACCCAGGACTGGTGAGCCTATAAGGACAGCAGGTAGGATAAGGGTTTCTGGGGGTGCAGCGGTAGCAGTGGTGGGGTACAAGAGGTCAAGCAGTTGGAGAAGGAGAAGAACATTTGGAAATGGCTTGTGGCAGCAACTGTACAATTCTGCTTGATGTGACTGAACCAGGGAATGATATGATATGATGATATCTGGAGTAACTCCCAATAAAATTGTTTTGTTTTTGGAAAAATTCCCTGTAGTTAGTTATAACAATAAAAAGCATTTTTCCCCTCCTAAGCCCAGCTTACCTGCGTCCATACCCCCACGAGGCTGGATGGAATTCTATGCTAATGTACAGTTTGAACCTGCAGTCAGTTGTCACTCTTCCCCCTGCAGGGACACCTCTAGTCACGGGGCTTTGTCTGCACACACTACTGGGCATCCCTGGTGAGCCGCATTTTAGTAGCCACCGATTTTGTCCATTTTTGTAATATCTTCGCTACCGCATCGTGGCAATTTGGTAGTGAACCTACAGTATTGCCTTTTCAGCGTGACGCGCGATGAAATCAGTAAAAGGGTTCCGCTCCGTTAAGAAGCATGTTGCTATGCGATGTCGGAAATCATACTGAACGATTGTGTTGGCAGTACTCATACCCCAAACCCCCAGCCACCGAGGCCGGCCCATTCATAGCGAGCCTACAGGGCCTGGAGGAACTGCCCCGTGAGTGCCAACACTAACTCTTTGCCAGAGTAGGAAGTCTTTCTCCCGAGCAGCAGCTGACGGTTTGGAACTGCGCACCTTGGGAATGGCCGTCCAATGCGTAGCCATCTTTTAGGGCTCCTGGTCGTGTTCGTATTGTCATCTAAGCCACATTTAAGGTACATTTATGACTAGATGTATCACCTATTGCTCTATAGTGAAAATTGATAATAAACTGTTTTTCAGTTCCAAAGCCCTTTCAAACTCGAGAGCCGGTTTCCTCCCTTCTACTAAGTTACACAGAGCCCTGACTTCTAATCATTATGTCCCATTTTAAAGATGGGCACATTGTGCCCAAGGCCACACAGCTAGCCAGCGCCCTGCTTTGGGGCATGTTCACCTAAGGCCCTCTCCCTGGACCTCTATGCGGTGGAGCGCATTCCAGCACCACCTCCCAAAGCTGTGACCCGCGGCCGGCCCGGCGCCCAGTGGCCTCCTTTCAGGGGGTGCACGGCCTTCCCGTAGATGTCCAGTCTTAATTTTAGCTTGGAGGCCTGCCACGGGAGGCTTTAATGAGAGGCAGGCTGGAGTTATGTGGGGCAGCTGTCAGCCGGCATGCTGGGTGGGGCCTATTTAGCAAGCAGGCCCACAAGTCTGAGCTGCGGACACTGAGCTGGTCTCTCTAGGCCGCCGTCGCAGCCCGGTGGGCCAGGCACGCGCGAGGATCCCCTCCGGGGTCCACCCAGCCCCGCGATGATGGCTGAGGAGCACACGGACCTCGACCTGGAAGCCCAGATCGTCAAGGACATCCACTGCAAAGAGATCAACCTGGTGAACCGAGACCCCAAGAACATTAACGAGGACATCGTCAAGGTAGGCAGGCCTGCCCCGCCCCGCCCCGCCAGAGGTGCCAGCTCTAGTTGGGGGGCGAGAACCAGCTTGACCGTGCACAGGTGCCTGCTCCAGAACCAATCCTTTCTCCTGAAAAGAGCTTTTGAGAGCGGCCATCGCTTTCCCGCTAACAAATTCGCGCAATCGTCGGCTTCGGCATAAATGGGAACGAAACTCAGGCAGGGCAAGAGAGACAAGAGAGAAAGAAAAGGTCTCCCTGGGCACCGAGCCTCGCCCATTTACTACTGATGCTCATCCTGGAAGGAACAGCAACAGGGCCCAAGCGAGGCTGTTTTCTGTGCCGTGGATGGGGGTGGGGGGATGGTGTGTGTGTGCGTGTGTGTTTCCTGCGGTCTCCACAGTGGGCACAAGGCTCATCTCCAGGTGGTGGCTTCCAGAAAAGCTGGCGACTCCCCCTCCCCGCACACATACACACAGAGAGACACACACTACTCAGAGCTCTGGCCAGCATTTATAGGCTCCGCCGCCAAGCTGAGTGACCGCCCCGGGTCCACTGGCCAGGAGCAGGCATCTCAGAGAGCACTGTCTTGAAAGGGACCTCTCAGAAGACAGTGTCTACCCTGAGAAGTCTTCCCAAGGCCATTGCCATCTGCTGCACCCAGTCTCTGCTATAGCCACAGGGATGTTTCTAGAGCAGAATTCCTCAGAGCCGGATCCTGACTCCCCACCTCAGTCATTGGACAGCCTTTCAAAGTGTGGGTGCCTACGGTTTCCAGTTGCAAATGAATGGTTGGCACTGTGTCCAATAGAAACAGAAGGCAACCAAATCATATCATTGTGAATGAGGGGGGGCATAGAGTGGAGGCCCAAAGCCCATCTGTAGACAACCAGACATCTCCTTACAGAAGGGTCGCAGGGAGGAGATGAGCCAGTCAGGGCGCAGCATAGCAATGATGAAATATACAACTTTCCTCTAGTTTTTTAACGCTTCCTACACCCCCACCCCCTACTATCATGATTCCAATTCTACTTTACAAGTCCAGCTAGACCAGAAGATGTACACTAGAACAGATAAGAACTGGAAACAGGGAATCCAGGACAGATAAACCCCTCAGGACAAATCATGAGAGTAGCAATACAGGGGGAAGGGGAAGGTGTGGTAGAAAGGGGGAACTGATCACAAGGATCTACATATAACCCCCTCCCTGAGGGATGGACAACAGAAAAGTACGTAGAGACGTCCAACAGTGTAAGACGTGACAAAATAATAATTTGTAAGTTATCAAGTGTTCGTGATGGAGGTGGGCAGGGAGGGAGGGAAAATGAGGAGCTGATACCAAGGGCTCAAGTAGAAAGCAGGTGTTTTGAGAATGATGAGGGCAACCAATGTGCACATGTGCTCGACACAATGGATGGATGGATGGATCGTGATGAGTTGTATGAGCCCCCAATAACATGATTAAAAATAAAGCGAAAGAAAAAAGAAACAGAAGGCAACCACGAATCAAATCTAGAAGGCACAGGAAGGTCCAGGGTGGGGCACGTGGTTAAGGCTGGACTGCTAGTCGAAAACTTGGGGGCATTTGGGGGGGAGGGACAGGGGTGGCTTGAACCCACCCAGAGGCTTCTTGGGAGACAGGTCCTGTGATCTGCTCATGAAGGATCCCAGCCATTTAATAGCTTGTGGAGTCGCTCACCCCGAACCGCTGCCACTGGGCAGCAGACAACTGGGCCTCTTTGGTTGGCAGCCACGGTTTTAAAAAGTGGTGGCCATGGGGAAGACAGGTGGGATTTAATTTTAGTATGATTTTATATAAGCCAGTACATCTGAAATCATCCCATCGCAACATGCCCCGTCGATAGAAAACAGTTTGCAACAAACTATATACTACACATTCTTTCTTCCCCTTTCACAGCCAGAGGGTCCGACTCCTTTGCCCTGATGGTCCATGCTGCTTCTGAATTTAGATCGCCAACTTCACAGTTGAAGATGGGTTCCAGGTTTCAGACAGACCTACAAGCACTGGAAATACTGGGGAGGGGTCTCATAAAGTTGTTGGATGTCTCTGTTAGGTTTTAATTCAACCTTGGCACCCAGTGCAGACCCAAGTGTCAGGGTTGAGGTTAAATCCACTGAGATCCACCCGTCCTCAGTCATGCGAACTGGATGCCCTGTGCTCACAGCTGAGGATGGCCACCACGCCAGACAGCAGCTCCAGGCCTGGTCCGCTCTTCTCGACGGGGAGCCTCTACTAGGAGTGGAGCCTAAACGCTCTGGTGGCTCCAACCTGGCTCTTCTGCCTTGCTTGCTCCAGGACCGGCCATGCTAAGCAGGACACATTCTCATGTTTTGGCCAGGAATGCCCACCATCAAGGCCAATTCCCATGTCACCTCCACTTGGAAGCCTTCGCCCACCTCACCAGAAAATCAGCCCATCTTTCCTCCCCGTTCAGAGCATTTCTCCCCGAGATCACGCACCCATGCGTACAAACCTGTTGTCATTGCCGGTCCACGCTGACCCATGGCACCCTCAGGAAGAACCACGCTATGGGGTTTTCCTGGCCGGTTATGAAGGAAGCAGACCACCAGCCGTGTCTCCATGGCACTGCTGGGTGGCCTCAAACCCCCAGCCTCCCAGTTAGTGGATGGGTACAGACGGCGTGGGCCATCTCAAAAGCACCAAGGTCCAGACATTGCCTCGCTATTTTTCGGTAGCGGTGGTGACGGGATTATGACAAGCACAGCGTGGAAAGCAAATAAAAAGGAGGGGACATGTTTTACAAAGGGACAGGCACTGAAGACAGGAGGGGGCTTAGAACAGACTGAGGACAAGGCTGCCACCTTTCCATTTAGTTTCTGCGCACGCTGTTGGAAGCCCCCTTGAGCTTGAGGAAGTAGTATTGGTCCTGGTTAGGAGGACCTGGGACTAGCTTTGACTTTCACAGAGTTGATGTCAAGTTCAGGATCTTATCCAATTCATGTATGTTTGACAGATGCCTTAGTTTGCTTAAAGCAGTGGTTCTCAACCTTCCTAATGCCGTGACCCTTTAATACAGTTCCTCATGTGGTGGTGACCCCCAACCATAACATTATTTTCATTGCTACTTCATAACTGTAATTTTGCTATTGTTTTGAATCATCATGTAACTATCAGATATGCAGGATGTATTTTCATTGTTACAAATTGAACATAATTAAACATAATTAAAGCATAGTGATTCATCACAAAACAATATGTAATTATATATTGTGCAATATTTATGTGTTGTCGTAGGTGACCCCTGTGAAAGGGCCGTTTGGCCCCCAAAGGGGTCTCGACCCACAGGTTAAGAACCGCTGGCTTAAAGTGAGAATATGACTATCTTCAGAGGTCAACAAATATCAGACGAGAGCTCTTAGGTGAGGTTACAGGAGTGGAGGAGTGCCAAAGGGGAGCCAAGTCAGAGCACACAGGAGCTTGTAGAACTCGGCCTTGACACCCAGCTTACTCCCTGGGCGGGGGCACTGGAGGCTCAGTGCTGAATTCTTCCCGTCCAGCCAGGAGATCGCAGTTAGATTCCTGGCCACTGCAGCTCTGGTACAGCTACCACAGCCCGCCAGCAAAGGCTTCCGTGCTGTCACGAGACTGAACAGCTTTCAGAGGAACTTTAAGAGACACCAGGAAGAACGGCCTGCTGTTGCCTTTCTGAAAATCAGCCGCTAAAACCCACCTGGTCCACAAGGGTCCACTATGCATGCAGTCATTGTGGGCTGGGGACCAGCTCCGTGGCAGCTAAGAACCACCCATCCCAGCACCCCCCCCCCCGGGTGGGATGAAAATGTTGAGACCTTTAAACAGGGGGCATAAAGTAGAGTTGGCGAAGAACCACGAATAGGTTCAGGTGGACTTTCTGTTTTTGCGATGGGCAGTGGGAGAATCCGGGAAACGGAGAAAGGAGGACATGGCTAGAAAGGAGGCTGCTCTCCCTGCACCTGGCCAGCCTCCTGCTCGCCTGGGTTTCTTTGATATGCTGGGGGTGGGGGGGGAGATCAAGAAAGAGGAAGGAAAAGTGTGACTGGAGGGAATGAGCCCAAGGGAGATAGAGGCGGTGACAGAGATGAGGCTGGGAAAGCCCAGGTGGCAGCCATCAGGGGTGGCTTTGGTGCGTGGTGGCAGACAGATGATGTGGCAGGAGTGAGTGGCACACGAAGAATGCTGCACATGGAACCAGGCTGGATATGCATACGGCATCTGGCCCTGGGCCTGCCTCTAACTTCCTGTGTGAGTCTGGGCCCAGCCCCTGGTGCAGACAGAGGCTGCTGGAAAGAGGTCCAGTGACAGGAAAGTCAAGGAGGAAGAGTGGAGAGAGATCCACCGAGTCTGTGGCTTCAGACCCCCTAACCAGGAGAGGTACTTGAGTTCAGTTTTCCTCCATAAAACTCACCTGAGCACGGCCTGACCCATGAACCCAGACTGGAAGTGGCAAAACAGAGGGGCGAGCCCTGCACAGGCCAACGGGCTTAACCCGCGCTCAGGATCTCCAAGGTGTGGGGCTAGGGCCAGCACAGAGCGGAAGCTCAAAAGGATTGGAGCTGAGGACATGAGAAAGCACCCACCCCCCTCCACTTCCTACCCCCCCTTACCTTCACCACCCCCCATCATCCCCAACATTGATTCCACAAACGCCTGCTGAGTACCTACTATGCACAGGAACTGCTCTCAGAGGCGATGCTAATGAACATGATAGACTCACTCCCTGTCCCTCGGTGCTCCGGGGGGACGGACTGCACACCCCAGGTGCTCAGGTCTTACCAGATGACCAGCAGGTGCACAGCGGTCACTCTTCCCTGCAGATACAGGTTGGAAAGGTTCTAACCACAGTCGGGCCCACCCCAAAGCCATCTCAAGTATTTATGGGAGAGCTCGGAACTCCTCCTCAATAACGTCCTCTCTCCCCCTCATTCATACTCAGTCCCCTACCAAGAGCCCAGGGGAAGGGTCCAACCCCAGACCGGGAGGCTCATCGGGCAAGTCCCCACCCCATCTCCAAGCCACGCCTCTCACAAATGTTTTCCTCCTGCTTCAAAAGCACACCCGCCCTTTGCGCACGAGCTCAGGTTGATAAGGGAGAAGTAGCTCCCCAGGTGTGCAAGCTCTGCCTCCAGATCGGACACTGCATCCGGGACACTTTACTGCACAGAGAGGCAGCTGGCCTGTTAGCTCCTCGAGCACAGTCTAGCACCCGGAGACGACCACACTGGAATGAGGACCAAAGTGCTAAATACCATAATGTAGGACCAGATGGAATGCCACGGGACAAATGACTTATACCTGGGCAAGTCAGGAGCTGGCTTCATGGGGGAATAGTATCCAAGGTGTGTGTGTGTGTGTGTGTGTGTAAAACTTAAATATAGGAAAGGGAGAAGGTGTTTGAAGAGGAAATAAAAGTAAGCAAAGGCATGGAGGCTTTCACAGGATAGAGAAGAATGCTGGACAGGGCTGGCATATGTGTGGGCACGCGCATATGGTCCTGTCTCCTACCAGTGTTCATGGCAGGCATTACTAATCTATCACAGCACTGTCCCAGTAAGCCCCACAACACCATGCGTTAGTCTGGGTAGAGAAACAAATCCACAGAAACTCATACACTTGTTGCCATCATCATTCTGAAAACATTTGCTTCCTACTTAATCCTTAGTATCAGCTCATTTTCCCTTTCCCTCCCCACCTGCCTCCCTCATAAACCCTTGATAATTTATAAATTCTTATTATTTTGTCATGTCTTACACTGTGCAGAGTTTTATATCTAGGGTAAGTGTACATTCCAAAAGCATCCCAACCCAGTCCAGTCCAAGCGCATAGTCTGACTTAGCCCATATGTCTGACACCGATCTACAAAGTCCTCCTCAAACTCACAAAACACACACAGTGATACCACATGCAGGAGGATCACAGACCAGTGGGTAGAGAGTCTTTGAATCCAGTGGTGATGCAAGCATCTCAACGCTGGCAGGGGTCTCCACGGGCTTCTCCAGCACCCAGGGCTGCATCAGGGTAGGTCCGTGTGGCTTCTCCTCAGGGATGTCTCGCAGGAAGTGAGCCTTCCCAGCTAAGGCAGCTGCACACTGGTCTGACCATCAGAGAATGAGAGACCAGAGAACCAGAAGGGCGAGTCTTGCCGAGCCATTTCTCTCTCTACCCTTCAATGAATCCCACATGTGTTTATCGGCCAGGTTGGCACAATAAACCTTCGCTCTCTCAATCCACTACATGAGTTCACAGGACAGATGAAACTTCTTTGCTCCCCTGTCTGCAGCACACTGAACTGTTGCATTGAACTCAGGTGGCTCCTTATGAAAAGGGATTTGTAGAAGAGCAGGCAGGTTAGGCTGCGGTTGGATCAGAGAGGAGTCATTGGAACTCCACTTCCTTTTGGAGAGGTCTTGTCTCATACCACAAACCTCCAAGACAAGGCACTGTGGTCCAACATCGCACGGGGGTTCATGACTTCCCAGTGTTAGGGGACTTCTGGATATCACTTAGGTTAATGTTTTGGAAACGTGGCCCTTTCTCGGGGAGCTTGCCAAAGTGCCGATGCTGGGGGCCTGCCACCAGAAACTCTCATTCAGCAGGGCTAGTCTGAGGGGCAGTAAACCCCTCCTCCTATAGAAAAGACGCCTGGGGCCCAGAGCTCTTTCTGGTTTTCATAATGACGCACTGCCTCGGTCATGTACTTCTGTGCTGTAGCGCACCCCAGCACTCTGTGGCTTAGAGCAACGATGAGTATTCACATGGCGACATTTCTGCACGTTGCCTGGGTGGAACTGAGTGGGGCCCACGGAGCTGTAGACACATGCTGGTCCACTCTGCAATCGTATGGGCTGGACCAGCCTCGGGGGCATCTGGAGTGATGGTTTGGAAGGCTGGCTCGGCCGCGGCACTGGAATGGCCGAACCTCTCTCTCCATGTGATTTCAGGGCCTCTCCCTTTATGTGACCCCTCCTGTCTAGCTGGGCACATCTGGCCTCTGGGCTGTCTAAAAGCAAAGCCAGCTCACTGCCACTGAGTTGATGCTGATGCACAGTGACCCCACAGGACAGGGTAGAGCTGCTCCTGTGAGTTTCTGAGACTGAGTCTTGACAGGAGTAGGAACCCCGTCTTTCCGGGAGTAGGAACACCCGGCTGGCATTCCCGAACTGCTGCCCTTGCAGATCACAGCCCAGTGCACAACCTTTATGCCACCAGAGCTCACAAAATCAGCAACAGCAGCTAACCTCACTCACTCACCGGAGGCAGCTCCAGTCCTCACACGGCTGCTATGTGCTGTCCCCACGTTGGATCCAGCTCACAGCAGCCCAGGGCCTCCCAGAATGAAACACTGTCCGACCCGCACCCTCCTCCCTACTTTCTGATGTGGGAGCCCCTGTGGCAGCCCACCTTGTCCCGATGCTGGGTCCTTCCCCAGGGACTGGTCTTTCCTGACAAAGTGTCCCAAACACGTGAGACTAAGTCTCATCATCCTTGCTTCTAAGGAGCATTCCTTTTTTGTTTTTTCTTTTTTTTTATTAATCACTTTATTGGGGGGCTCTTACAAATCTTATGACAATCCATCATTCAATTGTATTCAGCACACGTGTACATTTGTTGCCATCAACATTTCCAAAACATTTTCTTTCTACTTGAGCCCTTGATATCAGCTCCTCTCTTTCCCCCCTCCCTCCCTCCCTCCCCAGCTCCTGAATCCTTGATCGATTATATATTATTGTTGTTATTTCGTGTCTGACACACTCCGTTGTCTCTAAGGGGCATTCTGGTTAAACTTCTTCCAAGACAGATGTTTGTTCTTTTGGCAGTCCACGGTATTTTCAATATTCTTCACCAGCAGCATAGTTCAAATGCATCGCATTCGGGGTGAGCTCATTAAATGTTTGGCCAAAGATAGCAGGCTAATTTTTAGGTCGATAATTTTGTATGGCCCGCTAATGATGTTACATCCAATTGGCCCTTTCAGGAAAAAAAGGTTCCCCACCCCTGATCTAGATAGACATCTAACCCAGTGGCCCAGGCCTCCCAAAACATGAAACAAGGCATCACCAGGTCTTCTTAAGGGTTATTTTTTCTGGAACTATTTGACACCATTTCCACAGAATTCTGGTCAAAGAGAAAACCCAGACTCTAGAAGGGCGAGACTACATGCAGATGGATATGTACGGAGGACCCTGATTTATGGGGTACCCATAAATCCACCCACCAAAAGTTGATATACATCTAATGGTAGAAGCCATCCCAGGGCTATTCCCCTGTTCCCACTACCACCTTTACCGAGTCTCCAGAGAAGGCAGGAGGATGGGGGTGAGGACCAAGGCTCACTGAGATGCTGAAGGCGTCCTTCTAGCATGTTCCCTTCCCCCTGCTTGTAGCTCTCACATGAACTCGGTCTCTTCCCAGGACTGCGCATGAGCCCAGTTCAGGTGCCCATGATCACCCTCGTAGGATGCAGACTCCACGCTTCACCTAATCTTCCCCACCCCCCTTCCAAACCTGGCTGTTCTCAATTCTGTGTGAATTCAAGGAATGGTTTGGTGCTAAGCTGGCGTGGGTGCCAACTCCTGTCTCTCCCATGCCTTGTGAAATGCTACACTGATGGCTAGATGATTGGACTGATTATATGTTGATTGCTAATTAGTTTATAATTATATAAACTATATTACATGTATTTTAATTACCATCAAGACAATTCCAACTCATAGTGACCTGCTCAGGTCAGAGTGGAACTGCTCCAGAGTGTCCCAGGTAAATTTTTCCAGGAGCAGACAGCCTCCTCTTTCTCCAGCCGAGGAACTAGTGTCCTTGAACCACTGATCTTGATGTCAGCTGCTGGGGCGCTACTAATTGAATTCAAAGCATCAACCTTTGATTAGCAGCTGATATGATTATATAATTAAATAAACCAACTTTACTGCTTATCGAGTAGATTGCAACCCATACCGGCCTTATAATATACAGTTAGAGAATTGTGTTAGTCAGGGTAGACTAGAGAAACAAATTCACAGGCACTCACATGTGTACGACAAAGAGATTTACATATGAGCAATTGGATATTGAGAACACATCCCAGCCCAGTCCAGATCAAATCCATAAGTCTGATGTTAGCCCATATGTCTGATACCAACTTATCAAGTCCCCGTCAGACTCACAAAACACATGCAATGATGACGAATGCAGGAAGATCACAGGCCAGTGGGTAGGCAGTGGCTCCAGTGGCCGTAGAGGCATCTCAGGGCTGGCAAGTGGCTCCACAAGGTTTCTACAGCTCAGGGCACCATGTGTCTTGTCAGCTACAATGCCTTCCAGGGAGTGAGCCTGCGTCCTGCCTCCAGCGAGCTATTTATCTCCTTCGTGCCTCCATATGAGGTCAAGTTGACAGGCTAGACTCCACCCCTTCACTCTTAATACTCAAGAGTATGTAACAACCACAGGTATAATTAATAAATAATCAGTAATTATAGTCTATTCAGAATTGATTGATGATCAGAAACCGATGTCTACCTGGGCCAAACACATTGTGATTGTTATTTTTATCAAGCTATCATTCCCCCAAACTCACTGCCATCGAGTTGATGGAAAGGGTAGAACTGCTTTTGTGAGTTTCCCAGACTGTAACTCTATACAGGAATAGAAAGCCTCATCTTTCTCCCGAGGAGCTGCTGGTGGTTTTGAACTGCTGACCTTTTGGTTAGAAGCCCAACAACTAACCACAACACCACCTGGGCTCTTGTAGCAATATCCTCTAGGACAGGGGTGTCAAACTGGCGGCTCATGGGCCGCATGTGGCCCCTGAGGTAATTTTTTTGTGTCCCACAATGCTCTGAAGTAAAATGTAATGAGGGAATTGTGTGTACAGTATTGCCTCGATCTCCCCTAAGTGCTATTTTCTTTATAACAATTTTTCTATTTTCATTTTATTTCAGAGCATCGTGGGCCACAAAAAAAATTACCTCGGGGGTCACATGTGGCCTGCTGGCCGCCAGTTTGACACCCCTGCTCTAGGACAATGGTTCTCAACCTGTGGGTCTTGACCCCTTTGGGGGTCGAATGACCCTTTCACAGGGGTCGCCCGATTCATAACAGTAGCAAAATTACAGTGATGAAGTAGCAATGAAAATAATTTTATGTTGAGGGGGTCACCACAACATGAGGAACTGTATGAAAGGGTCATGACATTAAGAAGGTTGAGAACCACTGCTCTGGGATGAATAATTCTCTGATTATTAATGATAATAAAAGAAGCAAAGCTTTTGTAATTATTTTTTAGCTATTATTGAATTTCATAAAAGCCTCCTAGTTTATAGGCTAGTGCTTCTCCAACAATCTGATAAAAGACCACTTACATCATTCCTCCTCCAATGTAACATACACCAATACTTGTGTCAGCAACAGCAAAAATTAACTACTAGAAAGATACAATGAAAAAGTCACAAGCAGTAGAAGCTTCTTTGTGTTACTGTGTGAGACGCAGCTTCCCATGGCCACTCCAAAGCACCCCCTACCAGTTTCATCATGACCCTGTATAAACTGGACAGGAATGTCCCTGTAGGAACTGGGCAGCCGAGAGACAGGACCAGCACAGCAACGCCAGGGGCTCCGTTGAGTTCACGCACACCCTAGCGACGCCTTTTACCAGTGAGTTTGGCTCCATGCTCTCAGTATACAGTTGGGGGCGCAGGGGCGGGGGTGGGAGGTTGGTGGTCAATAACCAGCTGTCCAGAGAGGGAACCACCATATCCAAATTCAAACAGCAGCTCAGGGGCCAAGGGGAGAGGAGAAAGAGGGTCTCTCCCCTGCCCAAAGATAACTCATCCACCCCCAGATTGACTCTCTCAATCTTGCTGGCCTCTGGACACGTACGCCCCCGGGACTGAGTCACACAGGAATCTAGGGACAGTATTTTTGACCTGAGGAGGCAGCTCACCTCCCACGCACCCTCGGGCAATGGCCCGGCCCTCTTCTTGCGCCTTCCCCGCAGCTGCGCACTGGCTACTTCCCATTAATTAACTGGCGCTCTTGCTGATCCAAAAATAAATAAACCAGAGAAGGGGCAGCAATCGAGTAAGCAAAACTCGTTCTCCCCTGGCCCCCCACGCCCCTCCTTCCAGCTGTCCACAGCACTGAGACTTGGCCAGTGGCTTCAACACCCCCCCCCCCTCTCCCAGGGAAAGCTGCCTGCCCTCTACTTCTGGAAGCTAATTAAGAAGTGAAGTCACTGTGCCGCTGATAAATTGGCACGCCTGCCCAGAGCTGCCTGCGGCGGATCTTATAAATATCTCCCTCCACTAGCACACTGTGACCGAAGGCCTCCCCACTCCCAAGTCCGAGGTAGGGGAACAGCTGCCTCCTCCCAGGCTGGCCCTCTGATAGTACCAGGAGATCCGATTCACAGGAACCACCAGCAGTCACTCACACTTAGCACCCCAAGGCCAATCACACGGAATCACTCAAATGCCAGCAGCAGCTTCTCCAAATGGATGGTAATTAAAACACAGCAGAGAGATCCCTGGGGGTGGGCTTGCTAGCATTATGTAGAAAATAGTGCGTAGGGACTCATCATCTTACTGGCTCAGAGCAAGGCATCAGTACACACACACACACACACACACACACACACTCACACACACACACACACACACACGACTTCTTCGGCTGAAGAATTCATCTGGTGATCCGGGATGTCCAGAATTTCTTTGGTATCTTTTCATAGAAGCTTCGAAGCATTTAAAGAAATCATCACCACTGAGCACCTAAAAGGGCCTGGTACCCTGCTAACCACTGCCTGAGAGATGGTGAAAATCATTCTGAGAACAAAGTGAGACTTCAACAAAAAACAACTCACTGCCACCAAGTTGATACTGACTCATAGTAATGCCCTGTGGGTTTCTGAGACTGTAACGTGTTTGGGAGTAGACAGCCCAGTCTTTATCCCGCAGAGTGGCTGGTGGTTTCGAACTGCCGACCATATGGATGCAGCCCAACTTGAAGCCACTGCCACCACCTCAGGAAATGTTCGTGTGGGTGGGTGGCTGCGTGGCGAGAAATGAGGTGGATGGATGAATAAAGAGAGGGAAGGAGAATAGGTCATATGGGAAGGTGAATAAATGGATGATAATTGGGTAGATAGATGGTTAAAGTTCCTCGGTGGTTTAAGCGGCGTTTAGCTATTAACTAAAAACGTGATGGAGGGTCTTGGAGAAAAAGTCTGGCGATCTATTCCTGAAATGGCACAGCTGCTGAAAACCCAAGGGAGTGGTGCTCCTTGGTGACACGTGGGGCTGCCACGGGTGGGCGTCAGCTCAACAAATCAGGGCCCCTGCTCTGTGGGCTGGTTTGTTGCCAGTGGAGTTGAGAGGGCTGGAGGTGGGTAGACGAGTGGATGTCTGCATAGGTGGGTAAGTGGTTAGATAGATAAGTGGAAGAAAACACGGCTTCTACTCTCACAATACAGTTGTGGGAAATAGCAAGGCTGGTACGATTACTCCCGTTTTATGGACGAGAATGGGAACCTCCAAGAGACGTGTGATCTGCCAAAGCTCCTCATCCCGTCAACGAGGACACTGATGCACACCCGCCTCGGGCACTGCAGCTCCTTATGTCAGTAAACGACTGTAGATAACCAGTTATTTATCAGGAGTTCTGTGCAGGCAGAACTTTACATAGCTTAGTCTAGTTTACCCTCCAGTCCTCCTTAGGAGATAAAATGAGGCGGGAGAAGTGATATAATGTACTTAAGACCACACACCCTATAAGAAACGGGCCTCTTAGTCATGGGACTTTACTCATGTGTATGCCACTTCCTAGAGGCCAGGCCCCGTAACAAAATGTGTAGACGGAGAAATAAGCTGGTACTAAGGCTGCAAGGGGCCTGGGAAATTGCTGATAGCTAGGAGCTCAACAAGTGACTGGGGAGAAAGTGTCCTGGGTGTTGCCCTAGGGCGTGTGTCTCTGAGTGACCTGGACCAGGCCTGGGAGGGTGACATCACCACAGGCTGCCAGTACTGACCTCACAGTGGGAGAGGAAGAATGAAGAATGCCCGCTTAGAGCTGGGACCCTTTGATTCTGGGCTTGGCCACCAATCCCCTGTGAGTGGCAGCCAGGCACCTCCCTTCTTGGCCTGTTCATCCATAAAAGTAAGAGGGCCAAACTAGGCTATCTGTAAGTAGGGACACTGTTCTAAGGAACAGACACACAAAAGGCAGGAGGGGCCACCACGTGGGCCCACAACAGCCAGACAGGTAGGAAGTCAGGAGGAAGACCTGCTGGGATAGAGGCAGGGAAGCAAGCCTCTGTCTATATGCTTCCCTCGGCTGATCAAGCTCACCTTCACGGCCCCAGGAGCCCACCTGTGTGCTAAGATATATAGGCCGTGATGGGGGAGGGGGTGGCCTGCAGCCCTTGGGCCCTGGGGAAAGTACAGGAAACTAGATAGCTGTGCTAGTCCGGGTGGACTAGAGAAACAAATCCAGAGACACCATATATGTGTAAGAGAGGGTTTTCTATCAAAGAGTCATTGTATATTAAGAAAACATCCCAGCCCAGTCCAGATCAAGTCCATAAGTCCAATATTAGCTGATATGTCTGACACCAGTCTATAATTTCCTCTTCCGACTCACCCAGCACGCCAAATGCAGGAAGATCACAAGCCAGCGGGTGGAAAGTCTTGTGGATCCAGTGGTGGCAGAAGCATCTCAGCGCTGGTGTGGGTCTCCAAGTGGCTCCTCCAGCTCCAGGGCTCTGGCTCCATCAGCGTAGCTTCATGTGGCTTGTCAACAGGAATGTCTCCCAGGGAGACAAGCAGAGTGAGTATCAGGTCTCCTGTGAGCTATTTATCTCCTTCATGTCTCCAAATGAGGTCATCAAGCTGCGACCTGATTGACAGGCTAGACTCCACCCCTTCACAAGTAGATAGGAGATTATATAACTGCCACAATAGCCAAGTGGCTAAGGTTAGAATGGTCCCCGGGCCAACATCCATCCCTTCCCTCAGCCCAGCTTCTGGAGTTTTGTCTGATGTAATCAGATATAGAAGATGCCAGCACTCTCCACTTCTCTCCAAAGCCATCGGATGCCCCCAAGCCACTTGGGCTTGTGTGACTCTTTCATCTCTGCCTCCACACTCCGTAGTAGAGAGCTCAACCTCCTATCAGCCCTCTAGGAAGGAGCAATTTCATTCCGAGGATGTAAGGCCCATGTGTTGTCCTTCAACCCCTCCTGCCCACACAGAGGCTGTTTCAGAGGCTAAGTGGTCTTTGCTGAGACCTCTAGGATAGGAAGCTGGGTCCTCAGGACTCCTCAAGGCAGCTTCATATTATGTGAATCCTGGAGTCTCACATTGTTAACTTTGCCACCGGGTTGAGACTTCGTCCTCAGCTGCCCCAGCCACCTGTACAGCTGAGGCAGGGTCCAGGAGCTGCGAGTCTGACGTTAAAGTGAGACAAAGGTATATAGGTTAGGGATAGAGTATTTCTCTTTCTGTATTTACCTTCACTGCCAATATAGCCATGAATGCTGTGGAGCACACAGGAGGCTAAGTAACGTAGCTCCTTATGCAAAATCAAACACCTTGGAGGAATGAGTCAGGGGGCCTGCAGTACAGGGACCATCTAACCTAGTCCATAAACACAATATTCCACATTCTACTTTGGTGCGTAGCAACTAGAGTCTGAAAAGCTCGCGAATTTCCATCGCAGGTGCAGCTATGGGCCTCTTGCTTCCCAGAGGAGAGAAGAGTGATAAAAATAAGAAGCACGTGGAAACCATAATCCAGCGGACGAATGGGCCATGCCCACATCAGTCTCCACCACGCGGAGACCAAAAGAACTAGATGGTGTCTGACTTACAGTAGATGGTAGCCGACTACCACTGCCAACTGATCGGAAAGGGATCACCTTAGAAGGTCTTGCGTAGAGTGGGAGAAAGATGTGGAACCAAACTCACAATCATAAGCAAAACAAAACAAAAAGCGACCAGGCTTACTGGTAGGACGGAGACTAGTAGAAACCAGGACACTATCATCCTTCTGTCATCCTTCAGGTCTGAAGTCAAATTCACCAAGGCTTGATTTTTCAGCCACACAATAAATGGGCCTATGTGGTCGTTACATAATCTGGTGTCAACCCGTGAAGGGGTGGAGTCTAGCCTGTCAATCAGGTTGCAGCTTGATGACCTCACTTGGAGGCACCACAGAGATCAATAGCTCGCTGGAGGCCCGATACAGACAGACTCTCTGCCTCGTCTTCCTGCTGACTAAATACATGGAGCTGTGCTAGAGTCCTGGCGCTGGAGGAGCCACGTGGAGACCCAGGCCAGCGCTGATGTACTTTCACAGCCACTGACTCCAAAGACTTCCCACCCACTGGCCTGTTGTGACCTTCCTGCATTCGGCATCAGTGCATGTGTTGCATGAGTCTGAAAGGGAATTTATAGACTGGTATCGGACATAAGGGCTAAAACCAGACTTAAGGATTTAATCTAGACTGGGCTGGGATGTTTTCTCAATGTATAATTGCTCTTTTGTATCAAACTCTCTCTTTACATACATGCGTGTCTCTAGACTTGTTTCGCTAACATACCTGGTCTAACACAGTCTAGAAAGGGAACACACGACACCACTGAGGGACACACCCCTTAGAACAATCGCCAAGGGGTGGCGGGCTCCCCAGGACAAAGTCCAGGAGAGTGAGCAATGAAGAAAGAACGGACACAGGAAGCCCAGGGAGGAAGGGGGATCGTTATGTTTCATTGTGGGGACTGCAGTCGATGAAACAAAAAAGATGCGTGTGAATTATCAAATGCAATGCCTGTTTTGCAAACCACCGCCCAATTCACAATGACAAAGATTGGCAACAGGAGAAATTAGCTAGAAAAGGGGATGCAGGGATATAGCTATACAGTATAGCTATATGAACCCTCCCCCAAAACCGTTCTCTGGGAAGAACTGCGTAAAGGTGCAGGGTGGGGGTGCAGGGCTAGAACACCCGCTTGCCACATGGAAAACTGAGGTTTATGCCCCGCTGAGGTGTTACCACCCATCTGTCCGTGAAGGCTTGCTGTTGCCAGGATGATACATAGGCTTCATCATAGTTTGCAGACCAGGAAGAAAGGCCTGGCTACCTGTTTCCAAAAACCAGTCAGTGAAAACTCGATGGATCACAACAGTCAAATCCACCACTGAGTTTCGGGATGGCTCAGGAGCAGGCAACATTCTGTTGGCTGTACATGGGCCTGCCGTGAGCCATAGGGAACTGAACCGCAGCACCCTATGTTGGAAGGGAGTAGTGAGACAGGGCATCCGTGCTTGGTTCCTGTGCACAAGGGGAGTGCTTGCAGTTTCCTTCTGTTGAAATGTGTGTGGGCCATTGTTTTGGCCTGCAGGCCTTAATTATGGCCAGGGATTTTCCTTCTGCTGAGTGTGTGTATCAGGCATGTGCACGGATGGTTGTTAAATGCCTTTTCTGCGGCACCTCTACTCTGACAAGAAATGAAGGGAGAGAGAAGCGAACACAGAGAGAGGAGCCCGATACTACCAGGAAAGAAGAGCCGGGAGGAGAGCCTGTTCTTCAGACCTGGAGTCTTTGCATTGAGAACCTCCTAGACCCAGGGGGGAATTGATGTCAAGACACCCAGAGACTCCTAGGAACGGCAGGCCCATAGCACTTGGAAAGAGACAGGGAAATTTCCCAGAGCCGACAGAGAGGGAAAGCCTTTCTTGAACACTGGCACCCCGAATTAGGACCTGTGGATGCCTACACTGTGAAAGAATACATTTCTATTTTCCACAGCCATGCACTTGGGCATGTATCTTAGAGCAGACCGGGGCACGGAAACAGACTTTGTTACTGGAGGAGTGGTGTGCTGCTCTGATAGACACCCAAGATGTAGACGCAGTTTGGGAATTGAGTAGCGGGTAGAGGCTGTTGAGCAAGCATTGGACTGCTAACCAGAAGGTCAGTAGTTCAAACCCACTAGTGGCTTCACGGGAGGATGAGGAGACCATCAGGATGAACAGCTTCAGAAGCCCTAGAAAGGGTTTCTGGGATTTGGAATGGACTCAGTGGCAGTGGGTGAGAATTACAAAAGCCGAGTGTGCCGTGAAGAGACTGCTGCTGGACTGATGGATGTCAGAGAAAACTTGAGTGAGAACTTGGAAGGAAATGAGGAGAGCTGGAACACCAGAGACAGTGGAGACTCCGAGAAACAGTGGCAGAGTAAGGGGGTCACAGAGACAGGAGACCAGGGCGAGATGGTGGGGAAGCTGAGTCACAGCGCAAGAGAGCTGAGTGCCCTTGGGTGAGGCAGGTGGAGCATTTTCCTCATCAGAGCCGAGGCTGGGGGGACTCAAGAGACCTGAGGGGCCGAGAGGCCAAAGAACTAGGAAGCAGCAGCTTAAGAAACAAGGTGTTTGGGAAGCAGAGCTTCCTTTGTCTCAAAGGATCAAGTCAGGAACTCTGAGGTCTCAAAGTGGGGGGCTCTGGTCTCTGGAGTCTCCAAAGGAGGGGCTTCAGTCTTCGGGGTTTCAAAGAGTCCTATCTCCACCAACTTAGCTCTGGGCATGAGGCTGCCAATCACAGTGGGGGAATCGGGCCCCATCCTCTGCCCACGGCTGGGGGACAGGGCTGCCATGCCCAAGGAGTTGACAGAGCTGCTGGGGCTCCGTAGGTGGGGTTCCCGCTTGGTTGGACCAGGAGGAGGGGGCCACCTGAAGCCGAGAGAGCAGAGTTGCCATCCCAGTGGACCTGGAAAGTGGAGCTGCAGGCCAAGGCCAAGGAGCCTCTGCACAAAATCCAGAGAATGTGGCCAACGCGCAGCCTCTGGGGAAATAGGATCTCAGAGAGAAGACAGGATTATTTTCAAGCCTTGAGAGCTAAGATGAATTATCCTGCTAGGTTTTTGTGTGTGTGTTTGTTTGTTTTTCTTGTGGATGCCTAGTATCTTTCTCCCCTCCCATGTCTCCCATTTGTCATGGAAACGACTACCTTGTACCTGTTCCACACTGCACTCTGGAAGCTCATCACTTCTATGATATGCTCTACAGGTTCACAGATGCAAAGGAATTTACCTCAGGATATCACTTGGGGTTGATGTTGATTTAAGGATTTGGGGATGATCCAGTGGGGTGAATGCGTTGTATATATGGCAAGGACATGAGTTTTTAGGGCCCAAAGTATGAAATATCAAAGATTAAATTGTGCCCCCCCAAAAAAAATATGTGTCCACATGACTGGGCCACAACTTTTGGTGGTTTGGCAGCAGTTACATAATGATGGATGTGGCAGTGATGTAAGGATATAATCATTCCCCATGATTTCATCTGCTACACTCTTACTTAGGGCTGAGCCCTGAGCTACTACTGTAAGGGGAGTTTCCTTGGGGCATGGCCAGTATCCCCTTTTCATGTTACAAAATTGAAAAGGAGAGAGAAAGGGAGGGGCCTGGCTACTACCAAGAAAGAGGAGCCATGAGCAGAGTATGTCCTTTGGCTCCAAGGCCCCTGGGATGGGAACCGCCGAGGCACAGGGGAAGATTGATGCCAAGCCACGTGGGGATCACCAAGGTTGCTGAGCCCACAGACACAGAAGGCGGCAAGGGCCTTCCTTCGAAGCTACGGAAGAGAAAGGCAGGCGATCACCTTCCCAGAGGGCTGGGACCCTGGATTTGAACCTTTCGCTTCCTAAACGAAGAGAAGATACATTTCTGTTCTTCAAAGCCATCCCCTTGGGGTTGTGCCACAGCATCAGATAACTGAGATCGTGGCGATCCCATTTATCACGAGAAGCCGTTTTCATTAAAACCACACACCTGGGGGAGAGGCTACCTGACAAAGGTGGGGAAAGGCCCAACCTCCAAAGATGGAAGTGTGAGCTCTGAGCCCCCGAGTCCCGCATTGGCTGCTCCAACTTATTAGCCCGCACCCCTGGACAATCCGCAGTGAGTTCATTCAACCCACTTGCAAGGAGCTCCCAGGAGCCCGCAGAAAGGGAAGGTCGTGCTCCTCTGCAGCAGGAAGCTGGCTCTGCCAGTCCCCTTTCCCAGGGCCTCCTTGGGAAGTACCTTCCGCAGATCAGGAATTCAGCCCCAAGCTTCCCCAAGGACGTTTCCTCTTGCAGTCTCTGCTCGCCCCCCTCTCCACCTGTGCAGGCATAGGGGTACCCAACAGTAGGAAGCTCCTGGGGGGGGGGTGCGGAAGACCGGCAGGGGCTCCCAGAAAGCTAGTCCAATGAGCTGACTGAAAGCAATTTTATTTTTTGAGTCCACCAATTTGCAGCCCCGCTCACTTCTCAAACAGGACCTCAGTCATGTCCTCAGCGGAATGGGTGACTGAAGTGACTGCGTGTGGACTTTCCTTGCTGTGTCAAAGGAGGAACGTTGGGGTGGGGGTGGGGCGGCTGGCGGAAGGAGTGAGCAAAGGAAGCAAATGCTGCGTCCCCCTCTCCGCCAAACCCTGCTCTGCGGGGTGACTCGGCCACGCCCCGAGACGAGGCCCCTTTGCCAGCTAGCGAGGGTCATCCTGAGCAGGTGTGGTCATCCTAATGCATCTCGCTGCCATCACCCCCCAAGCAGGCTGTCCTATGTAGACATGACAGTGCTTCCACGGCCCCCCATTCCCATCCTTACTCCCTCCCACTCCTGAGTGCACCCTCTGAACGGGCAGCTCGATCCCCAGGCCAGCCCGATGCCCCATGTCTGATTCTGTGTACACACACACAGACACACACACACACACTCAGCTGTTCTTGGATTGTGCATGGCTTCCTAGCACCACAAGCTAGCCGCTTGCTCCTTCTTGAGAAAGAGAGAGAGAGAGAGAGAGAGAGAGAGAGAGAGAGAGAGAGAGAGAGAGAGAGAGAGAGAGAGAGAGAGAGAGAGAGAGAGAGAGAGAGACCATCCCTCCACCCCCACCCCCACCCCTACCCCTCAGCTGTCCTTGGATTGTGCTTGGCTTCCTAGAAGCACAGGCTGGCCACTTGCTCCTTCTGCCCCAAATGCACTTGTCTAGCCACCGCCCTCCTGAAATGGGCCCAGGTGGCTTCTTCAGGGGTCACCTTAGCTAGAAGCCTCCTCTTCCAGGAAGCCCCCTGCGGGTGCTGGCAGCCCCTGCTCTTCCCTTCCACCACAGGCGGGAGGCTCCCACTTGCTCGTCATCAGTGTCCAATGAAAATGTCTCTGAATTTGGGTGGAGAGAAGCTTGATTCAGCAAGAGAAGGGGGAAGGGGTGTGGTGGTCGTGGGAGGAGGGGCTGCTGAAATGGGGACAGCACTTGAACTGTGGATCCGCAGAGAGTGGGGGGAAAGGGCGTTTTTCTTTGATAAAGACTGAGACGAACAAGAAGGGAAGACCCAGGTGCGGGGACGTGGGATAAAGGAGGAGGGAAGTTTTAAGCTGAGGCAAGTCTTCTCTGTGGGAGAGAAAACGAAGCCAAGCCACGCGTGTTGCCTGAGTCGCCTCTGCCATGGGGCCATCCTGCGTGTTATGGGGGACAATGCTTCCGCGAGGCGTGCTTCTTGCCCCCCCCCCCCCACCCCGGGGCTTTATGCCAGGGTCCTCTGGGTCGGTGTGGATCTGCAGCCTTTCAGCGAGTGAGAGTGTTTTCTCACTCGAGCCCCCCCACCCTCCCCCAGGGTCTCCATCAGCTTCCATCTGTGTGGGCTGTTTGTCTGTCCCGTGCTACCTCCCCCAGCCCCGCCCCGAGATCAGAAAGCGGTAGAACCTATGAACGGTTGGTCTACATTGAGGAGTCCTGGTACTGGCACGGTGGTTAAAGTCCCCAGTAACTAACCGAGAGACGGTGGTTCGAGCCCACCTGCTGCTCTGCAGGAGATGAGCGTGGCAGTCTGTCCTGCAGTGATGGGGGGCAGTGTTTGCTGCCTCTGCCTCTGATCTCATGATCTCAAGCACAACAGAAAGCAAACAGTAGTTGCTCTGGGGAGCCCATTTTCGCAGCTGTGGCGACAAGGTGTCTCTCTGAAGTGACAGTAAGCCTTGGCCACTGTCTAGGGCGGTTCTCTGCCCTGTGGGATCGATGGGGTCTCTGAGGGTCAGTATTGGCACCATGGCCGTGAGCTTGGCTTGGGTTCTAACTCTGCCTCTCGCCGCCGTGTCCCAATGGCCATTCACACAATGGAGGTTCGACTCCTGCTCTGTGGCCGACTGCTCTCTTGCAGAGCAAGGCAGTGCCGTCTCAGGACTGAAGCATCAGGGGCACCCGGGAGCTGGGTACCAATGCAGGCTCTCAGGCGCCCCCCTCAGTCCTGCAGACTGGTCCAGCCACCTGTGTTTAATGAGCCCTCCCTGCAGGGAGTGCTGGCGCTCAGCAGACCTGACAAGGGACTCTGGCTGTGGGGGAAGAAAGGAATGCTGGGACTGAGGCTCGCCCTTGCCGCCCCTGCAGGTGGATTTCGAGGACGTGATTGCGGAGCCTGTGGGCACCTACAGCTTCGACGGGGTGTGGAAGGTGAGCTACACCACCTTCACCGTGTCCAAGTACTGGTGCTACCGCCTGTTGTCCACGCTGCTGGGCGTGCCGCTGGCCCTGCTCTGGGGCTTCCTGTTTGCCTGCATCTCCTTCTGCCACATCTGGGCAGTGGTGCCCTGCATCAAGAGCTACCTGATCGAGATTCAGTGCATCAGCCACATCTACTCCCTCTGCATCCGCACCTTCTGCAACCCGCTCTTCACCGCCCTGGGGCAGGTCTGCAGCAGCATCAAGGTGTTGCTGCGGAAGGAGGGCTGAAGCCGGCTGGGGCTGGGGCGGTGGGGTGATGGGGCAGGGGGAGGTGAGCTACCCTGGGGCCCTGACAGGACTGCTCCCTGCTGCTCTCCCGGGAGTGCGCCCTCTTTAGGAGGGCAATGTCACTGCGGAGGAGAGCCAGGAGGAAGAACAGCGGGCCACATGGAAGCACGGGGCCCCACCCTCTGCCCCAGACCCTTCCCCGCCACGATGCAAGGGAATCATTTGCTAAGAGGGCAGCTACTGTATTCACGTTGTGTTCACTTGTACTGTACCAACATGACACCAGGGTCAGCCTGTCCACGCACGCCGGGAAAGTGCCCGGGACGGCCGGCGTTAGGAGGTGAGCTCCAATAAAGGGTTCTGACTGCACCCAGGGCTGCTGCGTTTTGCCTGTGCCGTAACATTGGTGTGTTTCCTGCGAAGCATAGACTTCACATATACGTCTTCCTGCAAAAACGTGGCTCACTGACCTGGGAAACAAGCGGGAAAAGGTGCTTTGCCCTCCCAAACCCACTGCCATTATGTCCATTCTGACTCACAGGGACCCAACAGGACAGAGTAGAACCGCCCCTGTGGGTTCAAATAAAAAACCTCATTGCCACCGAGTTGATGCCGACACCACAGTGACCCTTTGGGACAGGGTAGAATTGCCCGGTGGGTTTCCGAGACGGCGACTCTTTACGGGAGTGGGAAGCCCAGTCTCTCTCCCTGCTCCTAGCCCAACTGAAGGATCAGGAGACACTTTGCTGGGATTCTTCTTGGTTGCTGGGTATGCGTTCCCCAGGTTCCTTGGGAGATCGTTGCCCACTGGCTGCTGTCATCCCGCGTAGGTCCAGGATGTCAGTGGAGGGAAGTGGCCCTGGATTGGCCAGAGGCTGGGTGTTCCTGAGGCAGGATTTGAGCCTCACTGGGCCCCCTGGCACACCTGGTATGGCCACTTGTCACATGCACCTTCAATCCTAAGACGTGTATTGGAGCAAAGGAGGTAAAAAGTGACAGAAACTGCCTGTCCCATCTCCCCCTGCACGATCAACACACACACACACACACACACACACACACACACACACACACCCCTGATGATCTCACATTCTTTAGGGTGTTTTACAAAGTGTGCTATCCAGAATTTAGTTGAGAGAGAGAGAAAGAGAGAGGGGTGGGGAGGGGTTTTTTGAGTTTGTGATCAATTTGTTTGGGGAGGGGCGGGTGCAAGGGTAAGTGAAAGCTTATGTCTCTCAGCATTTTCAATACTCATCAGCCCATTCGAGGCTCTGAAAAACCCTTCCGTCAAAACGTCTGCTTAGCTGGTAAGTGCCCGTCCTGTTGGACCTGGTCCTTTTCCAGGCGACACCCGTGAAAACATTACAGAACTCGGGCTCTGCGGAGCCCCCTTCACTGCTTCCAGGAGCATCTTTCCCAGGTGCCTGACAGCGAGCCCAGGGTGTCCTTGGGAGGCTGTAGGGGTGGGGAGCTAGGACACAGGAAGCCTGGGGTCTAGTTCCACCTCCGCTCCTCGTTGAGGGACCTTGACCAAGTTACTCTCCTCCTCTGGCCTCAATTTGATCATCCATGAAACGATACCTCACGTCCTTTTTGGTTCTGAGCTATGATCTCTGTTTTCTTAGTCTCTCGTGAGGAAACTGCCAAAGACAGACAGTTGGAAGGATTTCCAGCGAACACCTTTATGTCCACCACTGCTGTTGTTGCTGTGGGTGAGCACTGGGCTGCTAAAGGAAAGGTTGGCAGTTCAAACCCACTGGCCCTTAGGGCCTCTGAGCCCTTGTGTACCAGCTCCAGGCTGCCCCACAGGGTCACGATGAGTCCAAACCCACCGATGTGAAGTGCTATCAAGTTGATCCCCCACTTACAGTACCCCTAGGGGCCCTGGGGGCACAGTGGTTACCTGTTGTAACTGCCGGGCCAGCAATTTGGATCCGGAGACAGTGACAGTCTCAGAAACCCACCGGGGCAGTTCCAGCCATCCGACAGGGTTGCTGTGAGCTAGCATGCAGTCAGTCAGTGAGTCGTTTGGCAGGTACAACAGAACAAAGTGCCGTCTGGTCCTACACCATCACTCACAAACCCAAACCCACAGTGACCTGTCTGAGGTTTACGCGGCTGTAAATCTCTCTGAGAGGAGAGAGGACGTTTCTCCCCCAAGGAGCTCGCTGACAAGTGCCACCTGGGCTCCTGGCTCGACAGACACTGCTATGGATGAAGGTTTTATTGCTCTTGCTCATTACCCTTCCATCCCTTTATTCCTCCTCAGTCCCGCCTTTCTTTATTCATTCCTACGGGCAAGTATCAGTCCATGTTGCCCCTAAACACATCACCATTTATCCCTGTTTTTACAGGTGAGAGGAGCCCGGATGGTGTAGTGGTTACGTATTGGACTGCTAACTGCAAGGTCAGCAGTTTGAAGGCACCAGCTGCTCCTGGGGGGAAGAAAGAGGGCCTTCTCCTCCCATAAAGGGCCACAGTCTCAGAACCCCCCAGGGGCAGTTCTACCCTGTCCTATGAGGCCGCTGAGAGTCAGCATGGACTCAGTGGCAGTGAGTGTAGTTTTCTGGCTTACAGAGGAGACACTGGCAGCACAGAGAGACCAGCACATGTGCCTAAAGGCAAACAGCAAAGCAGGGTAGCTCTCTTTCCTGCTCCCTGCCTGCCCCACCCTCTGCCCCAGACCATCAGTGCCCTCAGCAGGCCAGACGCTTCCTGCTGCCAACGATAAGGCTGCCGTGACACCTCTCCTCCTGAAAGGTCTGCCTGCCCTTGCAGGCAGCTCTGGAAACCACTGGGCACCCGTTCCAGACTGGAACCTCGGGGGCAGGCCAAGGCGTTCATCATCCCGGCATGTTTTATAACTGCCCCTCGCAATGCCGCCAAGTCTTCAGGCTGGCTCACCTCCTCTGGGGGCTGATGGTGGCAGGGCTACACGACCCAGGAGGTGCACAGATTTTCAAGGCATCTGTCAAAAACAGTTCTGATCCCTCCAGAAGGTGCCTTGAGAGGCGGCCCACACAAGAGCACTTTGGTGGGGGGTGTAGCGTGACTGGGTCATGTAGGGGGGAGGGTAGAAGTGTCTGCCCGTATAAAGCCGTAGCAGAGGATACCTAAGGATCATCAAAGACTCTAGTTTGAAATGCATCCACCACCCCCAGCACCGAACCCCCCCCATCCCTGCTCCAGAGTCTGATGCAACAGTGAGGCCCAGGAATCTGCATTCTAACACAAATCCCTCTGTGCTTCTAGGACATGTGGTGCCCAAATCCCACTTTAAGTAATGTTGTTTGGTGTCCCTACTGGCTGCCCCTCTAGACGCCTACTGTGTCCAAAGCTGGACCGTGGCCTGCAGAGGGTAGGGTTCATTATAAACAACAACGGAAAGAGAACCATCCTCTGCCTGCAACTTCTCACTCCGAGGACCCCACAGGACAGAGGCCAAGTGCCCCTTAGGGGTTCCAGCCTCCTTACGGGAGCAGACAGCCTGGTCTTTCTCTCAGCCCAGCTGTCATTTGAACCCCTGACCTGATGATTAGCACCCCAATGCTCAACCCTCTGAGCCACCAGAGCTCCCCAGGTTACATCATTCACAGCCTCCCATCCCCTGAATCTAAATCTGAAATGCGTGCACCTGTGACCCCAGTGAATGATGCCAAGGGTCTCTGCCTGCCCCCACCCTCCCAGTCCAGATGTACCTGTCACAGCTGGTTTAATAAGTCTGCACCCCGGGGGGAGGGGGAGTTAACCGTCTGCCACCACAGACGGCCGAGGGGAAGAGCGAGGCATGAGAGGGACATGCATTGAGAGAGTGCGTCTTTGAGGAAGAAACGCGTGAAGCCAACACCGCGGGCCTGGCCTTGTGCGTTGATGGACACGGGCCACTGTCACACGGCCATGGCAGAGCACAGTGAGACACTGCATGGTCTGTGTTCGGTGGTGTGTGCTTGCAAGTCATTGCAGAAATGTGACGCGTTTCGGAACCAGCAGCTTTCGTGAAAAGGCAGGCCGCGCCATATCCGTGCGTCTCCTGCAGGTGCCAGCGCCTCGCCCCAAGTTGGTTCCCTCAAGTCGATCTGGACTCGCAGCAGCCCCGTGTGTGTCAGGAGAGCTGTCGGCTGATTTTCCCAACGTGGGTCGCCAGGCCCTTCTTCCAAGGCACCTCTGGGTGGACTTCAAAGTCCAGCCTTCAGTTAGCAGTCGGGTGCATGAACCGCCCGGGGACTCCAGGCCTATCCCAAGAGGAGACCAAATTGTGCAAGGAAGGTTTTTTCGGGGCCTAAAGAGTTCAGGCTAGGAGTCAGCCAGGGCTGGCGCTGCCCATCCGCCACCAAGAGCATGAAAGGCTCCAGAGAGCTGTCTGGGGACATCAGGCCACGCTTCTGCTTGTCAAAACAAGGCCAGGCTCACAGCCACAGAACAGGTTCAGACTGGTCGTAACACTAGAGGAGGGAAGGACCGTCCCCGAGGGTGTCATAGACTGCAGTCGGGTAGTTTCAGACTGCTGATCTCTCTCAACTACCACATTGCCCCCTCCGCCACCAGGGCTCCTGGTTTAGGATCAGGTCTGAAATTGAGGAGCAAGGGGTTGGGGCCTCAGGGCAGGGAGGCCAGAAACAACCGAGCTTGCAGTAGATTGTGGGACACCCCCCCCCACCTCCCACTCTCATTCTTCTAGGCTTTGGTGGGGTGAAGTCGAGGAAACACTGACACGAAGCTCAAGTCTGAGAGTAGGAGGGAGGGGCTGTGGAACGCAACAACCACACTCTAAGCACAGCACTCTGCCGTCACACGGATCAAGGCCAGCTCCAGGGTGTCCCAGGAGCTGTGTGTGGTTGGGTGTGAGCGAGCTAGTTTGTGTGTGTGGTGTCTATGGAGTGTGTGAGCTAGTATGTGTGTGTGTGTGTGCAGTGTCTATGTGGTATGTGTGAGCTAGTTTGTGTATATGTGGGGTTGTGTGTGAACTAGTATGGGTGTGTGTGTGTAGTGTCTGCGAGGTGTGTGTGCAGTATGTGTGAGAGAGAATATATGTGCAGTATGTACGTGTGGGGTGTGTGTGAGCCAGTATGGATGTGTGTGTTGTCTACGAGGTGTGTGTGTGAGAGAGAGAATACGTGTGTAGTATGTATGTGTAGCAGACAGGGAGATGGGGTGTGGGGTTGTGGGGGGGCTGAGTGTGTGCCTGTGGTGTGTGCACAACTGTGTGTGAGAGCCCGAGAGCAAGCGAGCTCATGTGCTGTGTGTGCTGCACACAGTGGTCGGGGTGGGAAGGGTGGGAAGGAGATGTGCATTTTGGAGATAGCGGGTCTGTGGCCTTTGTGATGTGTTCTTCTTGTGCCCCCGAGAAAAATGTGTCTCTGGAAATAAAAATTGGCTTAAAGACAAGACCCCAGAATGTCTCACTGAGCTGATCACCCTAGAACGAAAACGTCTCCTCTATCAAGTCCAATTGTTAAGGATTTAAAGCCATCTCTTGGGTCATGCCCCGTCTTTGCCAGGTGAGAAGATCCTTTTGAGACCCCCGGAGAATTGCTGTGCTCAACGAACCCAAACAAACCGCAGGTACGGCCCATCTCCGGTGCCTTTGCTAGCGCAGAATCAGAGGATCGTCAGTGCGCCTACTTCTTGCCTCACAGGAAACACAATTTCCAACAGAAAAGTGGGGTGAGAGAACCACAAGATCCTCGGAAGTGGCGAGCCACATGGAGAAATAAACTCCCGGATTCCAAGGCACCCACCTGTCCAGCCAGTCCTGCCTGGCACCAGCTGTTGATTCTGACGTTCGGCGACGTCATGGGTGTCATGGGTGTCATGGATGGCCAATGCTTGCCTTTTTGGAAGCAGACCACCAGACCTTTCTTCCAAGTCACCTCTGGGTAGATTCAAACCACGAACCTTTCAGTTAGCCCCAGATTGCACTTACCGTTTACAAAGCCCCAGACACACCAGCCTCCCCTTAATCAGCTGCTAAATACTGGTTTGTTGTTGGCTGATGCTTAGTTTTTCTTTTTTAATGTATATAATTCAGTCATTTTTATTCTATTTCAGCAAAGTTGGACAACCATCACTACTGTTTAACTGCAGAACATTTTCACCACCCCCAAAACGAAAGCCCGTGCCAGTCAGCAGTCACTCCACACTCACTCCCTATTCCCTCCCTCCCAGCCCCCGGCATCCTGTCTCTATAGATGTGCCCAGGCTGGATATTTCATGTGAACGGAATCACAACGCATAGGATTTTGCAACTGGCTTCTTCTACTTGGTACGTATGTTTTCAAAGATGCCCACGTTTCAGTGCCCTGGGGGCACAGTGGATGTGCGCTTCGTCACTAACCTAGGTCTGTGGTTCAAACCCACCAGCCGATCCATGGGTGAAAGATCCGGTGGTCTGCTTTCATAAAGATAATGAAAACCCTATGAGGCAGTTCTACCTTGTCGTGCAGGGTCCCTATGAGACAGGATCAACTCAAAGGCAATGGGTTTGGGTATCCATGTGTAACAGCTATCAGTGGTCCGCTCCCTCATGGCCAATTCACATCCCATTGATAGATTTTGTTTATTCATTCGTGATGAATGTATCCACTAATCAGCTGATGATATTTGAGTAGTCCCCACTTTGGGGCCTTAAGGGCTATGCCACTGTGAACAGTTCTGTACAGAGTTGTGTGGGGCAATCCACTGTCGAGTTTCTTGGGGAAATTCCTAGAGTGGACTTATTGGATCGTATGGTCACAGGTTTTCAGGGACTCTCAAGCTATTTTCCAAAGCAGCAACATCGAATTACATCCCGGAGAACTCCTGTGACTCCAAGGTCACCAACCAACACCTATTGATCATAGCCACCGTCCCGATGGCAGCAGCCTCCTGGGTGGGAAGCGGAGTCTCGTGATTTTGAGTTACACATCCATAAGCATCTTCTTGACTATGTGTATGTTATCTGGGAAAATGTCTATTTAATTTGCCTGCTTTAAAATTGGATTATTTATCTCATTATCGAGTTATAACATTTCTTTATATTTTTTTATATAAGTCCCTTACCAGCTATGATTTTCAAATACTTTCTCTCATTTCCTGGGCTGTCTTATCACTTCCTTGCTAGTGTCCTTTGAAGTTTTTTAAAAAAAATTTTATGAAATCCATTTATCTAATTTTTCTTTGTTTTCTCGTGTTTTGGGTGTCATATTTTAAAAACCATGGCCTAATCCAAGGTCACAAAGATTTATCTGTATGTTTTTATTTCCCCAAAGAGTTTTACTCTGACATTTAGATCTTTGATGAGATTTTAGTCAATTTTAATGTATGATATGTGAAAGGGATTCAACTTCATTTTTTGGCACATGGATTTCCAATTGTCCCAGCACCCTTTTCTGACAAGACTATTCTTTCCCTCATTGATTTGTGTTGGCACCGTTGTCAAAAATCAATTGATCTGAAATGCAAGAATATATTGATAGACTCTCATTCCTACAAGTCTATGTCTATACCAATTCCATGTTGTTTAGATTACTGCTGCTTTGTAGTTTAGAAATTGGGAAATGTGAGTCCTCTTTAAGCCTGTTTCAGTCAGTCTTGGTCTGTTAGACAAAGGCAGGTAAGTTTACATTTATTTGCATATGAATTTTGGAACCAACTTGTCTATTTCTACAAAACAAAACCCAGCTGAGACTTTTCATTGTGTTGGACCTTTGATCGACTTGAGCTGTATTTTCATCTTAACAGTATGAAGTCTTCTTATCCAAGAAAACAGATGCGTTTCTATTTGTCTTCTTCAATTTCTTTCAGTGGTTTCTTTTGTAGTTTTACATGTTCAAGTTTATATTTCTGCTGTTCACTTTACTTCTAGGTATTTTATTCTTCTGATGCTGTTATAAAAAGAACTTTTATATCCTGCCACCTTGCTGCGCTCGTTTATTAGCCTTGCTAGGTTTTCACGTAATCCCGGGATTTTCTATAGACAAGAACGTATCACGGGAAACAGTTACAATCCTTCCTTCTCAGGCTGGATTCATTTTCCTTCTTTTTGTGGCCAGCTGTTTCTTAAGCATCACATCTTAAACATTACACCCTACGTGTTGATTGGCTACCTGTGCCAGACAGTCTCAAAAACTGATCCCCTGCTCGAGGGCTCTCCTTTGACAAGTTGGTACCCAAGGATTGTCCACTCGGGGACAAAAGCACCTGGAGGTCAAGAGGATGTTAGCATGACCCTCCCCATCTGGGACCCATTCCTTACCCCAAGCTCAGACCACCGGGCTTCCGACGCAAGTGCTCACCAACCCTCTACCCACCGCCCTCTGCAAGGCTCCAGGATACAGGATTGGAAAGACACTGGTGTGAAATGATAGATCAAGGCCCCCAACTGAAAACAACCCACTCATCATCCAAGGGCAGCAGGGGAGGTCAAGGTGGCAGACAGACTGGTGGAAACCCAGGAGATTATCAGACACTTCCCGATCCTGTGGCAGAACCCCCAACCTCCCACTCAAGACACCCCAAGCTGTGGAGGGATACAAGCTCTGGGTACACACACACAAACACACACATACGTGTACGGTCAGCAAGGACGGGCTGTCCATTTCCGCACACTCGATCCGAGCCTCCGGGGCCAGTCGGGCCCCGGGCGGAATCACACGGTGGATGGCTGGGAGCAGCTCCGCTGGCTGGAGCTGCGGTGGCTCAGGACAAAGGTGGACGAGTTGCTCTTTTTGCTGACACTGGTCTCCCTGCCCCGGCTGCCCTTCAGGAAGCCGGAGGGGCAGCACAGGAACCGTTGCACGAGTTCGTGGAAGAGATGGCCCGTGAAGAGCATGTAGATCCAAGGGTTGCAGCAGCTGTTGAGGCTGGCCAGGAGCATGGCAATGATGAAGGCAGAGGCTGGGGGCGGGGCGAAGGAAGCAGAGGGAACAGGCGTCATCATCAGGGTGCCACAGGCCTACTTGACTCAACCAGGGCTTCCCGAGCAACCATCTATCTGCCCCGGGTACTCAGTCCTGGGCACAGGATGAAGCACAACGTGGCAAAGTTCCTCTTCCTTCCATCCCCTTGCTCAGAAGATGCCCTCCATCTCCCCTCGCTGCATTCAAGACCCAGACCATTAATCAAAGACTGATTAATTCATTTAAAATTAACTTCAACAGTCATTCAAAATCAACTGGAAAACAGAGCTCATCACAAATTTAAACTTTTAGAGGGAAAGGGGGTGGGGACAGGGAACATCCTACACCAGATGCTTAGAACTTCTCAGCAGAGGTGGTAGATCGGGTTGCTGTCATGTTGTGGGCTAAGCTTTGGGCTGTTAAAAGAAAGATTAGCAGTTCAAGCCCACCCGCCACTCCACAGGAGAAAGATGAGGCTCTCTGTTCCAGTAACGGCTCACACTCTTAGAAATCCTGTATAGGATCATTATGAGTTGGAAACAGCTCAATGGCAATGGGTTTGGGTTTGGGGGGTTGGTTCATGATGTCAAATCTAATAAACTGCAGACAAGCCTCCCAAGAGATGACAGGGCAGCATCTCTAAGACGCTCAAGGAGAAGAACATGACCGAGAAGGTCCCTTATGAGTGAAGGAACCTACAAGAAAGCTAGAAACTTGACCAGCCTTATGTCTTTTATGCAAAACTTTTCAAGAAATCAAGTCCAGAATTCAAGGCCTAAATCCAGGAAATGGCTCTTCAGTGGGAACACTACAGTGACAGAACAGATTGAAAAGTTTAGGTTATGTATATTTTACCAGATCCATTAAAAAAAATAAAATAGGAGGGGAGAAAATAAAGGCACCAGATCTTACTTGGTTGTACAAGGGAGGTGCGTTATTCTGGGTTGACTAGAGCAACAAATTCTCATAGACACTCATATGTGTATAACAGAGAGCTTTCTATAAAAGATCAATTGTATATTGAGAAAATATCCCAGGCCTGTCCAGATCAAGTCCACAGGGCCAATATTAGCCCATATGTCCAATACCAGTCTATGAGTTCCTTTTCAGACTCATGCAACACATGCAATGACACCAACTGCAGGAAGATCACAGGCCAGTGGGTGAAAAATCTTGTGGATCCAGTGGTGGTAAAAGCATCTTAGCGCTGGTGTGGTTTCCACATGGCTCCTTTAGCTCCAGAGCACTGGGTCCATCAGCGTGACTCCATGTGGCTTGTCAGCAGGAATGTCTAGCAGGGAGAGTGTATGTGTGTTCTGCCTCCAAGGAGGAAAACAGGAGTTCCCAGAATACTCAGGCAAAGGCCATGCCCACACAGAGGCGTGATTGGCTATGACCTGATGGACAGGCTAGACTCCACCCCTATAATCTATTTTAAAAGTTGGTATGAAATTATATAATGACCACAGGAGGCACCCCAAAAAGTTTGTGGGAAAGTTCTGTTATTTTTTAATTCCATCCCCCCGCCCAACTTTGTTGAAGCCCTCTCTACTTAGGTACAGAGAGGTCCTGGTGGCACAGAGGTTAAGTGCTCAGTTGCTAGTCACTTCAAGTACCCACCAGTCACTTCAAGGTGAAAGAGATGGCCACGTGTTTACGTGAAAAGGGCAAGTCTGGTGAACCCTGTGCTGCAGTTCTACTGCCCCCGGAGTTGCACTGGGTCAGTCGGTTCCTGATGTTGTTGTTATTGTTGTTGTTGTACACAGTTAAATGGTACCATCTCACTTTTCCATTTAAACCACTTGCCTTACTCTTTACATTTGGCTCTTTACCTATTTCCCCCCTATAAAAATAAAATGAAATTAATCTAGATAAACATCAGCAATAAAAAAGTGACCAGCTAATAAATTCCCAAGTAGCCATGCCAGTTTTAATACTTCCAAGCGGCTAGCGTTGGCTGGAGGGGTTTGGACCACAACCAGCATCTCTGCCTTCCCCCACCTCCCCCACCCCACCCACTAACAGCCACAGATGTGAATGACTGGCCTGGCCTGCCCCCTGGGGGCGATGAATGACTCACTATGAGTCAAACTTGCTCATCTCGAGTTACCAAACGTGGAGGACGCATTTGTTGTTAGCTACCATCAAGTCGGTTCCAACCCATCATGACCTTACAAACAATGGAATGAAACACTGCCCAGCCCTGCACCATCCTCACAATTGCTCCCGTGCTTCAGCCCATTGTGGCAGCCCCGCTGTCAGTTCATCTCAGAGGGCCTTCCTGTTTCACTGCCCTTCTACGTTACCAAACACCAGGCACTTTTTCCAGTGAGGGGTCTGTCCTAACATGCGCAAAGTACCTAAGATGAAGTCTCGCCATCCTTGCCTCTGAGATGCGCGCGCTCTGGCTGGACTGGTTTCAAGACGGAGTGGTTTGTCCTGTTAGCAGTCCATGATGCTTTGAATATTCGTTTCCAGCACCACGATCCAAATGCATCAATTCACCTCCAGCCTGCCTTATTAAATGTCCAACTCGCCTGCCTATGAGGCCACGGAGAATACCCTGGCTTGGGTCAGGCCCACCTTAGGTCTCAAACTAACATCCTTGCTCTTTGATACTCTAAAGAGATCTTGTACAGCACATTGACCTAATGCAATAGGTGTTTTAATCTCCTGACTGCTGATTCCATGAGCATTGATTATGGATCCAAGCAAGACAATATCCTCAACAACTTCAATCTTTTCTCCAGTTATCATGATGCTACCTATTGGTCCAGTTGTGAAGCTTCTGGTCTTCCTTATATTCAGTTGTTATCCATGCTGAAGGCTGCATCCTTGATCTCTATCAGCAGTGCTTCAAGTCCTCCTCACTTTCAGCAAGCAATGTTGTGTCATCTACATATCACGGGTTGTTAATGAGCCTTCCTCCGATCCTGATGCCACCTTCTTCTTCATGCAACCCAGCTTCTCTCATGATTTGCTCAGCACACAGACTGACCAAGTATGGTGAAAGAACACAGCCCTGGTGTACACCTGTCCTGATGTTAGACCACGCAGCATCCCTTGGTTCTATTTGCACACTCCCTCTTGATCCGTGCGCTATTTCCACAAGAGCACAATGAAGTGTTCTGGAATTCCCATTCTTCTCAAGATTATCCAGAGTTCGTTATAATCTACACAGCGAATGCTTTGGATCTTGGCTGAAAGCAGAGAATACCAGAAAGACGTTTACGTGTCTTTTATTGACTATGCCAAGGCATTCGACTCGGGGGAGGTTACGTTTTAACTTTTCAATGTCCAAATCATGCAAACACAGGAATCTCCATCAGCGAAAGTTTAAGCATCCACAATCAGCCAGGACAAAAGCTACTTGGGAATAAATAGGGTTCTGGAATCTGTTTGTGAAGGAAGAAGCAGTAGAAATAAAGACAAGTGGGTGAGAATGCCCAGACACTGCAAGGGTCTGCCAAGGGCAAGGAGTGAGTAAGGGGAGCCTCCTGGGAAAAGAAGCGAGCAAGATGACTTAGAGTTAGGTGGGGGAGAGTCTTGCGTGCACACTGAGTCAGGACTGTGTAGGAAACAGGCAGCCACTGATGGTTTTTGAGCAGGAGAGTGACTGATTCCACCTCAATCCACGTTGAGTGGTTTCCATTGCTTAGGCTAGACCACTGCCTTTCTGATGGCTGGAAAGACATCTCAGGATTGCGGTGGGGCCAGAAGAGTCACAGCACAGGCGATGTTGTCTTTGGTCTAATCAGCTGATGCAGGCACCCGTCAGACCCACACACTCTTTTCTTGGAGGAGCCTGTGATCAAGCCAGCAACATTCGTCATCCAAATCAACACTGGCGTTGGCACAGAGAAGTACGATTTTCAAAACCGTCTCATGCCCGTGGTGTAGACTAGGACTGTGAAACTCAGAGACAGACAGTGACTTCCCCAGAACACACAGCAAGGAACCATGTGCTCACACCTAAACGCAAGGATGTCTTGTTCCCGCTCTAGATGGGCTGGCGCACAAAACACGACCCTAAGAAACAAGCGAGATCTCCACACATGGAGTCGTACGCTACGCTCACGGACACCAAACCAAACTCACCCCCAGGAGTCCATGCCGACTCTGAACAACCCACAGGAGAGGGCAGAATTGCCCCTGTGGGTTTGCGAGACTGTGATTCTTTATTGGAGTAGGAAGCCTCGTCTTCCTCCCACAGAGCGATTGGTAGTCTTGAACTGCTGACCCGGCAGCGGAGTTTAAAATGCGCATATCACCAGAGTGACATACAGATAGGATGCGATACCAGTCCAGGGTCGGTCAGCCTCCTTCAGAGAGATAAGGACCAAGTCTGTGGAAACAAGAGAGGCTTCAGAGAAGCAAAGGACTCTGAAGGAAGAGCAAGCAAGTAGGAGGATATCGTTTGATATTTCTCGATAAAGATCAAAGACGATGTTACCATGAAATCAGCGGGCAGGGGGCCCACAGCACAGGCAGTGGCAAATACAGCCGGAAAGGAGCTTGATGCGCGATACAAGGTATATACGCGCAGTGAGGCCCTGTCCAGCTCAGTCCGTGAACATATTTCCCCCCAAAGAAATCATTGAAAATCAAATAATTGGTCCCGAGGCCCCCAAATGACACATACATTCTAGCCATCTCGCTGCCTGTCACTGTCTCAGGGACGCTGTCTCCATCGAGTTGTGTCTGATTTATTCAAATTCACAGTCACTTTTCAACCTCTTCGACGGTCGGGGTTCTTGGTTTTGTGGTCGATGATTTCACACCTTTCGCTACATCAGCAGCTTTAGTCACATTTTTGTTTTCAGAAACATCGATCAGGTCGACTGAGCCGTGTTGTATTCAGCCGCCAAAGCAGACAAGTGGCAGTCCCATTCTAATTTCGCAACGGTTTCTTTCTCTATCGTGGCTCACGGTTTTCCTCTTCGCTTCACTGCTGGGCTTGCTAACTTGCTTGGAGCCATGGTTCTGATGTCCGATACAAATGAAGAACAAAAAGAAAGCGCAGTGACAACTGGCATCGTGCCCGATGAATGCACTGACTCGAGCGCTGCGTGTTGTCCGAACAAGAGAGGTGCTCCGACGGAAGCGCCACTCCTGTGAGTCCCCGGTGAGGCTGGATGGGGGACTCTCTCCTGGCCAGTACAGGTTTTTTCAAGTCAGATTTTCCGCACGACTGTCGAGCAAAGCTATGGACGCGGAGCAGAGTGTTTGCACGCTTTGCTACTTGCGTAGCAGAAAGGTCAAACTTGGAGCCTTTCCAGAGCCAAGGCGTCGCTGTATGCGGAGACAGGGACTGAGCATGCTCCAAAAGGCCGCCTGCCCTGGGGAGCAGGGAAAGGGGTGCAATAGCTCCCACTGAGCCAAGATGGAGTGGTGCCTGAGTGGCCACCCGGCCAATGAGATTTGCCACGCCTGGGTCAGCTCTGGTCAGCGTGACTCTCAGACGGATGGTTTGAACACAGACCCTGATCTCTGCTCTGCTGACAGTTGGTTAGCTATTAAAGAAAATTTACTCAGCTCCTTTTAATCTTACGAGACAGGATGGCGCTTTCCCTTCATCCAGCAATAGTCCGGGGGGGGGGGGGGGTGAAGACACTGACTACTGTAAGGCAGAGACTGTCCAAGGCCAGCATGGTTGCCACTACACAATGTCCCTCCAGCTCCACAAAGGTGTCAGCAAGGGCCTTCAGCATGGATTACATCGCAACACCAAGAACACGAACATCCATCATGACCCCAGTTCTACCTTATAAATCCAGCTAGACCAGAGCAGGAAACACAGAGAATCCAGCACAGATAAACCCCTCAGGACCGACAATGGGAGTAAATACCAGGAGGGCAAGGGGAAGTGGCAGGAGGAAGCGGAACTGATCAATCATCTACATATAACCCCCTCCCAGGGGGACAGACAACAGAAAGGTGGGTGAAGGAAGACTTTGGTCAGTGAAAGACATGAAAAAATAATAATAAGTTATAAATAATCAAGTGTTCATGAGGGAGGGAGGGAGGGTGGGAAAGGGAGGGGGAAAATAAGGAGCTGATACCAAGGGCTCAAGTAGAAAGAAAATGTTTTGAAAATGATGGTAGTGGCATATGTACAGATGTGCTTGACACAATGGATGGATGGATGGATTGTGATAAGAGCTGTATAAGCCCCCCGTAAAACGACCAAAAGAAAACAAACATCCTCACAACTGGACCAATGAACACACCATGATAAACAGAGAAAAGAAGTTGTCAACACCTTCATCGTACTTGTATACAGAATAAATACCCATGGAAAAAGCAGTCAAGAAGACAAATGGTGCTTCATTGGGTTGATCTGCCACCAATGGCCTCTTTAAAGGGTTCAAGAGCAAGGATGTCATGCGGAAGGCCTGACTCAGGCCCTGATGTGATCCCTCACTTCGCGTGCATGTGACCGTAGGACCATGAATGAGAACGACTGCCGAAGACGGGAAGCACCTGAGTGATGGTGTGGACAAAGAACACTGAGGAAGCCACGGACTTCGAGAAGAATGAACACATCGGTCTTGGAAGAAATACAACCCGAAGGCTCCCTGGCTGTGAGGATGGCAAGACTCTGTCACATGTACTTTGGACACATCCTAAGAAGGGACCGATCCCTAAAAGCACATCGTGCTTAGTCAAGTAGGTCAGTAAAAAAGAGAAAGGTCCCCCACGAGACAGATGGCTACCGCAGCTTCAACAATGGGCTCGAGCATCATGATTGTGAAGACGGGGCAGGACCAGGCGGTGCTTCTTCCGGTGGTGCAGGGGGTGGCGGTGAGCCGGAGCCGACCTGGTGGAACGGCAAATCAAAACAGGAAGCGTAGACAGCAGGAAGGGATGGGAAAGACGGGCCGACAGGAAGGGGAAGCGCAGGGAGGACACGGGAAGAGAGCTGTGACGTGACGGAGACACGGGGAAGAAGCATGAAGTGCTGTGTTACATTCAGGGGACCGATGTCCCAAACGAAATGTATATGTAGTGTGGAATGGAAAAGACGAAACAGAAACAAAAACAGCTTGCTATGTGGATTTTCACCCTCGCCGACCAAGTAAGAGAGGCCAGCACTCGGCATGTCAGACGGGCTCCACTTGGCAGTCCCAAAGCAAAAGCCCAGCTTTCCCACGGCTGGCTGCGCAATCACCAAAAGGCGTGATTCGAGGGCCCACGTCTTTGTTTCCAAAACGACCTCAGCAGGAATGGTGTCACGTTCGACATCGTAACAAGCGTTTCCCTAAGAGCCAGAGCCTGAATAGAGAGGCGCACATCTGTGCGCCTCACCGCACTGTTCACAGTAGCAAGAAGACGGAAACAACCCAAATGGCCATCGGTGGAAGAACGGATGCAGACACGTCAGTGCATGCACACCACGGAACACTACACAACGTTAAAGAGCAACAATGAATCTGCACAGCACCTCACGGCATGGATGGACCTGGAGGATATCGTGCTGATGGGAATTAGCCAAGCGCAAAGGAATAAATAGTGTATCAATCACTGTCATACAGCGTTGAGAGAGGATTTTCACAATCAAAGGAACTCTCTTTAGTGGGTATCGGGGTGGGAGGGAGAGAGAGGGTAGGGGAGTCATGGGATAAAGAGCTGACAGGTGTCAACTTGGGGGAAAGGAAGATACTATTCAACAACAGGGAGATGTGCAAGAAAGGATGGGAGGTGTGGTGAGTTGCTGAGTGCAAAGTTAATCAATCACCCTATAAGCTTTTACCTAAAATTCACGATAAAAAGCGTTCTTTGGTTGTTTGTTTGTTTGGTTGTTTGTTACTGGAAGGTTTAAGGGGGGCGCGTCATGATCCTGGAGTACACTGCTGTGGTAGCGCAGGATGTCTGCACCTACACGAAAGACCAGTTAATGCAACTGTTATTCAAATTTGCACACCAACCACTCAAACTAGTGCTGAAAAACATTGAAGAATGCTACCAATTTCTTCAGTCTAAAATTGAAGAAATATTCAATCAAGATGCATTAATGATTACTGGTCATTAGGATACAAGAGCTGGAAATGTAGAAAGATCAATAGTTGAAAAAAGGGGCCTTGGCGGTTGTAAGAGGGTCACTATGAATCATAGCGGATTCAACGGCACCTACCAACAATGCCCGGGATACCAATCATGCGTTCCATTTTAACAACTTTCCATTTTCCTAGATTCATATTCTGTTCCATGTTGCAATTATTAATGGGTGGTCGTGGCTGCGTTCCCCATTTCTCGTTGTGTCACATCAGCAAACGGAGGTCCTGGGTGTTTAGCTCCATCCATGTCACGGGCGTCAGCACTGCTGTGAGGATCTCAGGATTCTCGCATTTGGCAGTTGTATAATGATGTAACCATCTCCTTGATGGGATCCGCCCGACGTAATCAGCCAATCAGTTGTAAAGGGTCAGGATGGGATCCAACCCCCTTATTCAGGCCAGAGCCCTGGCTGATGCAAGGGGAGCTTCCTGGCTGTGTGACCCTCCTCCTTGGTGTCTTTTATCTTAGACAAGATCAAAGGAAAGCGAGCTGGACGAGGGGGAAGTTGACTTCCACCAAGAGAGAAGACTGGGTGTGGCGTGTGCACCCTTTGGACTTGGTCCCCTACGATGAAAACCTCCTAAACCCCAAGGAAGATAGATGCCCAGGCTCACGAAGATCTCCCAGGGATGGCCGTTCCGCAGATGTGGACTCTTTCTCTGGAACCGACACGGAAAGAGAGCCTTTCCCTAGAGTGGGTGGCCGAGATTTGGGCTCTAGTCTCACTCCCTAAAACGTGCTTTGGACAAGTCCCTGAAGAAGGACACCATGCTTGGTAAAGTGGAGGGTCTGCGAAACCCCGACCAAGGGCGCAAACAGCGGCATCGTGAGGATGGCGCAGGGCCCGGTGCCGTTTCATTCTGTTGTGCTTCGGGTCACCGTTAGTCGGGACCAACCTGATGATGCCAGATGTCAGCAAGCAAGCAGAAACCTGGGAGGAATCCGTTTCTCTTTGGTGAATCCGCTCCTCTGTGCCGTCCCTGCTGTAGCAGTGCTAGATGACGAAGATGCCAGGGCCTTTTCATGATTCCTGGTACGGCATCGTGGTTCATAATGGAACTCTTAGCTCTTTCATTATGAAGAGGAGTGCTGGTGGTGCACTGGGCTAAGCACTGGGCTACCAACCAGGAGTTTGGCTGTTCAAACCCACCAAACACTCCATGGGCCAAAGGTAAGACAGCCTCCTTCTTGTCCAGGGAACCCAGTTCTACTCGGTCCTGGAGTAGAAGCAGGAGTCAAAGGAGACCTGACAGCAGCAGGTGTGGTGTGGCTGACTATCAGTCTTCTACCACCTGTCGGCTTCTCATACTGCACAGGCATGCCTATCACTATGGTGACAGCAGTCATGCTGCCAGTATTTCAAATGCCAGCAGGGCCACCCACAGTGGACTGGTTGAAGAAAGGGCCTGATTAGCCGATTCTGAACATTAGCTAATAGGAAGCCTATGGATCACAAGAGAACACTGTCGGATGGAATGCCGGGAGGTGAGCCCCCTTCTTGAGAAGGAGCGCAAAGCACCCAGAGGCCACCACACGGACTGAAGCACCTGGTGGTGGTGCCAGTGGTACAGAACCAGGCAATGTTTCTGTTTCTTCTCAGTAAGCATGAGCAATGGGCCAGGAAGGCGCTCCCTGGGGTGTATCTTGGAATGGGCACTAGCCCAGGGTGGGGCACATACCACGGACCGTGGCTGAGCTTCTGGAAGCTGCCACATCATGGGACAGTGGCATCCAGAGCCACATTAGGTCAGACTGATGGCCAGGAAGGGTGCATCGGCACAGACTCTTGACCTGGCTCAAAAGGCTGCATCGCCGAGGAAGCGTTCCGAATAGGTCAGCCCTTCTCACCAAGGAATGTTCCGGGGAGTCGAAACAGATGGAAAGAAGTGGCCTATCTTTGAGAAGACAATGAGGACGCCTGGTTATCAAAATAGCCAACTGCTATCGCGCTAACCACATTCCATGGTGACCCCAGGTCTGTTGGAGTGGAGCCTCACTGCACACGGTTTGCAGTGGCTGGTTTTCCAGAAGTAGATCACCTGGCTTATCTTTGGGGGTGTCTCCGGGCCCCCTCGAAGCCCCAGACGTCCAGTTCATAGCCAAACATTTCAACCCTGGGCACCACCCAGAGGCTCCCCATGAAGTCAGAGGTGTGCAAAAAGAAGCAGTGCGGGGCATCCTGTAAGAAGGTGGTGTCCTCCCTGCCGGCGGGGCGGTGAGTCTGGTCGGAGCCGTCATGACCCCGAGCAGAGCTGCCCCTGTGTGTTTCTGAGACGGGTGCCCCAGATGGGGGTAGAAAGCCTCATCTGTTTTCTGAGTTACTGCTGGTGGTCTCTAGCTGCTGGCCTGGGCTCAGGACCCCAGTGAGTAACAACTACACCACCAGGGCTCCTCTGTGCCCCCAAGGGTGCCCTTGGCCAGCCCCACGTCTTGCCCTGCAGATCCCAGGTTTTCTGTGTGTGGCGGAAGCATAGAGAAGCTCCCCTGCCTGATTAGCTGCTGCCTCTGTCCTGTCTGCTTACCCACCGTGAAGCCCTTAGGGTGATTGGCATCTTTCAAAGTACAAGTGCCCGCCGAGGAGCCGTTTCCCCATTTTGTCTGGTGCTGCCTGACAAGATCACGAGGCATGGTCCCTGCCCAGTGGCTGCGCCTGTCAGGTTTGTAGTGGGTGCTGCGCCGGCCCCATTCAGGGCTGAGGCCCCGCGCCCCCCGCTGTGAGAACTGGCTGCCACCTGCTCATAGCTGAATGAGCTCATCTCAGGAAATGGCCTTCTCCGGAGGAAGCTGAGATACTGAGAGAGAAGGTGAAAGAGTTAGCCTGCTGTTGATCAAACGCCTAGAAATAAGATGCAGGATTCAGCGGAAAATCCAAAATGCGACAGCCCCCTCCCTTGCGGTAAAAAAAATCCTTTTAAGTTCCATTGGTAGGGATGTCCTGGCTCAGGAAGGAGGCTAGCAAGGCCATCAAGCTAAGGAGCCAGAGGAGAAGTACCCCTCTTCAGAGGCCTCTGGGGTGGGAGGGCTGGGGAGTGGGGGGGTGGTCTGGTAAATCCAGGCACAGAAGCACCACTCAAATATAGATAAACAAGGGTCCACCCATGAAGCTTCAGGGGACGGTGCTCTATTGGTTCCTGTGGAAAGTAGGTACAAATAATTTCCGAATGATCATTGCAAAACCTGCCTGTTTAGTTATCCTGTGATCATTGTGAAAACCTACTGATCGCCTTCTGAAATCATTGTTTGAAAACCTGCTTCTAGCACATAGTTTGATGTATATAATTTGCTTGATTTTCACTGGATTTTGGAAGCAGTCTGAAAGGAGAAGCCAAGCTGGTTTTTTTTTTTAATTTCCATAAGAACTTGCAGGGATAAACTTAGAATTTCCTGAATCAACCTGGCCTCTCTTCTGGCTACAGTGACAAGCGCTGCGGGACCTCTTGCAGCCCCACGAAACGGGTAGCACACACCCAGCAGCTTCTCAGTCCAAATGCACAAGGGCTCAGCACCCTTGCCTCAAATAAGGCTTCTTTGAAGGACCATCCAAGTCCCCAAGCCCCCTGTGAGACGGCTGAGACATCTGTTACGATGGCATCACAGCCAACTTCTCAGACTGCCCAGTGGGACACACATGGTTTAGTCCCCAGGGAAGTGCCCAGCAAACTTTCTGCACACACATGTTCTCAGAGTCTGAGAAACAAGGCTGGTCAATGGCTGGTGTGTATGGTCCAGTTGCCTTGGAGAGGACTCTAACTGGTGGCACCCCCATGTGTGTGTGAGGTCTGCACCCCATTCCCAGAAAGGGATAGTTTTCCGGAAGTAGATTGCCTGGCCTTCCTCCCGAGGTGGATGCCAACCTCTAGCAGAATGTTGATGGCTGGCGTCACTCGGGGTCTCTTCCATGTTTATGGGAGAAACCAAAGGGAAGCAGATGGAACTGCTACTGGTTCCCTGTGGTCACTCCCTCCATGGTCAGTCCTCAAGGCTGAGAGGCCACTTGCTCTCCCTTGGGTCCCCGTTCCAAAAGCTGAGCAACGATGGTGTCCCCACGGAGAGAATGGCGGTGTAGTGGTTTGCTCACTGGGCTGCTCGCTGCAAAGTCAGCAGTTCAAAACTGCGGCAGCCATACAGGCACATGAGGGGACTTTCTACTCCCATAAAGAGGTGCCGTCTCAGAAACACACAGTGGCAGTTCTACCCTGTCCTCTAGGGTCACTCTGAGTGGCCTGGATCGACTGGATAGCAGTGAGTTTGAGGTTGTTTATTTTGAGAGGAGGCCAGAAAGGGCCTGTGTAGAGAGGTGTGGTGTCTGGGCCATGCCCCCGCATGATCAAGGAAGCCAATCACAGGGCAGGGAGCCAGGAGGCTGAAGCACGCTCCTGGGGACTGAGTGCCCCCTCCCCACCCCAGCCCCAAGGGCTCCTAGCTAGGGGCACATTGAAAGGTAAGCAGCACGGATTCTGGGCGAAGGGATGGTTTGGGGTCTTCACTGGGAGAGCCAGTTCCAATCAGGCCTCTCCCACTGGCCATCCCTGAAAAAACTCACTAGGGCGGAGTATGATGCTGCTCCACTCTCATCCTGCCAGGCCTGCCGTGGAGAGTCCCATCGGTCCTTTCGTTCCGTTTCCACACCCAGAGCCAGGCACGCGGCGGGGCACTTGGATATCTGCCTTCAAGGGGCTTGTTCACAAACAAGGTGGGTAAAGACAACTACAGAGCAACCGGCAGCCTGTGCAGGCGGGGCTGGTGGAGCAGTGACGGCCTCGCTTCCATTAAGGCTTCCTAGAAGTCCCGCGGGGGGCGCTGAGCCCAAAAGGCCACTCACCAAATGCAAAAGGACGCTAGTATGCCCCCCGGAGAGAAGAAACAAAGCTGAATTTCCACTTAGAGCCATGATTCATGGAGGGTGGGAGGCAGAGGGCCACGGGAGGACGGCGTGCATTCCGAATCTTAGCCTGGCTTTCCGTAAGTGGCAAGAACTCCCTCCCAGCTCACCGAAGGCCCAAATTAGCCCAGAACAGCTGATAGGCAGCTGGCCACAGCCTCTCCAGGCTAACGTTTCACATGCAGTCCAGACATATGGCTGTTTTCATCGGCATCAAATCGTGCCCATCCACTTTTATAAGAGGCCCTCGCTTGGGATGAGGCCTACTCCCTGTGACTGATTCATTTCTAACCCACTTATTCCTACAAGGTTTTTAAAGGGGCCTTTTAAAACTGGGGGTAAATTATGCCTATATAAAGATTACATCCCAATTTCACACAATCATATTTGCTCTCACATTCACGTCTGTGTCAGAAGGTGTGTGGACCGTGGGAGCCCGGGGAACCTACAGGGTCATACTGCGAGGTGAGCAGATGGAAGCTACCGGTGTCTCTGTGGGAGAGGGAGGAGGCTCTCTAGTCTTGTAACGAGTCACAGGCTCACAAGCCCACAGCGACAGTCCTACCCTGTCCTGGAGGGTCGCGATGCGTCAGAACTGACTTAGCAGTGACTTAGGGGGTGTTGTTTCTGTGGACTGTGGGTGCTGGGTGCCGTCGGGTTGGTTTGGACTCACAGTGATTCAATCGACAGCAACAGCAAACACCGCCCGGTCCTGTGCCCTGGTCACAGTTGTTCTGTTTGAGCCTGTGGTTGGCCTCCACGGTGGCAGTCCACCTCCTCGAGTGTCCTCCTCTCTTTCAACGACCTTCCACTTGACCCAGCGTGATGTCCTTATTACACGATTTCTCTCTCCCGACATGTCCAAAGTTGATGTGAGAGGAAACTCTCCACCTCCGCCTCCATAGAGAGGAAAACGAGCTTTCAGTACGTCCTTCCACAGTCCATCTGTCCGTTTTTTGGACTGTGGTGCACACACGTGTTGCTGTGACGCCGGGAACAATGCCATCGGTTTGAAATGCCAGGCGGGTCACCCATGGGAGGCAGGTTTCAGCCACACTCCTGTCCTCTTGGGAAAGGACCCCGCCACAGCCCATGGGACTGCACAGAAAGATTAGTCACAACTACAGGCGACCTGGAACGGAAGGGCTTTGGGCAAGGAAAAAATACCCCCAGAAAGATGACTTTAGGCCAAGGGGACCATCATCTGAGAGAGAGAGGTCCAGCATGTAATTTCCTAGTCCGGAATCAAAGCCCTGCTCTGGGGACATTTCTGACATTCCTAGAAAGCCAGCTACTTGCTCATAGTTGCTTCCCGTTTCCTTCTGGTGTACAATTTTTAAATTGGTGTAAACCCCTTTTTTGATGGGGGCAGGGGTTGGGGGCTTCCCTTGGCAACTCCAGTCCTGGCTGCTCCTCGCCAAGCCTATTTCCCATCCATCTCTGCCTTAGGTTCTCAGCCGCCCCACGTGAGACCCGGAGCGGCAATGCGGTGCTAACACGTGGGCCCCCTGGAGGCTGGAACGCCAAGAAAAACACCAACCCCCCCTGCCATCGAGTCCATTAGGCCTCACGGCGACCCGATAAGACGGGCTAGAACTGCCCCTGCAAGTGTCTGACTGCATGGGGATGACTGGTGGTTTCTCATTGCGGTCTAACCCGTCCCCACTGCACCTGCCGGGCCGGCCGGCGGGGACTCGCCACCCACGGTGCTTGCGGCAGTGGTCCCCGGCACACATCAATCACAAAGATGTCACAGGAGCCAGCATGCTTCTGCGCCCGTGTGCTTGGCGCCGCCGGGGGTTGGAGCAGACTCCACAGCAGTGAACAATGGCCTCCTGCTCAAAGAGGAGGGGCTGTGCCGGACACACAGAGCAGGGTCCGAGGAAGAACCTCATTCCAGATGCAGAAAAGCTGCAAACAACCGGCTCTTCCATACTCGGGGACACCCCGGGGTCTGGAGGTCAATGTGGGTCACGTGTCGAAAGGAAGGCAAAGGGAGGGTCCAGGGGAAAGAGACGGCCATGCATCAAAGCCTTGTCATTGGGGGCCAGTTGCACAGATGCCAGTTACAAATGCAGACTCTTGAGACCTGCCTCAGGCCTCCTGAGTCCGAATGGCATTGACAGGTGACCCTCGGTGATGTGCACACCCACAGAGTTGGGAAGCATCCTCTGACTGGCTCCCACCGCACCGCTGGAAGGCAGGGGAGGCGACAGAGTGCCTGTCAAACATCTCGCAGGGTCTATTCTTGTCCACCTGCTCCTTTGAACGGTCAGCGTCACAACACTTTCCAAATAGCGCTTCCTCCCTGAGACCTTCTCGATTTCCCCACGGACCCGGAACCAACGCAGGACGTAAAGCACACACGCTACCACTTTGCTCCATTCTCATTCTTTATGCTTGTAGCCCTCTGCTGGGGACTGTGTGCTGTACGTGGTTCACCAGCAGAGAGTCTGGACAACGGGAGTCCAGTAAGCGACTGAAGTGAGCTGAAGCGTGAACACAGCAGACAGAAAGTCCTATTAAAGGCAAAGAGGCCCGTGAGACCAGAGACAGCTAGGGGAAGGGAGGAGCTCCCATGCCCTGGTTGAGCACCCAGCTCAGGATCACAAGCTGAGCTGCACTTCTCCCACCAATCCCTCACACCAGGGTCCCCTCCCAAAAACCCCAGAGCTGGAGCCTCCCCACCTCTCCTCCAGGTAAGGCCTTAGCTTCTCCATTTACACATAGCAGCTTGGGCGGGGGGACTCCCTGGAAACGCTCCTCACAAGAGGACTGACAGGTCAAAGCAGGGACAGGAGGGACGGGCGTCTCGGGTGAGGCGGGGTGGAGACTCGACGACTCTTGTGGAAAGACTGCATTGAGGTCCAGGAGGATGTGGAAAAGGGAGTCCCCTCGCTTGGGAAGCAAGGCCGGCGTCAAGAAGAGGCACATGGGGAGCCCGTGAAACAGCACCGCCCTGTCCAGTTGTTCGGCCGCGCCGGAGACACCTTCTTCACAGCAGGGTTCCAGCTTCACAGCCTTCGAGGTGAAGGACACCCTCAGCGGTGGCGCCGTAGAGCGGCCCGGGCATCAGACTTGGCCTTCAAAGGAGGAGCCTCCAAATAAAGGGATTAGAAGTGAGCATCCATAGGCTGAGAAGTGGGTTCCTTATTACCATCAAGTCCATGCCGACTCATAGTGACCCTATAGGATGGGGTCGAGCTGACCCTTGTGGGTTTCCAAGACTGTAAGTCTTTAGGGGAATGAAAAGCTTCAGCTTCCTCCCAGGGAGTGGACGGTGGTTTTGAATTGCCTGTGTTGTTATCGATTGAATTGGGTTCCCACAAAATACGTACTGTCAACTCTGTGAATGGAATTTCCTTTGGGTTTTCTGCATTGGGCTAAGGAGGCCATATCTCAGGAGGGGTATCTGCAACTTTGGAGACAGGAGAGGAGCACAGATGAAGAAAGACAGATGCCAGACCACCCAAAGGTCACCAGGGAACAGACGCCGAAAGAGGCTGTCTTCTGTCTAGAGCCAACAGAGAGCCTTCCCATGCGGGCTGGCGCCTCTTGAATCTGACCGTCTCACTTCTTAAAGGATGAGAAAATGATGACGGTCGCTCTGAGCAGGACTGGGCTCGGGGGGCAGTGGGATCCGTGCGAGAACCCAGACAGGTGGCAAAGTACCTATGGAAATGGGGGAGTCTATAAGGAGCTCAGGAGAGGCCGAGGTTTCGGCAGTTCGAACCCACAGGAGGTAAATGAGGTGGTCAGCTTCAGAATGGGGCAGATCTACTCTGTCTTTCCCAGGTCCCAAAGAGCTGAATGGTAGCAGTTAGGCGGGGGAGGGGGTAGTAATTCAGCCTGGCAGGGAGGAGATCTTGCACCCAGGGCAGAGGGAATGGGAGGGGGCGTGCAGAGTGCATTTGCTTCTCTGGAGATACTGGTGGTAGGCAATGTTGGGAGGCATTTCTGATGGTCACAGCCAGGTTGGTGTGTGAGGGCTGGGGCTAATTGTCGCTTGTGGATAAGAGACCAGGGACGCTGCTAACCATTCCACGGAGCCCAGGACTGCTTGCCCACCAAGAATGAACTCGTCTCAAAGGACCACAGAGCCACGGTCGAGAAATCCTGTCCTGAACGAGAAGATGGCCATGGGAGGGAGATGAGGGGAAGGTGTGGTGGGACACATCGAGAAGGATGTGAGAGGAAGGGGCTGTGGGGTGGACTGTGCACAGGTGTGGTCCAGGAGGGGGCTCAGAAAGTCAGGATGTTGGGATCAGAGAGGGGAGTGCAGACAGATTCTGAATTTGGTTCACGTGGTAAAGTGAAATTGCTTAACGATGGCTCCTCTATCCGTGCCTTTGTGACCCCCCAACTAAATGACTAGGTGGGAGCAAGTCACTAAGGCACAGAGGACTGTAACTTGAGGACTGGTCAGTTTTGCCATTCGTCTAGGTGCCCGAGGGGACAGGAAGAGGAATCCCATCGAGAAAGAAGTCTCAGGAGCAGGAAGACGAATCTCATTAAGAAAGAAGAGTCACCAGCAGGTGATGGAGGCAGCAGAGGCCGCAGCACCAAGACCAGGAGACTGAGCAGCGAGCTGGCATCCTAACCCATGGAGGCAAAGGCCAAGGTAGTGTGTGGCTGAGACGGTGCCATTCCTTCACGTATGGCAGAGAAGGGGTGCCACGGACAAATGAACTGTACCCCAGTCGTGATAGTGGGGGGAGGAAGCATTGATGAGCTAGATGAAAGTTACCTTAGAAATCCAGCTAGACCAGAGCATGGATACTGGTACAGAAAAGAGCTCAAAATACAGGGAATCCAGGACAGATAAACTCCTCAGGACCAATAATGAGAGTAGTGATCCCAGGAGGGGAAGGGGAAGGTGGGGGGAGGGGGAAAGGGGAAACTGATCACAATAATCAACATATAACCCTGTTCCAGGGGGAGAGACAGCAGAAAAGTGGGTGAAGGTAGACAGCGGATGGTATAAGACATGAAAAAATATATCATTTATAAACTATAAAGAATTTATGAGGGAGGAGGGGTGGGGAGGATGAGCTGATACCAAGAGCTTAAGTAGAAAGGACATGCTTTGAGAATGATGACGGCAACAGATATACAAATGTGCTTGACACGATGGACGGATGGATGGATGGATGGATGGAGTGTGATAAAAGCTGTAAGAGCTCCCAATAAAATGATTTCAAAAACTGTGCCCCTTATATTTTATAATTTGTTGGTTTCCCTGAGAAGCCCCAAGCCTGTGAATATTGTCTGTGAGTTCTGTGTGGTTCCTGAAATGGATGATTGCACCCGCAGAAAGGTACATGCTGTGGGAGGCAGGGTTGGGGTCAGAGTAGAATCCAGAGGATGAAGGAAGGTGGAAAGAGGGCGGGAGGAAGGGAGAACCAATCTTAATGATGGACACATAACCACACACACCCCAGGGGACAAACAACAGAAACCATGGGATAAGGGAGACAGCAGTGGGTATAAGATATGAAAATAACATTAATTTATCATTTATCAAGGGGCCACGAAAGTGAGAGGGGGCTAGGGAGAGAAGTTGACACCAAGGGCTCAATAGAAAATAAATCTCTGGAAAATAATGATGGCAACATATGTACAAATGTGCTCGATACAATTGATATATGGATTGTTACAAGAGATGTTAAGAGCTCCCAATAAAATGATTTTTTGATTTAAAAAAAAACAAACACCAGACTCTGAAGAGGACACGTGCTACTTCCTGTGCCCCCCTCCCTCCTTTGGGGGGCTCTGAAAAATGTCAGCTCAGCCTTGACCCCACCCAAGCCTCTTGGAAGGAAGGATGTGGATTCCCTCTGCTTCCCACAGTTGTCAGTGGCAGGAAGGGGGTTCATGGCATAGGCCACCCCTTCAGAAAGTGCAGACAATCCCTGCCATGCTCCAGGCCCCGCTTGGCGCCTCACGTGAAAAGCAGCTATGACCAGAACGGCTCTGCCCACTTTCATGACCCACCCCAACCTCCACTTCACGCACCCCCACCAAAAAACCACGCATAACACACATTTCCCCAATCCGCTCAGACATCCATCCAAACGGAGGATGTGACTTATGCAGCCAAGCCCCATCCAAAAGATCTTTGTTGCTATTAATCAAAGCATTAAAAAAAAAAACAAGTAAAGCCAGACAAGCAAAGGAAAAACAGATCATTGGCCAACACCATAAAAGCACTCACAATTGCTTAATCAGACAAGAGGATAGTCGTTAACTGTCCATCCAATTCCAATTTAGAGCCAAGATGCCGAGCTTCAGAGTCCTCTGCAGCCATGAATGAACCATTGCCTCCTGCCTACTCTTTGCCATCTCTCTCCAATGTGCCCACCCTGCCTCCCCAGGCCCGGCTCCCATGGACAGATGAGCAAGCAGGGCATTCTGGAAGGTTCATCATTCTGTAGAAACAAGGAGGGGCTCAGTAGCTCATTTCACAGTTAAGGAATCACTTAAAGCCATGTCTTCTGTATGTACCAACATTCCTCCTAAGACCACAGACTTGAGAAGTACTTGGTTGCCCCCAATGCTGGGGTGCTCACTACTTCACCAGGCAGCCAGGTCAGTTGTTAGACAATGGTTACTTACAATGTCTTTGTTTCTACTGAATCCAGTTCTACATACCCATCTGTGCCTATTTGTGCCCTCTCCCACATTCCAGGGACTTGTTCAACTAGCACTGGTTGAGTCCCTGCGAGTGCCCACCCAGTGCTAGGCACTGAGGACACACCGGCCACCAGATCAGGCTGGGTTCCTGTCACCACAGAGCTGATGGCCCACCTCTCTGACCATCGTAGCCTTCTGTCGCACAGACAAGCACCTATGGATGTCCCACCTCTTTTCTGGTGGGTTCCAGCTGCTACTTCCCCATTCCCTCCCACCAAGCTTTGGAGAGAGAAAAAGACTGCCCTTCCCTCTACTGGGAATGGTTGCTGAATCCTTGAGGTCAATCCTCAAAGGGACACAGCACTTGCAAAAAGGAGAAATTCAGGAGGGAGGGTATCCTGGATCTTGCATCCCTCGGTGGTACGAGGGATGACAAAGGTGGGTCTTACAGTTATCATCATATGGAGGAGCACACCGAGGATCAGAGAGGTGAAGCAGCCTGCTCAAGGGCGCACAGGAGGAAGCCAGCCAAACGCATGGATCGTCCAGGGAGCCCCCTGGCTGGATCAGGCATGAAGGGAGATTCCCTCCTGGAGTCTCTCCTTCCTGTCCAGTGGAGGTCCAAGTGGGTCTCTGGGCATCTTCTGGATCCAGTGGACATCACCAAGTGTGAGAGAAAAAAACAGTATTGTGGAAGACAGAGATGGCCAATCTACAAAGTATGAGGGAGATGCTTTTGTTGCTCACCCAGAAACGTTCTTCTCTAGGCTCCCAGGCATCTGACCAGGGTGAGCAGGCAGGAGTCCCACTCAGACTTCGGGTTCGGATGGTAGTGCACCCCAACTCACACATCTACTTGCCCCCTCCTCTCTCTCACTCACACTCACTGTACTGGGCATTTCACGGCAGAGACAGGGAAACCGGTGACAGAGATGCAAATCATCCCAACAGAGGGAGCCCCGCCAGCCCAGTGCCAGCATCACCCTCCTCCCTGGAAAACAAACACACCCTTCCTCCCCAGCCAACTCTCCTTTCCCTTTCATCTCCTCCCTCCTAATTACCCCAAGGTCAGAACACCCCAGGGCCAGAACACCCCAAGGTCAGAACACCCCAGGGCCAGAACACCCCAAGGTCAGAACACCCCAGGGTCAGAACACCCCAGGGCCAGAACACCCCAGGGTCAGAATACCCCAGGGCCAGAACTACCCCTTGGTGAGAACGCTTGGGACTAGCAGCAAAGCAAATTCCACTGGGCTGAAGGAGAGGGTTGGTGGCCATCTTTGGCGATGGGAGTTGATTCAGAAGGATACACAGACTTGGCCAACCTGCTGGAGAAGGAATGGCTCCACATCCCTTTTCAGCAGTTCCTTAACAGGGCCCCAGGAGCAGTCTGGCTGCTGCAAAGAGGGGGTGAGGCTGGGGGACTCCTGAAATCACTACAATGTGTCTTAGTTTGGGGGCTTGTGTTTCCCCCTATCTTGTGAATAGGAGACATATTGAAACAGGGAGTTTTCCCCTTTGCTTCGGCTTTTGTGAGCCTCAGAACTACTTGTCAGCCCTCCCGTGCACGGTAAGGCTTTACTCTCTCCATCAGTCCTACTGGCATAGCCGTCATTATATTACCAGGATTATTTGCCGAAGGTCCCTGCATCGTGTCAGTGGATTGCACCCAGCTGCTAACCCAACAGCTGCTGGGTTGAAGTCAGCCAGCAACTCTATGGAAGAAACACTGGTCAATCTGTTTGTGTAAAACTTAGTCAAGAAATACCCACGGAGCAGTTACCCTCTGGAATGCTGGGGGTCTCCATGAATCAAATCTGATTCCATGGTAACATGTTCACTTTGGGGGTGGAGAGCTATTATTCTCCTATTCTTTATCCCCATCCACTCATTTCCTATTTTCTTTGTCGCACTAGCTGAAATGTTCTGCCCTCCCCACAATGATCTGTTGAGCAAGGTGCACTCTCAACCCATACAGACTTGGCTTGACTCCATCCAAGTGAAGCTGCATGTGGGAAGGACTTGGTGGGGGAGCAGATTATGCCTCAAGGGAGGTGAATCCAAGGACCATCTGAATTAAGAGCAAGCCAAAGAGAATGAAGGCTGGTGGAGTCTGGGACTGTGGATCCTACCATGGACCAGAAGTTCTCTGCTCAAGCGGGGGTGGTTTGTCACCCTCTCTGCCACCTCTTCATCTGAAGTCAGAGTTTAGTGAGCTGCCAGCCCTCCCTGGGTTTTCAAGACAAAGAAGGTAACCTGCCCTTGCCCCACTCCTCCGGTCCACTTGAGCGTGCTCTACCTGTAGGCTTCCCTGGCCATGTCACCCTGTCAGCAGCTGGCTCTCTAAACTGCCAATTTCCATTCTCCAGCAGAGCAAAGGGCCTGGTCTAGCGCTACGGCATCTCATGGACATGGACATCCCATTCCTCCAGTTCTGAAAAGGGAGCTGGGCTGGGCCTTCATTGCATGCTCCTGATCAGAATCTCCTGAGTAGCCTCAAGGGCTTCTCTTTCATTCCCTCCTTGGGGCATACTGAGCGCCTCTTGAGGTGGCTGTGTCTCCAGAGTGATTACAAATATTGTTCTGAAGGCCCGGCCTGCTATTGGCACGTATACAAATGAATGCTCCCACAGGACATGTTTTCTGGCCAAACTCAGCTGACCCTGACTCCTGGTCAGGCTGATGACCAGATTGGCAGTCCTGAATTCTGGGCTCACAGGTCTGACTCTCAGGCCTTGATGTAGCTCCAGCTACTGAAAGCACATTCAGGAGTCGGAGGGTCCTGAACCAGCAGCCACAGTATTACAAGACCCCCTGTAAGTTGGCCCGGGGTAGACATGGCTGAGCGGGGCCCAGGGGAGCCCTGATTGTGCATGTGATCCCCACCCACTGCCCTCAGATTAAGTAATAAAGAATAAGGAGCAACAGGACCTAGAACGTGCTCTTCCTGAAGATCTGCTGTGTGGACGGACCAAGGGTGTACTGCAGGGGTTAAAACCAGGAGAAGTGTGCGACAGGGTGTGTCCCTTTGTCATCCTTCTTCAATCTGGATGCTGAGCAAATCCCCAGAGAAGCTGAATTATATAAAGAACAACATGGCATCGGGATTGGAGGAAGGCTTATGGACAACCTGAGATATGCAGATGGCACAACCTTGCCTGCCGAAAGTGAGGAGGACTTGAAGCACGTGCTGATGAAGATCAAGGACCGCAGCCTGCAGTACGGCTTGCAACTCAATGTAAACAAAATCCTCACAACTGGACCAAGAGGGAATATTACGATAAATGGAGAAAAGGTTTAAGTTGTCAAGGGTCCACAATCAATGAGCAGTCAAGGGATCAAAAGATGAGTTGCATTAGGTGAATCTGCTGCACAAAACCTCTTTGGAATACTGAAAAGCAAGGATGTTCCTTTGAGGACTAAGGTGCGCCTGATCCAAGCCATGGTATTTTCCATGGCCTCATTTGCATGCGAATTGGATATTGAATAAGGGAGACTGAGATGAATTGATGCATTTGAATTGTGGGGTTGGCAAAGAATATTGAAAGAACTGGGCTGCTAAAAGGAGAGACCAATCTGCCACGGAGGAAGTATGGCCAGCATGCATCTCCAGTCCTTGGGGAAGGGCATCCTGTTTGGTAAAGCAGAGGGGCAGGGAGGGAGAGGAAGGCCCTGAAGGAGAGGGATGACTCGTGGCTGCAGCAATGGGCTCCAGCGTGGGAAAGAATGTGAGGGTGGCGAAGGGCCGGGCAGTGTTTCGTTCTGCTGGGCATAAGGTCACTAAGGGGCGGAGTGGACTCAATTGCACCCACCAAGCACAGCAACGAAGTCCATCTATGGAATGCCCCTTGTGCCTAGACAGGACCCCTTCTCCACTGTGGGTCTCAGCCCCTAGGAAGGTCCTTGAGAAAAGGCCACCAGCTTTCCCTGTAGCTGGGCTCCCTTTCAAAATTTATTTCTGTGTTTTGTCTTTTCAGGTAGAAAACGAATTGTCTGGAGTACTTTAACAGGCCGAAAATGTGATTCACTGAGTGTCACCTGAGAGGGGGTGAACATGGGGAGCCCCAGGAGGAGGGACAGGGGAGGGGACAGAGGGAGACGCCTCTCAGACAAGAGAGGTGATCAGGGAGGGGGTGGGCATGCAGAGCGGGGTGGGAATATCCGTGAACGGGATGCTGAAGTGTGGTATCAGGAAAAGGCGGACCTAGGGTGGAACAGCAGTCGAGGCTATACAGGGAGGTCTAGACCCCAGGTCCACCCTGTGCTCTAAGCATCTGTCTCATTTCCTCAATGGTGGGATTTGAGCTCCTCCAGTCCGGCGTCTGGGCTCTCAGGATTCTCTGCCCAGGAAACGGGCATGCTCCTAACACCTCCTTTAAAACATTCACAGCTGGTGTTTTCCCACGCCACGCCCTTCTTGTAGGGTGCTCTTACACCTGGTCCTTGTCACTGTATCTGAGGGACTTGCCCACCTCGGTCTGGAACCTGGAATCCCCCAGAGGCTGCATTATCAAAAGGCTTTGCAGTCTGAGTCCTCACCCTATCCTCACTCACCACTGCCGTGGGCTTGGTGTACAGAGAGGTGGGGAAAACCATCAAGTCATAGTGACTCAGTGGGGGAGTGTTTGGGTTTCCCAGGTGGTACATCTTCGCAGGAGTAAGCAGGCTCATCTCCCTCCCTGGATGCAGCTGGCGGGCTCAAACTGTTGATCTTGTGGTCAGCAGCCCATGGGGTAACTGCTGAGCACTCTGTGAATACTGAATGACATGTGTTTGAGATACTTCAAAAAGCCAGAGGTTGGTGGTGTCAGGAAGGGGGGCCAAGCAAAACAATCAAACTGAATGAAGGTAGCTTTGGGCTGGAGTTTTTACTTCTGTTTCAATGAGGTATCTGTCTGTTTGAAACTGTTGGGTGAGGCCACGGGCAGAGAAGAAGATGGGGAATGTGCCCGGTCTCAAGGGCAAAAGGCACTTGGTCTCTCCTTCACCTTGAAGGTCCTCATCACCCTGCCACCCCCAGCCACTCCTCGCCCTCCCTCCAAAGGAGCTTCTGGAGTTGGGGCTGGGGGCAAGCTGCCTGGAGCTCTGCGGTGGCCGCCCAGGGCCAGCTTCAAGCCCTGCGGTGCACTCTGCTCCCTAAGCGCCCTCCCCCTCCAGATCCCCAATACTACCCTCGATCTCCCAATGCCAACCAGCTGGGCAACAGCCCCATCCTCAGCCCTGCCGTAGAAGGAGCTCACAGCCCAGGGGTGCACAGTTCCACTGAGGGACCCTTACCTCCAGTCTTCCAATGGGGAGGGTACTCCCACCTTCCAAAGGGGAGGGTACTCCCATCCACACTCTGCCCCCCAACCTCCATTCAGAAACAACCCAGCCACGGGGGAGTAACCAGAAGACCCCCTTCCCCTCTCCTTTCCTAGGAGTAGTATAGTCAAGGGTGGATGCCGATGTCCCAGCCAACTCACGCACCCTGGGGACTCAGCTCTCAGCCCCTCCCCTGGCTCTCCCTTCACTTCCTCACCTTCTAGGTTCTCAGTGGAATAACCCAGCTTCCAGGTCTGCCCCATGCAAACCAAACCCCTTGAGTGTAGACAGAGGCAGCCTTGACTTGGAAGCCTCTTAAATCTGAGCTTGAATTTAGGCAGTCTTGACTTGGAAGCCTCTTAAATCTGAGCTTGAATTTAGGCCAGGACTCGAAACTTACCTCCACCACTGCCAGTGAGAAGGGTGCTTCCCCTGAGCCGCGGTTCCTCTCCAGACTCTTGAACCATGGACCCCACAAGCAGCCCAGAGGCATGCGCTAAGGGCTTACTGGCGTTGTTCTCATGTCAGTTTCCTAGTGCCTCATCAGAGTTGGCATTTTCAATAAAAACTCCCTCCAAAACATTGCTGTTTTCCAGAGGAGAAACGGAGGGGCTGGGGTTTTTTTCTTTTGCTTGTTTTTGCCCAAAGCTACTTAGCCAGTGGATAATCAGAGAGCCTCGACTCAAATCCAGCTCTTCCGGATTCCAAAACCCCCTTAGACTTCTCAAGGGTCCCGGAGCCCTGGACTCCCAGCCCCAGCCACCCGCCCCCCAGCCTGTCAGCCTGCCAGGCGCAGCTCCCACCCCCGGTGCCCTCCAGCCCTCCCACCCGCCCGCCCGCACTACCTTCCTTGGGCGCGTTCGCATCCCAGACACTCCACATCTGCACGAAGAAGAACGGCGTCCAGCAGACGATGAAGGCCAGCACGATGATGAAGGTCATCTTGACCGTGCGGATCTTGGCCTTGGAGATGAGCTTGACGCTGCTGACCCGCGCCAGGGGCATCAGCCCTCCGCCGCCCGTGGCCGCGCCGCCGGGCCCTCCGGCTGTCGCGGCGGCCGCCGCCGCCGTCTTGAGCCGCAGGTTCTGCCAGATCTTGAAACTGATGAGGCCGTAGCAGGCGGCCAGCACGATGACGGGCACGATGTACACGGCCAGCGTGATCCACGTGATGTACGCCTTGGGGCCCCAGGGCTGAATGAAGACGGCCCAGCAGTCGAAGACGCCGTCGGCCACCTCGCGCAGGGAGAAGATGTGCACTTGGGGCACGCTGGCCACCAGGCAGCCGAGCCACGTGGCCAGCACGGCCAGGCGGTCGGTGCGGCGGCGCAGGGCGCGCAGAGGCTGGCAGATGGCCAGGCAGCGGTCGAGCGACATGAGCAGCAGCAGGTACGTGGAGGCGAACATACCCACCACCTGCAAGTACTTGACCAGGCGGCACAGCAGGTCGGGCCCGTAGAAGCGGAAGGTGATGTCCCACAGCAGCTGCGGCAGCACCTGGAACACGGCCACCACCAGGTCGGCGACGCTCAGGTGCTTCATGAAGAAGAAGAGGCGCGAGTGTTTGTGGCGCGTGGTGCGCAGCGCCAGCAGCACGCACGCGTTGCCGCTCAGCGCCAGGAAGAGGATCAGGCAGAGCACGGCCACCTCCACGCGCGCCAGGGCCTCGTTGCGCCGTGGCGGCCCGGCTGTGGTGAGGTTGCCCTCGGCTCCCGGCGGCGCCACGCTCACGTTCGCCGCCGCCGCGCTCCAGTTGGCTGCCAGCGCGCCCTCCATGGTCGTGGCCCCGGTGCGCTCCGGGCCTGCGTGCCCTGTAAGGCGGGGCGCGGCTCCAATGCGCACACCTGGGTCCTTGACCGGGAGGGACAGATTGGCTGGGTGTGACCCTGAAACAAACCGGGGAGTGGGGGATGGGGGCGTGAAAGACGGTCCTGTTTCTCTGTGGACATGCATGCAGGCCAGTCAGTCTTCCTTCCAGGGAAACCCAGAGTATACCTCAGGGTTAAAGTGCTGGCCTGCTGGGGTTACTCACCCGCCATCCCCGGAACGCCCCTTTAGGGTACCTTTTTCTGAACCACTGCAAATGAGCGACGGTCCTCTGCCCTGCCGGAGCGCCTTCCTCGCAAGGATCAGCCCCTTCTGCTGCGGTGGAAGAGACGGCCATAATCAGCCACCTGCCTCCCTCCGGTCCGGGTCTGGGACTGTCACCCCAGCCGTCTCCCCCAAATTAGCTACTTTCCCCGCGAGCCCTCAACCCAGGCTCATGCTCAGCCACCTTCTCCAATAAGCACTCTGCAGATTCCCCGACAGCCCCTTGCCTGGGAATCCTGCCCTACAACCTTCTCACCTCCTTGTCTCTCAGATGCTCAGCCAGTGTCCCCGGAACGTCTTGAACGGCTGCTTCCCCCGCCCTCCCAACCCCGGCCTGGCCTCGGTTCGGCTGTCCCTCCTATCTCAGTGCCTACTCAGGACTCCCAAGCTCGACCTCCGGGACCCCTCGCCTCGGCTCCAAGCCCGAGCCTCCCGCACCTGGCACTCTCCAGTTCAGGACCGGCACTTTACATCCAGGGCTCTGCGCCGGTCCTGAGCAGTCGCTTACAATCGGTCAGAGCACATGCGCTTCCGGCAACCAGGTGTGCTGGGCACCCCACCGCCACCCGATGGCAGACCCCTGGCCACACTCCCCACCCATGCACAGCTACCTGTTCCGAGTCCGCAGGCTGGTCCCTAAAATGGATCTTCCCGGGGAATTTGCAGCTCCGATGACCGGCTCCAAGACGCTAGTGCCCCGCTCCGGGCCAGGTGGCTGCCGCAAGCGCCCGACCTGATTTTGCGCTCCTGTTTCGAAGCGTGGCGCCTCTGCTGGAACCCGCTCGCCCGCAACCTGTCCGTGCGCTGGATGGTATCCGAGACTCGCAAGCAGCTCTGCGGACGGTGCTGGGATGTGGCGCGGTCTGCCGGCGGCCGGCTTTTCTGCAGTCCGACGCTGGAACTGCGCCACCACAACGGTCCGCTGCGCGGCGCGCGAGGCCGTCCTAGGCGGGGTCCTGATTGGAGCGCCCAGCGCTGCTCGGCGCGTGGGAACAGACGTGCTGGATGCTTAGCTCTCGGGGGTTCCAAACTTCAAAGGGAAGAAGCTCATAAATAACACGTCTGGTTTCTTCCTTTATTGGTGTAGCTGCTCCTGAGGCTTAGAGAGTGATGTGTTCCCTGGAGTGGATGGTGATGAGGTTACAAAAGCATTTGTCTGAAATTTCCCGAACATGAGGTTAATGTCAGCGCTCCTCGCTCCGCACCCGTCCTGGTCCCCACAAGCAGCTTGATGTAATGGATTTAGCAGTGAATTCAAGTAAGAACTTGCCTGGACGTTCTGTTCGTTCGTGTACATTTCCGCTAATAAGTAATTAGAAATGCTTTCCATTCTAATCAGCATGGGGAGGTCTTCATTCTTCAGCAGTTTTTGAGAAAGATCAGCAAAATAAATAGGTAAATATGTCTCTCTTAATTTTAAAACGATTTTTAAAAAACCAATGGCCTGAAGCCTTTTGCACATCCTTGCCACAATTAAAAAGGAAAAATCTGAAATGATGCCTAAGAAAGAGAAACTGTTAAAGACAGCTTCTCTGCTCCCTTGTTCCCTCTCGATTCCAGAAACTTTTATGGATTCGTCTACAGCGGTCAGGAATTAAGTCAGGGAAAGACAACCAAAAAATCCAGGATTTAAATACATCCGCAGGGCTCTGTCATGTGTAGTAAATGCATATTTCCACCTGACGTGCCACTTCTCTATCTTTAATTACGCAGAGAGCATTGGATTAGCCAAGGACCAGGCTTCCCAAATGCAGCCACAGCTCTGTGCCAAGGCATCTGACTCGGGTTCTGTTTGAAGGAAGATCCTGCCAGGGTGAGCCAGGCAAGTTCAGCAGCTTGAAGAAGGAGCTGGGGGCAACAGCTGTCTTTTTCTTGCCCTTAAGAGTTGAGTCAAAATATTAATTACTATTATGTGTTATCTGAGTGATAGATTTAAATGATCAGAACCATCCATTGAGTATCTTGTGACCGTGGGGAAGTTCCTTCTGCCTGGGCCCGTTTGCTCAAGGGTCAAATGCAGGGAGGGAAGTGAGCTAGTGGTGTCCGCTCTACTCTGCTGGTTTTCCAAAGTGCTGTGATCTGTGCTATCGGAAAGCTTCATGCTAAGACTCTTAGCAGAGGTACAATGTGCCTTTCTCCTTCCATGGCTGGGTGAGGAGGGGTTTTTGCTTAACCATCCTTGTTTCATAAATGTCGGGAGGAAGAAGCTGGGCCTGTAAAGGAAACCCTGGTGGCAACAGTGGGTTAGGCATTGATTGGGTTGTTAACCAAAGGCGGCAGTTCAAAACCACCAGCCGCTCTGTGGGAGGAAGATGAGACTTCCACTTCTGTTAAAGGTTACGGTCTCAGACACCCTGAAGGGCAGTTCTGCCCTGAGCTCTAGGGTCACCATGAGTTGGAATCAATTTGATGGCAATGAGTTTGGTAGAGTCCCATTTGTCCTTTTTTCCTGAAGACACCTGCAGAGGTTAGCTGTTGTTTCCTATTGAAATAGTTAAGGTTTCTTGTGCCAACCTGGCCAACAAACACATATGGGACTAGTTGAAGGGTGGAGAGATAAATGGCTCAGTGAGCCTCGCCTTTTTGGTTTTTGGGTCTCTTGCTCTCTGATGGTTGGACCAGGGTGCAGCTGCCTTAGCCAGTTCCCTGCTTCAGGTGGCAAGGCTCACTTCCTGCGAGACGTCTCTGAGGAGAAGCCACATGGACCTGCCCTGATGCAGCCCTGGGTGCTGGAGCAGCTGCGTGGAGACCCCTGCCAGCGCTGAGGTGCTTACACACTCACTGATTCGGCTTTCCTCCTGTAGTCGATGTCATGGCGTGTGTTTTGTGAGATGGAGGAGGACTTTGTAGATCTGCGTCGGGCATATGAGCTGACGTTGGACTTATGGGCTTGGACAGCACTGGGTTGGGATGCTTTCTGAATGTACACTTACCCTTTATATAAAACTCTCTTTTCTCATAAGAGTTTCTGTGGATTTGTCGACACAGACTAACACACCCATGCAGGGAAGCCTGAGAGGCCTTTGCATGATGCTTGAGGCTGCCTGATTCTGAATTCACTTAACAACTCCATTTGGTCTCGTGAAAAATCTAAGTCCTCTAACTTAGCCTTCACCTAGAGAGCGAGAGTTTAATTCCCAATCCTTCTGCCCTGTTTTATGTCTGTGTGCCCAACTCATCCAGGGAAGAAAAGGGCTATTTGCTGAAGGCATCACTAGAAGACTCCAAACAACGACGAAGACATGCTCCCGCCCTTAGAGCTCCCCCACGCCCTCTGCCGGCAAGGCATTCCTGCCTCACAGACACCCTTGGTCCAGAGGAAATCTTCCCCATAGGATTTCCAAGTCTATAACTGTTTCCCAGAGCAGACTGTCCCATCCTAGAACACCTGGTGGGTTGGAACATCCCCCTGCACCCCAAGGGCTCCTTCTACAGCTTGAATTGGTGAGATGTGCACGTAGCATTTGCATGTGTCAACAGTAAATGTTCATATAGCCTGATTTCTACTCACAGTCATTCCATAGGATAGAGTAAACCGTCTCCTTGGATTTCTGAAACTTTAAAGCAGGCACCCTCCTCTTTCTCCCTTAGAGCGACTAGTGGATTTGAACCACTGACCTTGTAATTAGCAGCTTTGGTCATTGAGGCTTGAGACAAGTTCTTCAGGAAGTAAGGAAGCAGGGTGGTCTTCCCCGAAGCCATTACAGGGTGTAGATGGCATGGCTGGGGAGTGACAGTGCCATGTAACTGGGGTGGGTAGCTTGGTGCCTGGCACATTCCACATAAGCAATTTAAAATAAGTATTCAAAAACCAAAAGGACTGTTTATCAAAGTACTTAAAATATTTATTGTTGGCTGAAGAACCTCAGTGTTCATGCAAAGAAGACTGAATGTTCTTCCATAAATCAGTGCCCCTCCCCCCAAGAACTGTACTGAAAGCATAAAATTAGCATGTAGTCATACTGACTAAAGGCACACGGGTGGCACCGTGGTTAAAGTGCTTGGCATTAACCCATAGTTCATCTCTACCAGCAGCTCCACAGGAGAAAGATGCGGCAGTCTGCTTGGGCACCCTACAGGGCAGGTCTGCCACCGACTCCAGGGTCGCTACGATTGAGAAGCAACCAGACAGCAATAGCTACTACTGAACAACGCAATGTGAGTGTTTGTTCTTTTTCCATTCTACTTCGTTGTCTTGATTCCGGCAAGGAGAACGTCTACTACTTCAAGAAGCGCAGAGGTGGTGGAAAATGAGGCAGGGTGGCGGGGCAGTGATGGGGCAGGGGCCCCTCTAAGGAACCATAATCAGAACAGCAATGCAATCAGTCCTTCCCGTTAGGAAAACGGGTAGCCCCAGGGGAGATGGAAAGGGAGCTGCTGCCCTTAGGAGACCACCATTGGGGTTCAGGCAAGAGAAGGCACAGGCAACATTGAAGGGCGTGCTTCCTCATCACCGTGTTAAGGATTTTCAAATCTTCCTGGGCACCGAGCTGTTGAAAGCTAAGGGTGAGCATTTGACATGTGCGCACTTCAAAAGGGCTAGATGGCAGCAGAGAGAGCCCGGGGGGGGGGGGGGGGAACAAATGACAAATGAAGGTGCTGGTGGACATGCTATTGGGAGCAAGTCCATCCAGAGACCCCTGTGAAGAAAAGCCTGGTGATCTACTTCTGAAATAATTAGGGGTTGAAATCCACCATCCAACTCTGACTGACATGCGCCAGCACAGGTTGGAGCTGACCTGACAACTAGAAAGATCGAAACAGGGACATCGCCGAGTGGGGATTTATGTATTAAATATAGGGGGAGGGGAATAGTCAAATGTTTCCATGGGCTCCTAGGGGAGATTGGCTGTCCAAGGAATGACTTGTAAGTCTGGGAATTGGGTCTTGAGTTGGAGCATGTTGAGGATCTTCCAACTCTCATGGAAGTCACTGGGCATCGATCCAAGCCCAGGAGGCCTCACTCTGTATTCGGGTGGAAAAGAGCTACCTGCATATCTAATTCCCTCCTGCCCAGACATCAGGTGCCTCCCCAAACGACCCCTCAGCCTGGGCTCGGCATCTCTCTCCGGACGTGACTTCGTCCTCTTAACGCCCAGATGCAGGAGCATCCGGGCATGTGTGCTGACAGGGGACGCTCACGGGGCAGTGCAGCCTTGAGTCAAGAAGCTGCTGGCCCAGAAGGGTAACGCCTGTCCTCCTTCTGGCTGTATCATCTTAGATCACTTCCCCGCCTGTTTTCATTCCTGTGCTCTGTGCAGGGTGGATAAGGACGGAAAAACATGTTGACATACTGGACAATCCTGAACTTAGAGCAGTTCGTGCTGCGGTCTGGGTTTTATCACCTACTACCTACGTGGCAGTAAGGAGCCCTGGTGGTGTAGTTGTTATGCATTGGACTGCTAGACACATGGTCAGCAGTTCAAAACCACCAGACACTCCACTGAAGAGAGACACTCTCAGAAACTCACAGGGGCAATCATGCCCAAACCAAACTCACTGCCACTAGTTGATTCCAACTCACAGAGACCTTACAGGACAAGGTAGAACTTGCCCCTGTGAGTCTCTGAGACTGTAACTCTATTGGAGTAGAAAGTCCTATTTTTCTCCCACAGAGCAGCTGGTGGTTTTGAACTGCTGACTTTGCAGTTAGCCACCCAATGCCTAACCACTGCACCACCAGGACTCCTAATATGTGTGTGTGTGTGTGTGTGTGTGTGTTTTATATACATACAAAATCTATTCTGGTGGTGTTGAGAATATGCACAGCAAAATCTGCACATGTCCGACGGCTTCTGCGTGTACCATTTAGTGACACTGATTACCTCCTTCAAGTCGTTCAACCATTCCTAGCTTCCTCTTCTGAGTTGTTCCTCACCAATAAACAAATTCACTGACCCTAACGTTTCTACCTAGTCTCTCCAGTTGCTGTTGTCAATTATTTGATCCCATATAGATTGTTCTTAAAAGAGGATAATTCTCAACTTAAAAAAATAATAAGTTAAGTTAGACTATTGTTTGGTTTTAGGAAGAGTTCAGGGAGCTCCGTTTTTTGTTTTCTTGAAACTCCGTAACCTGTTTTCCACAATAATTGTATGGAGTTGCATTCCCAGCAGCAATGGATAAGGATTCCAACATCCCCATATTCTTGCCAACTTCTGTTCTTTTCTGGATTTTGTTGGCTGGTTTGCTTTCATCTTAGCCATCCCAAGGGGAGTTAAGTGGCATCTGATAGTGGCTTTTATCTGCATCTCTCTGGTGGCTGATGATGCTGAGCATCTTTTCCTGTCTCTGGGGACTATTTAAATGCTCTCTTTGGTGAAACGCTTAATCAAGTCCTTTGCACATTTTAAGACTGGGTTGTCTTTTGTTGTTAAGTTGCTGAGGTTTATTTATTTATTGGTTATCAGATTCTTGTTGGCTCTATGGTTTCTGAAGATATCCTCCCAGTCAGGCGCTTGCCTTCTCACAAAGTTTTTGATGAACAAAGTTTTTCATTTTGTAAGGCCCCATTTATTTTGTTCTTTGTGAGTTTTTCTTCTTTGAACTTTTGTTATTACATTAGATAATCTTTTTTTGGAAGCTAAGCCTGACAGCCCACCACTCATCTATCAGCTTGTCATGCTGCAATGGCTTGTATGTAGCTGCGAGGCTGGAAGCTATGTCATCAGTACTTCAAATACCAGCAAGGTCACCCATGGTGGACAGGTTTCATCAGAGCTTCCAGACTAAATCAAACTAGAAAAAAAGGATCAAGCAGATTACTTCTGGAAATTCGCCACTGGAAACCTTGTGAACATGAGCAGAACCTAGTCTGTTAGAGTGAGGACCAGGAGATGAGCCCCTGGGGCCGGCCTTAAAACACCGCCTCCACGCAGCGGAAACGTTAATGATGCGGGTGGAGCCAAGCTTCCAGCCCTTCATTTACATGACTCACAATGAAAAGAAATAGCTGTAAGCATCCATTAATAATAGAAGGCAGAATGTAAGAAGTACGAATCTAGGGAATTAATTTTTAAAATGGAACACAAAAAGATTGGTGTGCTTGACATTCATTCATGAGCTGAAATGGACTGGTATTGATCATTTGATTCATGCAGCCATGTGGTCTTATGTGAGAAAGGACAACGAGGAATGATGTCACAGCCATCATTAAAAATAATAATAATTTCCCACCCCGGCCAGCTCGTGGGCTAGTGGGCAGGGTGGCTCAAAAAAAAAAAAAAAAGATAAATTATCAAGGTTTCATGAGGGAAGGAGGGCAGGGGAGGGAGGGGAAAATGTGGATTGTGATGAGTTGTACGAGCCCCAATAATATGATTTAGAAGGAAAAAAACATTTCAAGATCTATCCTGAGCTACAATGCTGCCAGTAGTGGGGTAAAGTCCGATACCTACAAGGAAGGCCAGTGAGTACAGCTACTATTCCAATGTCCATGCCAACCACTAGAGCCCAAGGTGAAGACATGGGAGGTTCCTGCCAAGCGCTCCAAGCGGAAGCCGACCAAAGCGCAATCATGATGCATTGATAATTGCCAGAGATTGGCATTTGGAAGTTGGAAATAAAGAAGAAAGCTCAGTCATTGAAAAACGCCACCTTGGTGATGAAAATAATGCTGGAGACCGAATAATAGAAGTCTGTAAAACCAGCGACTTATTCGTTGCAACAACATACTCAGTGACTTTTTGCAACAACATACTCAGTGACTCCGACCACAGCAGATGGAATCAGACGGATTTCGTCTGTGGAATGAGGTGGAGAAGGTCAATATATCAGTTAAGGCCAGAGGCGGAATGTGGGAAAGATCATCAAGTTTTCATATTGGCCACATTATTCGTTTGCTTAGTTGTTCAAAGTGAAGCCAAAGAAAAGTAAGCAAGTCCATGAGATTCAAAATAGGATTTGAGTATATTTTCCCTGAATTTGGAGAAAACTACAAGAATGTATTTGCTGTATCGAACACTAATGACCAAAGGCAAGGGGAATTTGGGGATGGCATTAAGAACGTCACTTATGGATAAAGCAAGCAATTATTAAAAAGAAAGAAGAGACCAAAATGGCTGTCAAAAGCGACTCTGAGACTCGCTGTAGAACACAGAGAAGCTAACGCAATGGGAAGACATGATGAAAGGAAAGTTGAACAGAAAGGGCAGCTCCAGAAGACAAGGTGAAGTACACAGACCTGAAGGGAAGAACAACCTTGGCATGTCTCCTGCTGGAAAAGAAAAAAAAGGAGAAAAAAAATTAGCCAAGAGTTGAAATATTGAGGATTTGATGGGCAGTATATTGAAAGATACAGGAATCGCCAAAACGAGATGAAATGAACATACGGAGTCACTGAATCAAAAAGAATTGGTTGGCGTTCAACCATTTTTAAGAGGTAAGCATTGCTCAAGAACCAATGGCACTGAAAGAAGATGCTCACCTTGTACTGACGGCATTCGTGAAAAACAAGCCTCCAGAAATCAACAGAACGCCAACGGAGATGTTTCACAAACGGAAGCAGTGCTGGAAGCACTCACCCACCTGGGCAAAGAAATGTCAAGGATGGCGTCTTGGTCAATCTACTGGATTCCTATTTCTACCTATTCCAAAGAAAGGTGACCCAACACAGTACAGGCATTACTGAACAATACATTTGATTATCACATCCAAGAAAAGTTTGGCTAAGGATACATTCAAAAACAGTTGTAACAATACATAAACAAAACCCTGCCAGAAATTCAAGCTGAATTCACAAAATAATTTGTGATGTCATTGCTCGTGTCAGCAGAGATAACAGAGAGTGGCTTCCTTGCGTTTTATGGACTCTGCAAGGGCATTGAGGGTGGGGCCCTCAATAGAGTAAGAGTAACTTTAGGAAGAATGGACCTGCAGAGCACTGTGTTCATTCAGAAACTGTCCAGAGACCAAGAGGCAGTCAGTCTTTCAGGCAGGACCAGGGAGTACTGCATGGTTTCAAACCAGGAACGCTGTGCCTCGGTGCTGTACCCCGGCACCATACTCATGCACTCGGCAGCGGCATGCTGGGCAAATAATCTGAGACATGAACCTCTATGAAAACCTTTTTTTCAACAATATCATGATTGGAAGAAGGCCCGTTAACAACCTGCATATGCAGATGACACAACCTTCCTGGCTGAAAGCAAAGAATACTTCAAGCATCTACTGTTGAAGACCAGAGACCCTTACAACACGACTAATAAAAAACGTGGTAAAAGAGAAAATAAATTTTAAGTTGTTGAATACAAAATTGATGATCTGAAATGCAAACCCCTGTGAAATTCACCATAAAAGGTTTCTAAACATGAGACAATATTGAAATTGTCAAGGATTTTATTTTTCTTGGATCTACAATCAATGCCCCTGGATGCAGCAGTCAAGAAATCACATAGCATATTGCATTAGGCAAATCTGCTGAAACATCTTTAAAGTGAAAATGTCACTTTGGCACTAAGGTATACCTGACCCAAGGCATCCTATTTTCAGTATCCACGTATGCATGTGAACACTGGACAGCTAAAACTGGCAGCTAAAAAGAGGAAGGCCCTCACAAGATGAATCGACAGAGTGGCTGCAATAACGGGCTCAACTATTCCAACAATTTTGAGGGTGGCGTAGGACGGAGCGGCATTTCATATTGTAAGTCAGACCTGACTCAACAGCACCCAAACAATAGCAAGCATCTATTTTTTCTTCTTCTAAGTATAATATGGCTTTAGTTTACACATTCAGATCCTTAATCCATTTTGAATGTGTTGTTGTGTATGGTGTGAGGCATGGATCCTGTTTCATTTTTCTACGTGTAGAAATCCAATTTTCCCATCACACTTTATTAAGGGGGCTCTTCTTTGCCCATTAAATAGCTGTAGCACACTTGTCAGTCATCAGTTTGACATAGATGTACAGGCTTGTTTAAAGTGAACTCTTGATTCTGTTTGCTGATCTCTGTGTCTATTGTTAGACCGGTAGCACCCTGCCTTACTTACGGTGGCTGCATAAACCAAGCCAAACAAACTCAGGCCCATCAAGTCACTTTTAACTCAGAGTGGCCGCAGGAAAGAGACTGTGAATCTTTCCTGGAGTAGACAGCCTCGTTTTTCCTCCCACACAAGGGCGGGTGGGCTTGAACCACGGACCTTACAGTTATCAGCCCATGCTTCACTCATAGTGCCTCCAGAACTCCTTCTTGTAGCCGTATAATATATTTTAAAAGCAGGAAATGTAAGTCTTCCTACTATATTCTTCTCTTCCAACATCAGTCCCGCTATTCTGGGCCTCTCACCAGTCCATATAAAGTTGAGGATTGACGTTACGATTCAACTTGTTTTCTTCTGCTGACAGCCCAACATCAAACCAATCTATGAAAATATTTTTTCCCTTCCAATCAACCTCCACCCTTTTCAGATCCAATCATGTCTCTCCAATTCAGTAATAGTCCATAGGCTCCCAAATTTATTTGATCGACCACATCCTTAAAAAAATTACTCCATGCCCCCCCGTGGCAATTAAAATCTTTTGTATTACAGCCCATAATCCAGGTTAACGTGGAAGTAGCAGCTTTTGCAGACCCATGTGGATCATTCTCCCCATTGGGTCGGCATCATCTAGCTGGAGCAGCTCTGAATTAGACCAAGTGTGCGTGCACGCGCATGTGCACGTGAGCCAGGCAAGGAAAAGCCACCCCCTTGAACATGAGTCGGTGTGATAAGAAGATGAAACCTGACCACTCCAGTCACTGTAAATCCGCCATTTTCCAACCTTCACAGCATGACCACAGCCTTCGCTTGTAATGTGAGCATGCTCGGTGTCCCCAGTTCAGTTTTTATGTTAGCTACTTCCATGCTAACCCTTCACCATGGCAACCTCATGTAAAATGCTGCCCGGTCCTGATCATCCTCATCCCCAAACCAAACGCCCTGCCACGGACTCCCTTCCAACTCACTGAGGCCCTATCGAGGATTCCTGAGACTGTGGATCTTCATGGAAGCAGAAATCTCCATCTTTCCCTCGGCGCAGCTTGTGGGTGTGAACTGCTGACCTTGCAGTTAGCAGTCCAGTGCGCAGTGCGTCCAGGGCTCCTTACCAACCTCATCATCCATTGCAAATTAGTCCTACATGATCCTTGGTGGCACAATGCTTAAAGCACTTGGTCTTCGCCCACCAGCCACTCAACAGGAATGAGACATGGCAGTCTACTTCTGCGGAGATTCCAGCCTCAGAGACCCCACGGTGTCATCCTGCTACAGCTCCTGGGTCCCTGTGAATCTGGGAGTGGCCATCAACTTGATGGCAGCAGGTTGCATTCACCATCTAAAACCCAACCCAAACTGCTGTCTAGTAGCTTCCAACTCATTGTGACCCCACTGGCTGCAGAGAAGAACTGCACCAGGGGGTCTCCACGCCCAGATCTTCATAGAAGCAGGCGGTCACATCTTGTTCCTCATGTGATTGATCATAGCCCCTTATACATCGACTTCAGAGTGGGGCACCCAAGAACAGGCCTTGGCAAGTTAGTTACCAGGGTCAAACCCTCTCTTCCTGGAACACTGTTTCTGTAGAAATCATGCTAAAAGAGGGCTCTGTGTGAGAAAGTATGTCATTCATATATGTGTGGCATTCCTCCGAAGAGGCAGCGATGACAGAGATAAAGAGCAAACCTTCTTAATTCCACAAGGGTGCTGTCAATGGACAATGGATGTGACAACACAGCCCGACTAATGAATTGGCTTCAGTCAATGCATTCTCTGTGGGCCCTGCTGGCCTAGGTTAAACACAACAGGACATAACTGGAGGAAAAAAAGCATTCTTGGGGAAAAACAGAGCTTGGAATAAAATCAGACTGTTCTTTTGCAGAAGAAAAGGTGTATTGATCAACAGGGTTGTTGGAACTTTTTTTCCTACTTCATCAGGAGAAGTAGGGCCTGAAGGAACTGAAGGTAATTTAAAAATGATGATCTTTATAATGAGCAGACAGCTGGGGTGACGATAACATCGGTTTTAGAGTGAACTCAAATGTTGGTAAATGATCGTGGAGAGGCCGCAAGACGGGACCAAGTTTTGTCCTGTTACACACAGGTCTGTGTGAGGCCAAGCCAACTCGATGGACTGAAGGGCAACCACATATTACAGAGGAGAACACTGAGATCAGAGAGGGAGAGGGGCTCGCGCCAAGGTCACGTCGCCGGTTAAGGAGGACCACTGGGGCTGGGGAAGCCTGGGGAGGTTAGGCACGGTGTTGGGCTTCATTCCCCATTCCAAGAGCACTGGGATGCTTTGAAGTGTGTTCTGTTCTGTTTTGAAATGTATGTAGCAAAACCCACTCCCATTCAGAGTGTGTAGACATAATGATCGGGGACATCATCCCATTCTTCACACTGTGTCGGTGGTCATTCTCCTGTTACAGTGTTTCACTCCCATGAACTGAACGTCGTCCCTACCTTCTCCAGGTTCCGAGGGTTTTAAGGAGTGATTTAAAAATCACTCTATGTTAGCACAGGACATGCATTAGAAGGTACAGGTGGTCGCAGACAAACCAGTGATGAGGCCGTTGCAGTCGTCCTGAACAATGGGCAACGCTAACTGGGACCAGGGCAGTGCTGGGTCACACAATAAGGACAGGGAACTTCTCCAATGTCTCACTGCAGTCAGGAGTGAAGTCAGGCTGCGCTGGGGTTCTGTTCAAGGTGGTGAGAGAATTTGGAAATGGGTGATGGCAGTGATTGACTGACACACGAGAATCAAGCAGTATGGCTACAAAATCAGAGGAAAACGCTACGAAACAGAAGTATGGAAATGTGGCTCCACATGTATCCATCTGGGTCTGCACACGTCTGACGGTGGTTTTCCCATCTCTCAAGTTCTTCCCCAAAGAATCGTTCTAGGTACCCCACATCAAAATGACAGCTCTGGGATTCTTGAGGGGCCTCACAATCCTGATCCCTTTAAATGGTTTTGGAGTTGAGAAACAAAAAGTCATTGGAAGGGGTAAGTCAGAGCTGTTGGGTGGATGAGACAAGGGTTCCCAAGAAAGGGCTCATACGAAAGCCCTTGCTCCCCTTGAAGAATAAACAGGTACGTTGTCATGATGGAAAGAGGTTTCTCAGCACAATTTCCCTAACCAACGCAGTTCTAATTTTATTAAAACGGCTTCTTAATAAACCCCTGTGACCATCCAGTGTCCACTGAGAAAAATCTATCAGATTGCCCATTGGGCGCCCCAAAACACAGCCGCCACCCTTCTGAGCTGGCTTCCATGCTTGAACTGGCCCAGCACATCCCCTTGGAAGCCACCGTTTCGTTTTGACCTTCTTTGTTCTGAAGGGACCCTCCTGAGACCAAGACAAGTGCCTTCGTGCGATAACTTGCCTGCAGCGACCCACCGATCCGAGAGACAGGTCTAAAGATGTTTCCTTTGAAATAAACCGAGATGGGTATACACAAGGACACTGCGACGGGGCAATCCTTTCTGACTTGGCCGCAAATAACCAGAACTCTCAGCACGGAGGTGTGCACCTGAGGCATGCTGGCTGGCTCACGGCGTTTACATCTGCAGTAGAACTCTGAGATCAGGAGCCTGTTTAAGGCAGAGACCCATCCGTGCAGGAAAATTCAAATGGTTTCCACTTAGCAAGAGCCACAGGGAACGTGACAAGACTGTACCCTGTCTGAGGAGGAAACTTGCAAGACCCGGAAAGACAAAGCCATCTGATTGAGCTCCAGGATTCCCAAGTTCCACTACACACAGGCGCCACAATTTCAGAAAATAGCACCAGTTCTCCAAATTCCCTAAATGTAACCTTTTCATTCCAAAAGAAAAATAAAGTAATGAACCGGCGGCAAATCTGAAAGAAGATGGTGAGAAGTCGGACGAGAGTTCAAGTCCTCCTCCTGCCTCAGCTGCCTGCTGTGCCACCCCCACCTCCACCCCCCAGGGCGGCCGAGCATTGAGAACTTTCTGGGGAGAAGAGCTCTGGAGTGGTGGGGAAGGGAGAGGTGAAGCGAGAAGAGAGAATACGAGAGAGGACTGGAGACGCTTTGAGAGGTTGTTCTGGTTTTAGACAGGAGCACTCTAAGGCAGGGCTTCTCAACCTTCCTCACGGCGCAACCCTTTCATACAGTTCCTCATGTGGTGATCACCCACCGCCATAAAATTATTGTCGTTGCTGCTTCATCACTGTCATTTTGCTACTGTTATGAATCGGGCGACCCCCAGGTTGAGAGCTGCTGCTCGAAGACAATGGCTCTGTTCTCACCTTAAACTGCTCGGTCTATTTCCATCAGCCCCTCTCAGGAGGGCTCAGGAACTGCAGAGAAATTCCAGGGCCTGCAACTTCAACCACACATGTTGTCTCAAGCCCCCGCAGCCCCGCCTCTCCTCCTCCACCCATTCCAACAGCCCGCTCACCTTTCCTTTTCATTAATAAAGAATGAGGGGAAAACAGACGAAAGAAAAGAAAGGGTATTTCTTCCCTAGACCATCCGACAGAAGTCTGCCTGTCTTTCCTCCTTGGATCGTGAGCCTAATTTGGCAGCATGTAAGATTTTCTCGGATCCGTTATGCAAACACAATAACCCACCTAATCCTCTCTACGCACTTGCCGTGGGCCCGGTGAGGTGACCCCCGCACAGACAGGCTGCGTTATTCCTGTAGCGTTGACTCAGGCCGGCCGGCCAGCGTCTCTGAACTGGGGAAGAGATTCCAGGCAGCAGAAGGAGCAGAATGTTTGTCTTCAGAGCAACTGTCACCACCAACACTCTTCCCTATGTCATCTTGGTCATGTGAGCCCCCCTCCCTGGGCCTGCTTCCCCTCCTTAAAATGAAAGCATTGGACAATCTCTAAAGCCCTTGCAGCAGTAACTGTACTGGGCAACAAAATGCCCATCAAAGCCACCACCAAAAAGCAGATCGATCGAAGGTCGCAGGTACCCAGGCCCCTTGCAGGTGCTCAGTAGTTACTAGGAGAATGGATGTGCACGGGCTAGATCAGAAAGCAAAAGCGCTCTGTCACGAGATTGAGAGTTACACAACTGAGACGCAATTTTCCATCTTCCAGACGGAGAGCCTGAGAACAGCTTTGTGGGTTTCTGATGCTCTCCAACACGGCTGACGGGAGCTCATCTAGGGGTCACTCTTGTAAAGGGAATCTGACAGCAGGCTTCGAAAGTCTCCCTCCTTTTAGTCCCGGTGGTTACCCTTCTCATGTTGCAACCTGAGCACACGAGGCACACATGCATAGAGATGAGAATACAGATGTTCAGGCTTTCTTCGTACACATGGCTGCGTAGTCGAAGCAGCTCTTGATGCGTCTCTCAAGAAACACGTCGGCCCTGGGTCCCCACTCTGCACTCCCCCTCATTCCACCTGGGGGAAGTTAGACACTCCCTTGCAGAAGAGCTGTGATGAGCCAGTCAGAGTGCAGTGTAGCAATGATGAAACAAACAATATTCCTCTAGTTCTTATATCCCCCCCCACTATCATGATCCCAATTCTACCTTACATATCTGGCTGGACCGGAGGATGTGCACTGGTACAGCTAGGAACTGGAAACACAGGGAATCCAGGACAGATGAAGCCCTCAGGACCAGTGGTGAGAGTGGCGATATCAGGAGGGTGCAGGGAGGGTGAGGGAGAAAGGGGGAACAGATGACAAGGTCTACATATAACCTCCTCCCTGAAGAACAGACAGAGGAGAACTGGGTGAGGAGACATCAGATGGTAAAAGATATGATAAAATAATAATTATTTATAAATTATTATGGGGGAGGGGAACGGGGAGGGAGGGGAAAATGAGGAGCTGATACCAAGGGCTCAAGTAGAAAGCAGGTGTTTTGAGAATGATGATGGCAACATACATACGAATGTGCTGGACACAAATGATGTATGTACGATTGTGAAGAGTTGTATGAGCCCCTAATAAAATGATTAAAAAAGAAAGAAACATGTTGGAAGTTGCAGGCAGACTGCAGTAGCCTGAGTTCCAGGCGTCTTCTCTGGGTAAAGCCAACACATGCCTACCATGCCTTGGTGGGGGGCTGACAAAAGGACCCCCAGGGGAAAAGCCCTGGACTCTGTTCTGCCCCAGCTGTACACTCTGGGTACCTGCTACTCTACTGTGGACCACAGCGCGGAGCTAGTAGGCCCCTCCCTCTCTCCAGCGGCTGATTAACACGGCTCCCCCAACATGATGAGGGAGAAATTGAGTGGGCTCTTGGCCAGGAGGATACACAGGCTTCTGAGCCCTGGGACTGAGGGTCCTGGATCACTCACTGAACATCCGCCAGACTGGGGAAATGCGAATCCACTGTGACCTGGCTCCCAGTGTCCGGCTGGACCTCTGGGGGACTGGATTGTGGCGGGCCTTCCCCAGAGAATTGGGAGGGCTGACCGACTCTGAGTGGGTGCAGAATCAAGAGGGCATGTGTAAGGGTAGATGGCTGGCTCAGTAGTGTGTGAGCATTTCTCTGTGGGCGCAGGACTCTAAGTGCTAACCACCTGCCTCCCCACAAGTCTGTGCTCAAATAGTAATTGGGCCCCAAACTGCCATACAAGCCCAGCAGGCAATAGGTTTGGTGAACGCTGTTCTAATTAGTCACTACTCTCCTGCACTGTGTTGGTTTGGCCGATAATTGCCAGTACCCTGCTGGCAATTTGTGAACCAGCCTCAAATCCAAGACATTGATGGAGGCCATATTTAATTGTTGTCTGACTTCAGTGCCTGCGGAAGGTAGGTTAGTGCCAAATTGTCTGGCCAACCTTGAGTACCCAGGTTTTGCAAAGTTGTGTGGGGATAACACCATATTCAGAATCAAATATACATATATATAGGATATATATATATCACATTAAAAATAATAACACTCTGTCTCGGAAGCAGCCATCTCTGCACACTTTCAGAAATAGGCAAAAATCAACACCATTAACCAGACGCAGAGACATGGACCTGAAGGAGGAGAGGACCGTGGATCCTTCTACGAGGGAGATGACAGCGATGATCTACAGTTGCTTTAAGGAACTGGAGGAAACTTGGATAGAAATAGAGAACAGACACGTGCACAACTGAAGGACGCAGTAATGCATCACAAGGTCATTCTGACAAAAATGAATGAAAAGTTAGAAATAATACAACTTCGAACAGAAGTCCAAAACACAAACACCAAAATATTGGTGTTGGATAACATTGTGAAAGAACAAAATGGCTGGGTAGAAACAATGGAAACAAGAGTCAGTGATCTTTGAGACAAACCTCTCAAGAACAAAATACAAGAAGATCAAGTTATAAAAATTACCCACCCCCCCCAATCTAAGGATATTATGGGACACCATCAAAAGAAACAACATACACCTGATAAATATCCCTGAACATAAGGAAGAAATAATAACTACTGAGAAGATAGTCGATGAAATATTTAAGGGATAACTTCCCTAATATCATGATAAAACATAAAATAACTATGCAGGAAGTTCAGAGAACTCCAAACAGGATTGATCCCAAAAGGAAATCGCCTAGACATACAATGATCATACTTTCCAACATTAAAGAAACAGAAACCTAAGAGCAGCACGTCCCAAAAGAACTATTACAGATAAAGGCCAATTATATACTGATCAGGGTTAGTTCTGATTTTTCTACTGAAACCATTCAGGCAAGAAAGCAATGGAAAGATATATTAAAAATTATGAAGGATTGGAAAGGGGGAACTGATTACAAGAATCCACATGTGACCTCCTCCCTGGGAGAGGGATGGCAGAGAAGCGGGGGGAAGGGAGACTCCGGATAGGGCAAGATGTGACAAAATAACAATCTGTGGATTATCAAGGGCTCATGAGGGAGGGGGAGCGGGGAGGGAGGGGGAAAAAAGAAGAGGACCTGATGCAGAGGGTTTAAGTGGAGAGCAAATGCTTTGAGAGTGATTAGGGCAAAGAATGTATGGATGTGCTTTATACAATTGATGTGTGTATATGTGTGGATTGTGATAAGAGTTGTATGAGCCCCTAATAAAATGTAAAAAAAGAAAAGAAAAAAAAAGAAAATGATGAGGGCAAAGAATGTACAGATGTGCTTTATACAATTGATGTATGTATATATGTGGATTGTGATAAGAGTTGTATGAGCCCCTAATAAAATGTAAAAAAAGAAAAAAATTATGAAGGAAAACACTGCCAGCCAAGAATCTGATATCCCTCAAATATGAGGGAGGAATAAAGACATGTACAGATAAGAAAAAAATAAAGGAAGTTATAAAACCATGCCCACCTTTTCAAAAATTATTAGAAGGAATTTTATGTCCAGAGCATCTATAGCCACAGACAGCAACCTAAAACTATCAGAGTACAAGTAATCATGGAGAAAACACTCTATTTAAGTCATACTCAAAGTGGAACAGAAGCAAACAAATTAAAGCAAGGGAGCATAGACAACATTCTGCTAGGAAGATATAAACAAACAAACAAATGCAAGCAGAGGGAGCCGAGTAGACAATAAATAGATGAACAGAGAGGATATCAAACTATTCACAAAATACAAAAACTGTTGAGAATTTGGGACGAAAACCACAAAAACAAATCACCTTCATAGGAAAACTTGAAGCCTCAACAAAATAAAACAGATGCAGGGAGGACTAAGAAAGACAGACAATGCGCTGAAAACAAACATGCAACCAAAGCATTAAACAAGGAAAGTAGCAAGACAGCCAACAAACAAAAAGAACACAACACAAAAAAATCATGAAAACTGAAATGAGTAACATTCTTTTAAAAACATATAACAGGATTACACCAACAAAAACCATATTTATCAATAACAGCATTGAATGTAAATGAACTAAAATCCCCAGTTAAGAAAAGACTAACAGAATTGATAAGAAAACACGCACCTTTAACACAATGTTTACAAGAAATGCACCTTAGATATACAGATAAACCTAGTCTAAAAAGCAAAGGAGAAAACAAAACAAGCTAATGATATTCAAAAGAAAGCTGGAGGAACAATGTTTATCTCAGACAAAATGAATATCAAAGTTAATGACATGAGATAAAGAAAATCACTATATAATTAAGAAAGCTTTATCTGAATAAGAAACCATAACCATAATTCATACATATGAACCAAATGAAAGGCCACGAAAATACATTAATTAAATTCTTACAGAGGTGAAGAGACAAATAAATAGCTCATAATACAATCATACTAGGTCACTTTGATACATCACTTTTGACTAAAGATCAATCAACTAAAAAGAAAATCATGGATGCAGGAACATTCAATAGTCCACAATCAATGAACTTGATCCCATAGATATATATCGAACACTTCACTAACAAAAATTCATCTCATTTTCTTTACAAGTAGTCATGGCACCTATTTTAGATTAGATCATATTGTAGGTCATCAAGCAAGCATCAATAAATTCAAAAGCACTGAGATATTATAAAGCACCTTTTCTGATCACAATGAGTTGAAATTAGAAATCAATCATAGAACGATCCACTCCAAAAAATTAAGTACGTGGAAATTTAACAGCACTTTACCTAAGAACTACTTGGGAATTGAAGAAATAAGGTACACAATCAAGACATTGCTTGAAACAAACGAGAGTGTAAAGACAACCTATCAAAATCTTTGGGACACGGCAAAGGCACTACTCGGAGAACAGTTTACAGAATAACTGCACGCGTCAATAAGGCAGAAAGAGCTAAAAGAAACACCTTAACACACCAACTACAACAACTGGGAAAAGTGCAGCCAAGCAAAGCATCAGATACTAGAAGAAGAGAAATCATGAAGATTAGGGATACAGAAATGATACAGAAAATTTAAAAACTATAGAAAAATCAGTAAGACAAGAGGTTGGTTTTTGAAAAGATTAACAAAATGGATAGACCATTAGCAAACTAATATAGGAAAAGAATGAGAGAAAGCAAATTATATGACTAAGAAATGGAATGGATGGTACTGCAACAGAATCAAATGAAATTAAACTGAAAACAAAACGATCACACAGTGTTATGAAATTTGCATTCCAACAAATTTGAAAATCTAGAAGTGGCTAAATTTCTAAAAGTACATTATTTACTGAAATTATAGACTAACCAAAAAAGCTCACCAAGCTTATGCCACAAGAAGAAATCGCTCTAGTCATAAAAAATAAAAATAAATAAATCCTAACATCAAAAAGTCTGCATCCAGATGGTTTCACTGGGGAATCTTATCACTTATAGAAGAGCTAATACCAATTTTTACATAAACTATCCCACAATGTACAAATGTATAATAGACTACCAAACTCACTTTATGGCTTATAGCCAGGCCAATACATTATCAGAATTGAAAATTACAGACTAATATGTGTAATGAAAACAGATATCAGAAGACATAATACTACAGAGAGAAAATCCCAAAGATTCAATTAAAAAGCTTTTCAAACTAATTGAAAGACTTTGGCAGCACAGCAGGCTGTAAGATCAACATATAGAAATCAGTATTCTTATAGATTAAAGATGATGATTCTGAAAAAAGATATGGGAGGAACAATATCATGTACAATAACTACACAAAAGATAAACTCTTTAGAAATAAATCTTACCAGAGAAACAAAAAACATACACAAGGAAAACTACAAAACACTTCAAGAAACCAAAAGAAATGTACAGAAATGAAATAAGCTACCATGTTCCCGGATAGGCAGACTATACATTGTGAAAATGTCAGTATTACCAAAAATACTTTACAAAATCAATGCAATTCCAATCCAAATCCCACCACAATTCTTCAAAGAAATAGAAAAACATCACCAACTTTATACAGAAAGAAACTCAGGAGAAATAAAACACTATTAAAAAATAAGAACAAAGTAAGAGGCTTTTCACTCACAGACTTTAAAACCTATTATATATATATCCACAGTAATAAAAATATCCTGGTACAGGTACAAGGATAGGAAGACCAATGGATCAGAATTGAGAACCCGGAATACAACAAAGTACCTATAAACACTTAATCTTCAATAAAGGACTAAAACACATGAAGTGGGGAAGAGATAACCTTTTCAATAAATGGTGCTGAAAAAACTTGATCTTAATCTTGAAAAGAATGAAACAAGACCCATACCTCACACCAAGTACAAAAACAAAGTCAAGATGGATCAAAAATCAAAATATACATCACACAATTATAAAGAACATCAATGAAACACACTATTGGACATAATGGGGAAAAATACTATAGATTCATTAGTCTGGGTTGACTAGAGAAACAAATCCAGAGACACTCATATGAGAGAGCTTTATATCAAAGAGTAATCGGATATAATTAGAAAATATCCAGTCCAGTCCAGGTCAAATCCATAAGTCTGATATTAGCCCATATGTCCGATATCAGTCTATAAATTCCTCTTAAGACTCAAGCAACACATGTAATGATGCTGAATGCAGGTAGATCATAGGCCAGTGGGTGGAAAGTCTTGTGGATCCAGTGGTGGTGGAAACATCTCAGCACTGGCATGGGTCTCCACGTAGCTTCTCCAGCTCCAAGGCTCTGCCATCAGCATAGCTCCATCTGGCTTGTCAAAAGGAATGTGAAGCACAGAGAGTGTGTGTCCCACCTGCAGGGAGGAAGACAGGAGTTCCCAGAAGTCTCTGGAGAAGGCCATTGCCCACACAGAGGCCTCATTGGCTATGACCTGATTGACAGGCTCGACCCTACCCCTTTGCTCCAGTTGACAGGAGATTATGTAACTGCCACAATAGAAGACCAAGAACTGGGACCTAGCCCCTCATGAGCACGTTCAGCCCTTACTCTGCAATCTGTTTTAGCAGTAAGGAGTATCCTGGCCCAGACTTGCTGAGGAAGTTCACAGCATTCCCTTCAAGTGTTCCAGAGAGTTCTCTGCTGACTCTGCTGCAAGGTTGACATATACAACCTTGTGGTTAGGGATGGAGAGCCCGTCTGCAGGCAGCTCCCCATCTCTGAAAGATGGGCCCACTTTCCAGTAGGAGCCGACCCCTCACCCCACAAGGCTGCGAAGACCTATTATACCAGTTCTTCCCACAGATGCTAAGCACAAAATGCTTTCTCTCCACGGACAGGGTACTTGTCATACCTCATAGTTTTTCACGGGTGCCAAGCTGAGCAACGCATCCTCGCCAGAAAGGTGCACTGAGGCAGAACAGCCAAGGACTTGGTGGCTTGTGTTCTTGGGACAGTTACACAGCAGGAGCTCTTTGGTGAATGCACAATATCCAAACAACACTGAGAAAACACAGCACACCCTGGAAGCATGACCTGGAGGACCTCCCAGATTTCAGAAGGTTGGGGCTACGATACGACACATAAACCAAAAGTCCAGCTACCAGATGAAGTTGCTGGAAGTTGGCATCAGCTCTGAGTCGTGGCAACGTTGTATACACCAGAAGGCAATGCTGCCGGCTCTTGTGTCGTCTTCGCAGACATTACTATGTTCAAGTCCACTGGTACTGCCCCTGGCCATTTGAGTGTCCAACTTGGGGTGGGGGCTCCCCTTGATTCAATACCACCTAGCACAATGCTCTGTTGTGCTCCATGTGGTGTTCAATGGCCAGTGGATCCCCAGGCCTTCCTTTCTAGTCTGCCTCGGGTTGGAAGCCCTGCTGAAACCTGGCCACCGTGGGTGACCCTCCTGGCATTAGGAATCTTGGTGGCATAGCTTCTACCACCACAGCAACAGGCAAGCCACCACTTACAGATGGGTGGTGGTGGCAGGACCATCTACTACTAAGTAGACACTTCTTAAGTCTATTCCTCAGCCCCTTCTGAGCACCTTAGCCCACTGAGAAAACTCACTGCCTTTTAGGCCGGGTTGTCTGGAGAAGACAAATCCACTGACACTCACCTAAAAGTTTAAGAAAAACTTTCTAGCAAGAAGTAACCTTATACCAAGAAGGCATTCCAGTCCAACCTAAGTCCCTATGCCTATGGTACGCCAGGGCCCTCTTCAGACTCACATAGCTGCAGGCTGACGACGCAGGAAGGTGGAGGAGTCAGTGGTTGGCTGCTGTGGACCCCCTGGGATGACACACACAACCCCCCGGGGAGCCACGTAGTCCTGTATTGACACCACAGCGCTGCCGCAAACACGAGTGGCAATACTGCAGGAGAAAGCCCCCAGCCCTCTGGGCTTCGGACACCAAAAGCTGGCGATAAGAACACCCATGTGGTTGCCGGTGCCGGTAGCAAAGCAGTAGGCATTTTGAAACAACACTTATTTTGCTGGGGAATCTGTGATTTTGGCAAGGCTTGGCAGGCAGAGACGGCTCATCTCGGCTTCATTCAGCATCAGCAAGAGCACCGGGAAAACCAGGGACTAGAATCAGCTGTGCCTCCTAGAAGTTTCCTCTCTCACACATCCGGCAGTTGCTCAATTCTGGCCCGCAGCTCCAGCAGACAGCCAGAGTGTGTCCCAGAGCTGCCTTGTGACATGATGGCTGAGGCCGAAGGCAAGTTCCCCGAGACAGGCGTGAAGGGGACCCAGCCTCGGAGGTCGTCTCGCGTCACTCCCACCACACTGCACTGGACACGACAGTCGCAGAGTCCTACCCACTTTCAAGAGGAGGCTACACGCTACCTCTACAGTTTGCCGCGCCGTTTTCGCAGAGGCGCTTTGTCACACTATGCCGTTGAGTTGTGCAGGGAGATGGGGTGGATTAAGCACGAGAGCCGTGGCTGGTCCACGTGGGCATTCAGTAAGTAGTGGCTCTGGCGCTGGGTGGCTTCAGCAGCGAGCACCACCTGGGCAATCAGCCTGCGGATGGCAACCCCACTGCGCACGGGGTCACCGTGGCTTGCGGGCAACTAACAGTGACAACACCGCTGATTGCTCCACACCAGGACCACCTGGTAGGAGCCAATGTCCAGACGGGGAGAGTGTCCTCTCGAGCTCCAGGGGTGTGGGGGAGCAGCAAGCCCAAGGCTTCCTGCACCGGGAGCACATCAAGGGAGCACAAGCAACGCATTTCAGCGAGGCTTTTCCCGAAGGCCCTCGCAATCCCTCCACCTAGCACACCCCACCTCAGGGCCTAATGTCCCAGATGAGGAGCCAAGGGTGTTGTTCCTACAGCACCCACGCACCCACTCCTAGGCATGACATGAAGTCTTGCGCCAACAGCACGGACATGGGAACAGACCCCTCTGCCAGCAGCAACCCAGGGGGCCTTCTGCAAAGGAGGAGGCCCACTGTCTTCCTGGCCATCCGAAACCGTCCCTACCAGCCACCCAGAGCTGCTGAGGGTCTGTCCTCTTTTACCAACCCCTCCCCCAGTGAAGGCCACTCCTCTAAAACTTTAGCTGACTCGTCACTCTGGTGCCCCTTCTCCCACGTGTGACTGGGGGGACCCTGAGTATGTTCTCTCTAGTGATGGAGAATCCGACACAATGACAAAGAAGGCAGTGCGGTGCTGCACAAGCCTGCTCCCAAGGGACCAACCGCAGCAAGGAGAGGGTGTAGGAACTGTGTCATAGACAGCAGAGACTCACTAAAGCATTGAATGTTGGGCTCAGGATCCCTATTTTGGTTGAGTTGATCTCAACTCATAGGGACCCTAGGAGGAGAGAATGGTACTGGCTCTTTAGCGTTTCTGAGACCAAATCTTTTTTTTAATCATTTTATTGGGGGCTTGTACAACTCTGATCACAATCCATACATCCATCTGTTGTGTCAAGCACATTTGTATATTTGTTGCCATCATCATTCTCAAAATACTTGCTTTCTGCTTGAGCCCTTGGTATCAGCTCCTCATTTTCCCCTCCCCGCTCCCAAAGTTGACATTAATTTTCATATGAAACGGCAATGACTATGTATGGCAAGTTTTCTTTTGGGAAATAAACTGCTATGACGTCAGCAATATTCTCCTGAATCATCTGGAAGAGAGACAACTGCAAAAAGCAAGGCTGACAAAAGCTGGCAAACAGGTGTTTTCTCCAGTGTTTCCTTACAGCACTCTAAAGAGGGCTTTGAAGTCTTGCTGTGGTTGCCACCCACATCCAAACTAGGACCAGAAAAAGAAAAGCAGAAAGCCTTAAAGGAAATTCCCAACTATCACGTTAATGGTTATCCTCAGGTGCACGCTCAGTGGGATCAAAGAGACACAAATCCAAATCCTGGACATACCATTTTCTGCCTCAAAGACCAACACATTTTTTTGTTTTGTTTTTAGTACATAAGCATCGTGGAAAACAGCCGGGCGGTTTCTTTTGAATGCAAATGTACAGTCAGCACACAAGCCGGCAATTCCACTGCTGCGCACCAGCTGACCGAGAGAAATGCAAACACGATCCACACCAAGGCTGGCACATGGAAACTCAGAGTCTTACTCACCGTGCCACTGAAAACCACACAGATGAAGACAAACCAAATGCTCACAACAGACGAATGGATAAAGCAAATGATGGTCCTCTCACGAAATGGCATGGATTCCTTGATCATGCAACAGCCCGAGGAGCCCTTTAAAAGGCCCTGCTGTGTTACAGTTAAAAATAACGCATAGGCTGAAAACGGAAGGACGCCGAGGAAAAGCAGCCACATGGTAAGAGCACAGGAGGTGTGATAGCATTCCCAGGAAACACAGAAAGACCCATCGCATCCAGAGCCGGTGGGGAGAGGGAAGAGACGCCTGACAAAGCTGATGGGCACCTTCTGGGTGATAAGACCTTCTCCAGACTGGCGGTGGTCATTTCCTGTGTATCAACGTTGGTCTATACTACACCCCTCCCTCATAAAACGGTGGCTCGTACTGGTCACACGTGGTGCCTCACCAAAGCGGCTATAAAGCTTAAAAGGACAGCAATGATGCCCGGTGTTAGGGAGAGGGGATCAGAGAGCAAATCTTTACAGACTCAGACAGCCTCCTCTTTCTCCCTTGGAGTGGTTTGTGGGCGTGAACCTCCGACTTTGTGCTTGGTAGCCCAGTGCTTAACCCACAAGCCACCAAGGCGCCTTTGGGGCTGGAAAGAATCCCAGAACCCATTTGTTCCCATCCCTGAGTTTTCAGAAATTAAAACTGAGGTCCAGAAACAAATAGTGAATGGCCCTGGTTTTCCCTGGTCCCTGGTGGGGCAGACTCCACTCCTGCTCCTGAAGCCCTGGGGCTGCTGGGTATAAATCAGGGAGCATCCCCTGACTCTGGCTCAGCGCACCCTCTGACGTCGTTTGTTGGACCCATGTAAGTGAGAAATGCTGTCCCTTGTACAAAAATGATGAGGAGCTTTCAAGATGTTGACAAAAAGAGCATTAAAGCAAGCATGGGGCACGCCCTGACGCAGCCCTGGCCCGGGCACCCTTCACACCAACAACCACCCCAAGAGCAGCCTTCTTTCCCTCCTAAATTTCTCTTGAAGGTGTGTGTCAGCTCCCCGTATCATCGCTCCAGTCCAAGCCACCCACTCGCCCTGGACGGCTGCAGCCTCCCTGTACCCCTCCCACGTGGCTGTTTAAAACGGCGCGAAGGCTTCCCTCTCCAGCTGATAACAAGAAGTTCAAGGAGGAAGAAAATGTTTAGAAACCACTGCTTGATGCGATTGAACTGTGGAATGGTGGGGTATCTGCATTAACTCCCAATAAAATTGTTTTTTTTGGGGGGGGGGGTGAGAAGGCTTCCCACTGACCCCGGGGTAATGACCAAATGGCCCATGGCACCAAAGGAAAACTAAAAGGCCCGTGGCACACACGTGGTCCAGCCCCTGCCACCAGACCAGTCTTATTTTGCCTCACGATTTGCCAAGCTCTCAGAGCTCCAGCCTGTACCTGCGGCCCTGGCCAATTCCCTCCTGCTCACTCTTTACGGTTCAGCGATCTCTTCACTTCTTTCTGGCTCGGTCAGCAACCGGCAGGAAGCCCTTCTGGGGCTCCTTTCAGTAGTTTCCACAGGTAAACATTGACGTAGTGTGTGTGTGTGTGTGTGTGTGTGCATGTGTGAGTGTGTGTGTGTGAGTGTGTGTGTGAGTGTGTGTGTGTGTGTAGAGAGAGTGAGAGGAGAGAGTGTGAATGTGTGTGTAGAGAGAGAGTGAGAGGAGAGTGTGAGTGGGGAGAGTGTGAGTGTGTGTGTGAGTGTGTGTGAGTGTGTGTGTGTGTGCGTGTGAGTGCGTGTGAGTGCGTGTGAGTGCGTGTGAGTGTGTGTGTGAGTGTGTGTGTGAGTGTGTGTGAGTGTGTGTGAGTGTGTGAGTGAGTGAGTGTGAGTGTGTGTGTGAGTGTGTGTGTGTGAGTGTGTGTGTGTAGAGAGAGAGTGAGAGGAGAGAGTGTGAGTGTGTGTGTGTAGAGAGAGTGAGAGGAGAGAGTGTGAGTGGAGAGAGTGTGAGTGTGTGTGTGTGTGTGAGTGTGTGTGTGTGAGTGTGTGTGAGTGTGTGTGTGAGTGTGTGTGAGTGTGAGTGTGTGTGAGTGTGTTTGTGTGTGGAGAGTGTGTGAGTGTGTGTGTGTGTAGAGAGAGTGAGAGGAGAGAGTGTGAGTGTGTGTGTGTGTGTGTGTGTGTGTGTGTGTGTGTGTGTGTGTAACCCAAGCCACTACGGGCAGAAACCAAGTCTCACTGTGTTCACCATTGTATCACTTTGCCTACCACATTGTCTGTGCTCGATTCATGTGTTGACTAAGTTCACTAATGAACCACTGACGGACACGTACATGGAAATCCTGGGACTGATTACAAGGAGGGAATTCTCCTCCACTGTTACAAGATGACAAGCCTGTCTTCCTTGAGTGGATGTTGTGGGAATTGGCACTTGGCACAAGAGAGATGCTCAGTAACAAGAAGGCATGGCTGGCAGATGTCTGGAAACGTCAGAGGAGCCCTCGTCTCCCTCTTCTTCCTCCAGGAAGAAGCTCTCCGAAGAGCTCATTTCCACTGATGCATTAAGGAAGGCTCTTAGACGAAGCATGGGGAGGCTTGGCTGCACCTACTTAGGGCATGCTGTGAGGAGAGAAGGGCACCGTGCTTGGTGACTGTCAGAGAGGAAGAGGGGGATCCTCTGTGGGATGGACGGACAGAGCGGTGCTACAGCGTGCTCAGTGCGCTCACACACAATGGTCACTGTGCGGACGGCCCAAGGTCAGGCGGTGTTTCGCTTTATTGGACGCAGGGTCAGTAGGAGTCAAAATAAACTCAGCGGCACCGAACAACAGTGCAGACATAAGGCATTGCCCTTCCTTAGGGACAGGCATTTTAAAAACACTCTGGTTGGTATGTAATCCACGTGGCATACAATTCAATAGATCACGCACGTTAAGAGGACTTGTGCAAACATCCCCGCATTTTGAGAACACCGTCTTCTTTCTCACAGAGGCCCTGGTAGCGTCGTGGTTACGCGGTGAGCTGCTAACTGCAAGGTCAGCAGTTTGAACCCACCAGCTGCTCTGAGGGACAAAGAAGGGCTTTTCACTCCAGTGAAGAATGCCAGTCGTGGAAACCCACAGGGGCAGTTCTCCCTGTCTGAGAGGCCCTCCGGGAGAGAGAGCGGACTTAATGACAGAGAAGCTAGCACCCGTCTCTCTCATACTCACTGCTGTCAGCTCCTCATGTGTCCCCAGACCCTGCCATGTCCCTCCCAAACCAAATTCAACCCTGTCTCATCGCGCCTCCCTATGGGCTCCTGAGACTGTAACTGCTTGCAGGAGTAGAAAGCCCAGTCATTCTCCCGAGGAGCTGCTGGGGGCTTAGAACTGCCACCAGGCAGTGGGAAGGCCAATATGTAATCACTACACCACCAGGGCCTCAGGTTGTTATTAATCCAGTTGCTTTCTATATAGGTTTGTCTAGGCTGGATTTCTGATACAGAAAAGCATTCAAAAAATATTTAAGGGACTTCTGGGTCTTAACTCAGGCTGCAAAATACTGCTAGGGCTGGTGTACCAAGTGAGTGAGAGAGGAGAGGTGTGAACCCAGCTGGGACTCGTGCCAAATCCAGGTCACAATTCTTGACAGCATTGCCACAGATGGGAGGCTAATCCAAATGGCTGTGTTCCTGAAATGTGATTCTAACCCAAATGGACTAACTTGTGGCATTGAGAGGAATGGGTGAGCACCCAGCCTGCACAGACCTACGCCAGTCTGAGCCCAGTTTTCTTGCTCCTGCAAAGCTCCTTTAAATTCAGCCTCAATGAGGAGATTATTAAGTGGACCTGTCAACTCAAACAGAAGAGAAGACCCCACCAACTGCCACACCGCTGAGGAGGCGCATAAACTACCATTGATTTCGTATCCGGTCTTACCTCTGGCTTGTCCTCACTCCCTGGGGTCCTGTCTGGCCTGGTGGCAGCTGGGCATTCTATAGTCCCCACTGACAGCTTCACGGGGTATCTAGGGATGGAAAGGCCTCTGTTTGCATCCAAATGAGACTCTGGACACGAGGGAACTGAACCTGGGCCACAGAGCTCCTGCTCCTCAGAGCCTGCAGAGCGCAGTCTGCAGCCAGCCCAAGGTCCTTCCAGAAGAAGGCCACAACACAGCAACGCTTCAGCCCTGCCCTGCCTGTGCTTCTCTTAAGAGCACAGTCTAGTGTATGTGTGGCTGGGGCTCCCAAAGCAACTCTACGAGGCCCCCGGCAGCAATCACGATCCTCCTTCATCAGAGGGTGCTCATTCCTCAGGGCCAAGGAATCGGCAGCAACTGAGCACTTGAGAATGATTGCTTGCTGGGCTGAGGGCTCTGTCGAAATGATCTCAGTTGAGTTCTGGGAAGTAGATTTTACTACGATTCTACAGATCAGAACTCTGATGTCTGGAAAGCGAAAGAATTCGCTCCAGGTTGCACAGCTCGGAAATACCAGAGCGTAGGTCTCAACGGGGTTTGCCTGACTGCAAAGGCTGTACAAGGAACTGGTATGCTAGATGTCTCCTCCCAGAAGGGGTTCTTCTTAGAAGTTCTCACTCCAAGTCCGCAAGTAGCCAGAAAGAAACCTTTAGTTTCTTGGTCTCACCCTTCAATTAGGCCGAACCCAGCATCAAGCTTTGTCCCTGTTCCTCTCTCCCACCCAACCAGCACTGACCCTCAAGTGGGTCTAAATATAATCTTTATGCCTACCGTTTCTGGAACATTCTGCTGCCTCTGTCCAGTCACTTGCTAGTCACCACAGTACGGCATTGTCTTGGTGAACTATGTTATGCCAATGGACCTAGCTGTCCCCCAAAACTGTGGCCCTAACCAAGCCTCCTAAGTCCAGCGACTCACTCCCTCAAGGTATTTGATTATGACGAAGAAGTTTTCATAACTTTGCCCCCTGTTTTTTTTCCTAGTCAATTGTTTTCTTAAAGCGATGAGCCCATTCAATCATATTTTTAAAAAATACCTGGAAAATACTCAAGTGTGAGTCATCATCAGTCACTCATAATTTGCTGTGAAAACTGAAATGCATGAAAAAGGCTACTGTTTCAGCTCTTTTTTTCAACTCAACCACATGACTGATTTTCCTCATGACAATCGTCACCCGCCAGCACCACGGAAGTCCTTCATACCCAATCCCCATCCCTCCCATGTCACTGCTGTGGTTAGGTGTCTTCAGTTGGGTCCTCCAATAGCAACCCTGTGCACAGAAGCACGAGACACTTTATGGGAGCAGGTGGCTTCCTCTGTCTCCTGAAGATGGTTGGTGGATTTGAACCACCCACCTGGTGATCAGCAGTACAATGCTTACTCTCAGCTTTAACGATAATCCTTAACACACTGTAAACGGTACTGTATGCTCCCTCTTAGTCTTTGAGGGGATTGCTCTGGCCATCTAGTCACTTTTTAAGAGTTCCTTGTTCACAGAAACAAAGGGTACCTACAACACAAACAGCAAATGAACATGATGGGAGGTGAACAACGCTCACACCATGAGTGCTAGAGGGAGACGGAGGAGCTGTGAACCTGTGGGAGATGGCAGCAAGGGATGCCACCGCATCATCCCATCAGTGTGGATGCAACGTACTGCACAGAAAACTCAAGTCTGTCTGTCTCTCTCTCGCTCCTTCCTCCCTTTCTCTCTCCCCTGCCCCATGGTTTCAGCCTCAAAGGGGGCTGTCTGTGTGATGAGTTACACTGCATTAATATATGGCCATCCACCCATTAGTGACTGTCTGGGTTGTTGCTATTCATGTAGTCTCTTATGAATAATGCTGTTGTGATTCATCTACAAGATTTTTGGTACTTTTAAGGATATTTTGCTGAAAGTTTACAGAACATATTAAATTTCTGTTCAGATGTAGAGGCGTTTTGTTGTGTGACACTGTCGTCATCCTCCCAAAGTGACTGCACTCATCCCACTGTTCTCATGGCTTTGCTTCTGTGCCCTTCCTGCCTCCTGAGCCTCGTTTTGGACAAAGGCTCTCCTGTGGGTCATCTTTCTGAGTGAGCGCCTCTCCGGTGCTGTTATCACTTGGTAGGCCTGTCTGCCGTTGATCCCTGAAGGTGGGTGTTGGTTTGAAGGGTGCCTAAGGGCCACAGTCTCTAGGGTCTCACTAGTCTCTAGCAGAGCGCTAAGCCTGGTCTTTCGATGATTTTCTATTTTGTTCTCCATGGGTGTTCATCCCTCTATGTCCAGGACTTTGCATGATGCTCCTGATCAGAAGCCAGACCAGCTCTTCTGGTCTCAGAGGATCGGAAGATCTGAATCCTGTGGGCCATTCGTCTTCTGGATGAGTTTTCTTAGGTCTTCTTTCCTGGTCTGTGCTCTACATGAGGGGAGACCCATAGTTGGACACACTCGCTATGAAGACCCCAGTCGCTGCTCACTGGAATAGGATGTAGAACATTGTCTACATGCATTGTCTTCTGGACTATGTTGTGCCAATGGTCCAAGGTACCCCGGTCTTGAGACTATGACCTTGAGTCCCCAGTCCCAGTGAGGCATTCCCTCAAGGTGTTGGGTTATAGTTAAGATGGTTTCAGAACTTTGCCCTCTGTACAATCTACACCATTTTTTTATGTTTACTAAACATACAAATACATGTATAAAAGTAGTCTCTGTCAGACCTACACAAGGGGCCTTCAAAAAGGGAAAATTCATTCTCTTTTATTCCAGGTTTTCCCTTATGGTTTGAAGCCATTATGTATTCTCATGGGTGTATTCCCCCTGGTCCTCCCACACGTGTTCTGCCTGCATGTCTACCCACGTGTCTACTCAGAGATGCTGTTTGCTACTGCCATTACCGCAGGACTGTGTGTGTGACAGTTTTTACCTTTGCTGTCTTTTCGTCTTGCACCCCCCACCCCGTGATTTCCTTTGTCATCGGCCTTGTGCTGACTGCCCCTTATTGTACATTGTAGGATAGAGGTTAGACTGCTAGCCACAAGGTTGGTGGTTCAAACGAACAACCACTCCTAGGAAGCAGAATAAGGCTATCTACTCCCATAAAGATGTACAATCTTGGAAATCCTATGAGTCTCATTAGTCAGAATTGACTCAATGGCAGTGAGTTTGATTTTGGATTCACCCCAGTTAATATGTGTCTACACTCTAGTTACCTTCCCTCCTATCCCTGGTAACCTTCAAAGAATACTTTTTTCTGTGTGAACCTTTTCTGATGTTTTGTAATAGTTGTCTTGGGCAATATTTGTCCTTTTTAGAATAGACTAATTTCATTTCAGAATAATGTTCTCCAAATCCATTCCTTCTGTCAGATGCATAAAGGAGAAATTCATAAAGACTTGTCTTTTACCACACTGATTGAATTAAACCCAGGTTTTGGTAACTTAGACTACTCTTATACTTGCTAGACTGCCTGAGAATCCTTGATTGCTTAACTATAATGCTAACCCTTCACACGTTCCTGTTATCTGGCCATGTGAATTACTAGAAGTCATAAAAACTGAGAAGTAATTTCTCTTTATGGTCAAGCCAGTGTGTAAAAAAAAAAAATGCCCTCTAAGGAAGAGAATCTTGACATAGCTGTCTTTTCTATTAGTACGCCAAAGACAAAGTTCTTCATTACAAAGATATAGTAACGAGAAAGGCTTGAGTCACGCAGGTTGGTGTGCTTCTGCCATGTGGTCTTAGTTGATGCCTCACTTAGATAGATGACTGTTTGTTTGAAGACAAGCCTTTCAGACCCTAGGTGCTATTCTTTGTGATGGTTGGGCACCATCCAGTTTCTTCACCACACCTTACTATAGCACCCATATCTTCAGTTATCTCTTCATAAGGGTGAGCATCAAGCAGAGCCCTGTCATAAGAACTAATTGTTCTTAAATTGAGAATAGAATGAAGTGTGATCCCTAAATTCATTCACACATCAAGGGTGATATATGTCTCTGACTCACCTTAGAGGTATCATTGTGATTTTATGTTAGAGAATATTATCAACCCTCTCTCTGGGAGATAAGGAAATCTGCTAATAGTGTCAAGAAAAGGAAATTGTACAAGTATAGGCTGGCTATGAACTGCAATACATGAACTGTTGACCTGTACAAATTAAATTGTGACTAGATACTATTTAACAAACGAGGGTTGGTGATAGGGCAAAGCATTTAGTAATATTCATTTACCACCGCAGAACCACACCCACCAGATTGATACATGTCATAACAAACAAAAGCAAAAACGCAGCTCACTACCATCCAGTCAATTCTAACTCACAGTGACCTTCTAGGACAGGGCTGAAGCGATCCCTGTGAGCTTCCCATGCTCTAATGCTTTACAGGAGCAGAAAGCCTCGTGTTTCTCCCAAGGAAGTGTTGGGGGTTTCGAACCGATGCCCTTGCAGTTAGCCCAACTCATAACCACCACTCCATCCAGGTTCCTATAATAAAGCAAAGGAGGTCATTAAATAGCATAAACCAAATCCCAAGGCGGAGTTTAAATTGCGAACAGTTGGTTGGCAAAAGGCTGTGGAAGCCCCAAATCCACTTGCGGGTCCACGCAGGGATTAAGCCTCGGAAATTCTCTTGGCCGCAATTGAGGCGTGCGACTAGCTTTGGAGAGGGAGTGTTGTGCAGTCAGTTAGGGGAGATAGAGTTCTGTTAAAGTAGAAACTCTTATTTGACCTCTCTTCTGGTCCATTTAAGAGTTGTTTCTGTTTTTATAAAGTGTAGGGGGAATGCACGCGGATTAAGCCTAGGTGAATTATCTTTCACCACAGACCAAGGATGAGAATTGCCTTCGGATCACGTACAGCGCGTTCAAAGGTGGAGAGTTGCAGATGCATTTAGGTTAACATTGAACACTTGATCATCTGATCTCACTTTTGACCCATTTCAAATTTGTTATCATTTAAAATTTCCCTACTTTCGTTTAGACTGAGGTTTTTCTCTGTTTAACTTTGTTATGTTGTTAGCTTGGGGTTCTTTGGTATGTTTTTCTGTACATGAAATCCAGGATCGGTAAATCTACAGACACAGGAACTGGAATAATGGTTTTGGGGGGGATTGCAGGGGAGGTTGGGGGAAATGGGAAGTATATAACAGTGAGTACAAGAAAGAAGGAAATAAATGTTCTAAAATTGATGGGGGTGGTGATTGTACAACTTTTCTTAATATGATTGAACTATTGAATTGTATGAAATGTGGACTCTGGAGATAAAACTGTTTGAGAGACAGAGAGAATGACTTGAAGGGGTCTTGCTGCCAGCCTTTTGAAAGGTTACCAAGACCTTTGAAAGCTGTTTGTTTAAGAATCTGTTTCCAGGTAACCCGGTCCTGATATCAAGAAAGGTTTGCACAAATTCCTGAGATACCTGGTTGCAGCTGTTTAAACATCTACCAATGCTATTTTATTCATCTGCCTGAAGGACATGCGACTATGATTTAAAAACTCCAATGAGTTCCTGAAATCAATCACTTTAATCCTACGTTGTTGTTGTTGTGTGCCTTCAGTTCTAACTCACAGTGGCGCGATGTCCAACGGAAGGAAGCCCTCCCGGTCCTACAGCACACTCATAGTTGTTCTGATGTTTCGACCGCTGTGGCAGCTGCTGTGTCTTCTGCTCTCGAGGTTTGGGCATCTGACAACGTTTCAATGCCATCCATGCGGTTTTTAAAAAGCAGTGAATTCCTCAGAAGTGAAAAGTATTTGGCTGTGTCTTCTTGGGTTGCCTTTTGAAATTTTCTATTCAGTTCGTTGGCTTCTTCATTTCTTCCATTTGCCTTCACTAATCTATGAGTGGCAGCTAGTTTCAGAGTGTCTTCTCTCTTTCTAAGACAGTCTTATTGGCATGTCAGCCACATAGCACGCAATTCAATAGTTGGGCCATAGCAAGAAGAGTTGTACAATTCTGGAACATTTTTGAACATTTTCTTCTTCCTTGCACTCATTGTTATTTTTTTTAATTGTGGCTAAAACATACGCAAGGAAACATTTTCCTCTTCAACAACTTTCACATGTATAATTCAGTGCCACTCAGAGTCTCTCCTGACATTCTCTTAGATCTTTTCTTTCTTTCCTGTCTTTTTAATGACCTTGCTCACCGCGTCTTCTGTCACTAATGTTCATCACGTCAAATCTCTTCTTGTGATGCTCTCAACATTCAGGTGGGGTCGTCTCAAGGACCTAGTTTGGCTCTCATGGACTTGTTTCAATTTTCTGCAGCTTTCAACTCTTCCAGAGTCAGCACCTGGCGGCCTGCTTTTATCTGCTGATGTTGAGCTTCTCCATGGTCTCTCCCGGCAGATGAAATCAATTTGCTCTCTGTGTAGTCCATCCGGAATGGTCCGTGTGCATAGCCACCTTTTGTGTTGTTGGAAATGATATTTGCTGTGAACAAGTCACTGGTCTTGCGAAATTCTATCACGTGATCTCCAGCTTTATTTCTATCCCCAAATCCATATTTTCCAGCTACTGTTCTTCCTCTTGGTTCCCAATGTTTGCATTCCAATCGCCAATAATTATCAATGCATCTCAGTTGCATGCTTAATCGATTTCGGACTGAAGACGATGGTAAAATTCTTCCCTTTCTTCATCACTAGATTGAGTAGGTGGTGCATACATTTGAATAACGGTTAAGGTGACTGGATCGCCTTAAGAGTGGATAGATGTGATCCTATCACAGACAGCAGTGTGCTTCGAGATCGATTTTGCAACGTCCTTTTTGACCACGAACGCAACGCCATTCCTCTTGACTGTGTTACCTCTGGCCTGTGAGCCATATGATCTTCTCATTCAAAATGGCCAGTCCCAGACCATGCCCGCTCACTGACCCCTAGGACCTAAGGCCTCGTGAATTCCACTTCCTTTTTGACGACTTCTAACTTTCCTGGATTCACACTTCACACGTTCCGAGTTGTGATCGTGAGCAGATTGCCGCAGCTGTTTCTCCCTACCCTGAGTCAAGCCCCATCAACAAATGAAGACCCCACAGCTTCACTCCATTCAGGTCACCATGGTCCACTCCACGGCGAGAAAGCAGCTTCTCCTAGGTCACACTGTGAGTGCCCTCTGACCCGAGGGGCCATCCTCTGGCACTCTCTGTCAATGTCTGCTTTCACTCACCAGGCTTTGGGGAGCTTACATTTTGATAATGCACGCATAGGATTTTCAGCTGCTACTTCCTCCAAAGTGGACAGCCAAGCCCTTGTTCGCTGTCTGTTCTTAGTCTGGGGGCTGCACTGAAACCAGTTCACTTCGAGGGACCCTGCTGGCATTTGAAATACCCGTGACAAAGCTTCCAGCATCACAGCAACACACGAGCCACCACGGCATGACAAGCTGACAGGCAGGTGGTGGCATCAGAAGACTGCAGTCTAAATTCAGGCTGCAACTCTATGGGAAGGCATTCTCTCTGTGTGGATTCTAGAGGAGGGTCCTTGGCTCCTTCCAACATCTGCAGACGCAGTGTCCTTTGGCGCCTCCTTGTTTGGGGGTATCAATCTTCCCCTGGGCCTAGGAGCTTCCCAGTATAGGGACCCAGGTCTACAAGACGCCCTTTGCTCCTGCCTCTTCTTTCTAGCTGGTAGCACAGCCCGCCCTCTCTGTTCACTTTGCTCTTCCTTTATCTCGTGAAAGACAGATTATGCAGGGACACTCCCTTTACATTGCACCAGGGCTGTGCGAGCATTAAGGAGGTTGTGTCTAATCCTTAATCTTCTGATAGATCATTGGCTTATCACATCAGATCACATCAAGGGAGATTGTTCTATAACTGCCGAGCCTCTGAGAATCATGGGGCAACCAAGTTGGCATGAAATGTGAGAGGACACAATTTAATCCATGGTATTAACGCCCTGGCGTCGGAATCTGTAGGCGTTTTTTTTATCAGGTCACTCTCTAGGGCATCACTGCCCCCCAAAATCACAGGCCAGTGAGATATCCTCTCCGTCTTTCTAAATTTCATACTCCCATGAATGACTGCATCAGAAATTTACTCTTCTTGCTAAGCATCTACTAGAACCCTGAGATTCTCTGCACATGCTGTTGCTAAGCAACGCTTCCCTCCACTCTACCTCTCTCAAAGTGCCTATTATCTAGCTCAATGGCTCACCTTGAGAGGCTCCAATAGCACTTGTTCTGGCTACACTGGCTTCTGAGAAGAAAGGACCTGGGTGCAGCCCCCCAAGGGGAGGACTGTGCCGTGAGAGCGCACACCGACCAGCCCTCCACCGATGCTGTGTTCCTTCCTCAGTGAAGACTGGTAGAGGCTGAGATGGCCAGGCATTGTGCCAGGGGGACAGAAACTCACCCTGGTACCTCACCTGGCTTCCTCGGCACTTTCCCCACCTCTTTCCCAGGACCCTGAAACCAATCCGCTCTGCTCATTCCCTTCAGAGTCTACCCCTCAGGAATCTGGGTGGCCAACTCAGAAAACTGTCCACACAAACGCATGTGCTCTCATTGCTCCACATTCAGCTAGAAACACAGACAGGTCTATAGGGGAACAGGAACAGTCGGGAGGTACGCACTTCTTACAATAATCAGCCATCAGAGATTAAAAGGGCCGCCTGTGCCCAAGGACAAAGTTCAAAGGGGCCAGAAACAAAGAAGGACTGGAAACAGGGAGCCCTGGAAGGCAGCGGGATAGGCAGTGGTACATTGTTGGGATTGCAGTGAATGAGAAGGAAGCAGACGTGTATGAATTGCTGGACGGAAAACGATCTGCTCTGTAAACTTTCATCCATTTCGTAATTTAAAAGGTGATTTTTTAAGGAGGTGGGGGAGCACGTGGAAGAAGGACACATGGAATTCAATTGTTCACAGAGGTTACCTCTGAGGATTGGCTGATACTGGGTGGAGGGAATCACGCCTTTCTGCTTTAAGCATTTCTGCATTGTCTGTACTGGTAAGCATGTAGGCTTGTGGCAGTTGAATCAATAAAGGAGTGAATGATTGAACGCATGTGTCTACCTTCCTTTCAGTGAAACCCAGGGGGTCACTCAGTCATGGAGGTCTGATCTGTGTCCAAAGCTCAGGAACTGGCCCCTGCAAACCCCAGTCTCGCCACGGTCCCTTCTCTGTACAAGGAGGCAGTGGGGTCCCAAGCAAGTGGAGTGACCGCACTGACGTTTCGTAGCTCGGCCGGTGGCGCTCTGGGCACCATGATCATGAAGCATAGAGAAGGTGATCAACTCCAAGGACTCAGCACGGTGTCAGGCACATGGCAGGGACTCTGTAAGTGCTAGACAGCGTGTTTCCTCCTTCCGTTTGAGTCTCGGGTGTGTGCCCGATAGCCTGCAACCATTCGCTCTTTCTCCGAACATCCTTGCCCTCCCCACCATGGCTCACAGCGGCAGGCCACAGACAACTCGGAGCCTCGCCACTTCTCCGCCTTCTGATGCTCCCAGGGGCCAAGGCCTCCCGTCACAGAAACAGTCTCATCAGCTTGTCCGCATGGAAATGCTACGAATATAGCGCCTGTGAGTGAGGACAGACTTGCCTTTCAGAAAGGAACTCTTTGGGGAGCTCTGGGAACACTAACTGTGAACCAGGGGGGAAAGATGGGAAAAGAGAGTCCTGTGGGCATCAGATTATGGGAGAAGCCCAATGAGGCTTGTCACATCAGAAGCACCAAAAACTCATCCTGAGTCTGGAGTTCCAAGAGACTGATGCCCATAGCTTTGGCCTGGAGGGAGAAACGCTCCCATGACCACACTGTCTGCATCTTGGGCCTCCCCTAAAAAGAGGCTCCTTCCCCAGCATGGCTGGCATTTCTCTCTGCCTCGCCTCTGAATTCTGATTAGCAGAACCCTAGTGGACCATCTGCAATCACACCCCCATAAAGAAGTGGCCACAGCTTTGGGCTGTGTGTTAGTCCGGGTTGACTAGAGAAACAAATTCATAGACACTCATGGGTGTATAAGAAAGAACTTTATATAAAAGAGCAATTGTAGGTTGAAAATATATCAAGTCCATAAGTCCTATATTAGCCCATACATCAAATGCCAATCTATAAATTCCTCTTCAGACTCATACAACACATGCAATGATACTGACTACAGGAAGATCATAGGCCAGTGGGTAGAAAGTCATGTGGATCCAGTGGTGATGGGAGCATCTCAGCACTGGCATGGGTCTCCACATGGCTCCTCCAGCTCCAGGACTCTGGCTCCAACAGTGTAGCTCTATGTGGCTTGTCAACAGGAATGTCTCACAGGAAGAGTGTGTATCCCACCTCCAGGGAGGATGACAGGTGTTCCCAGAATCCTCTGGAGAAGGTCATGCCCACACAGAGACCTCATTGGCAGGCTAGACTCCACCCCTTTGCTTAAGTTGACAGGAGATGATGTAACTGTCACAGGCTGCCATGCAGAGTGGACTGCCCCCATTGCCCGGCAGTCTTGGCTCTGGCACCTGCCAGCTGCAGGCCCCTGAGTAAGCCTCTCCCTTCCCTTGGCTACTGCTGCCTGTGTAACAGACACCTTTCTCTCAGAGGTGCTGGGGGACCTGGGAAGGTAAGATGATGAGACATGGCCAGCACAGGGCCTGGTTGATAGCAGGTGTCCAAAGAGGCACTTGGGGGCATGAGCATCATTCTAACAAAAGCTACTTTCTCAGCCCCTTCCTTCCATGGAACCTATAGCTGAGGCCTCATTTTAGGGCCAGAGACCTCTTCTAGTAACAAGTGAGAGTGTGTAGATTCTAGAGCTGGACGCAGGGGAGGAAAGAAGAACCGAAGCAGAAGAGACGAAGGAAGGTCCATTGTCCCAGACTCATCAAACAGCATGCCTGGAACCAGTAGCAAAAGGACAGGCTGCTACTGCTGGCACAAGGGTCAAGGGCATTACCACCAGACAGAGGCCAGAGGCCAAAGCTCCTGGAGAACACTGGGTGGACTTGGATACTCTGACCCACCAAGACCTGGTGACTCAAAGCTTTAGAGACATTAGCTAATGAGCCACGCTAGTGATTACAAACAGTCCATGAATGGGGTCACCCACTCCTGGCTGACATCGTGCTATGGCCATCGGTCAGAAGCCTGGACAGCCACGGACCTTCCCTGTGCTGTGTGAGCCATCGGTCACTAAGTGGACAGCTGCCACAGTCATGAAACTGTAAGGCACCATTGGTCATTGAATTCTGAGCAACAGTCTTATCTTCTGAAGCAGAGATCCATCCATGTGAAAACCAAGAGGCCCCGAAGGAGTTGATAACCTTAGTTTCAAATAGGTGGAGAGGTACTTGAACCAAGAGTCAAGGTCTTGTGACTAAAGGCATTTTAGCTTCCCACTACCAGCTACCGGCCTCAGCATCCCCTCGGAGCTCATCAGCAAGGCAGACTATCTGACCCTGCTCTAGAATTGTGGGACAAGAGTCTACCTTCAGCAGAATCCCCCGGTGACCTGTCATGCCCACAGAGGTTTATACGCCTACACCACTGCCCGTCCCAGCACTATTCACAATGGCCAAAGAGTGGAAACCACGTAAATGTCCACCAACCAATAAGTAGATAAACAAAATGTGCTACGTAATACAATGGAGAGTTTCTCAGCCCGTCGGAGAAATGAAGTCTGGTTAGATGTTTATAGTATGGATGGAGCCAGCAGACAGTATGCTGAGTGAAATAAGTCATTCACAAAAACACTAAAATATTACATGACCTCACTTACATAAAAAGACAGACATACAAAGACCAACGTTTATTCGTGGGTATCCTGGATGGGAAAGAGGAAGTTGTTACTTCAGTTTATGGTGATGGAAAATTGCATGGATTAAGGGTTTGCACAGGCTCACATTGCGATGGCTGTCAATAGCTGGACACCTGTACAAAGTTGAGTTGGTGAAAAGAGTGTGGTAAATGTATTTATGATGACAACAACAACAAGGAAGAGCAGTTGTTACCACTGCTTATGTACAACCCAACACTCATGGAAGTGGCTTCCTTGGGTTGTACATTCGGGTCCTAGTTTTATGGGACCTCCCACGTAAGTGAAGATGTTTGGTGTTTGCAAGTAGTCATTCACAGCACCCAGCTTGCCTGGAGAGGCCGAGGAAGGAGAATCAGGAAGAAGAAGAGGGGAATGGAGAATGGGTGGCTGATTGCTTTCCCAGACAACTTTGCCCTGAGCCCAGGAGAACAGGAGGGTGTCTGACTACCATCCTTGAACCTTTCCAACCAAGACTCCCTACAAGAATCCTGGTCCAAAGGGGAGGGATGCACAACAGGTGCTTAGAGTCTCGTGGGCTCCAGACTTCGTTGAGCCGTGGAGGCTGAATGAACATCCAAAACAGTTACCCCGACAAAATCGTTCATCCTCAGCCCCAAAATGGCCCTTCTTTAAACCAAATAATAACTTACCCTCATAATTTAAAGAATGTGCCTTGGACATGATGCTCTTTTAAGAACTGTCTGTACAGAACCAAGTTGACAACAACAACTTGCAACAAGTGCACGGGGTAGTGAGTGCATGTGAGCGCACCAGGAAGGACCAGTTGGGAACGAGAGGGAGCCGGCGTGTCCCAAAGGAAAGAGTGTAACCGATGCCACGGACTTTACAGGTCGGAACATCACAGTGGTGGCTGCATGACGATGTTCTCATCCATGGAAAATCATAAACAGAAATTTTAATAAGCACCATCCTAATGTATAACCGGTTAGTGGTTATTGAGTTTCACAGTTGTTTCCAGTGAACATGCGTTCATCAAACCTTTACTAAAGCACTGCCACTTGTCAACCTGGCACATCCCAAGAGTGCAGACCAAGAGACACGGTCTTGCCCTCACAGAGCTACATTCCGCTCAGGGAGAGAAATACAAAATAAACTCAGTAACAAAGAGAGTCCCACCCTGTGGTCGGGCTGTACGTGAAATAGACAGGAAGAGGTTTCCGAGGGATGGGGAGAGGCAGCCTCAGCTAGGGAGGCAAGAAAAAGCCTCGTAGAAGAGATGGCACCTGAGTTGGCACCGAGAAAGGATGCAGCTATGCCAAGAGCGACAGAAAAGATGGCGGGCACAGCAAGGGCAAAGGCCCCGAGGCAGGCATGAGTGGGGCAGGCCCAGGCGGAGAGAGGGTTCCTCAGTGGCCTGTGTCTGGTGCCCAAGGGGGAAGGTGGTAGCAGGGGATGGATTTTCCCCTAATTGCAACAGCGAGTCACTCATAAGGAGTAATTGGGGGAGTGGTGTTAGTAATAACAAGGGGAATAGAGGAGCCCCTTCATGAATTTTTTCGGTGTTTACCACAGCCACTATGGGGTTGCTCATGATGGCACAGGTCAAGGACGCAGGCAGGTCACATCCTGTTTTTGTGGTACTAGTTGGGAGGTTGCCAGATGGTGCCCTGATGCCCCTACTCATGGTTGTTCTCCCGGCAGTCGTTTCCCTCAAGCATCTCTACCAGGCATCCAGCTTCCAGGAGCCAGCTGACATTTCCAACAGGGCTCTCTGGCTTCTGAGTAGAGAAAGCACCCCCCAAAGACGGCACGGTCGGGGCCCTGAGGCGGCTTCCAGGAGAGCAATGTTGGCGAGAGATGGTGGTTTGGGCTGAGGTGTGGTGGGGAGGGAGGGGTGTGTGTGACAGAAATGGACAGATTGGAGACTTGTGACACATTAGATATTAAACCAATATCACTTGCTGGTGGATGGGCTGCGTGAAGTGGGGAGAGCAAGGGAAGAATTGGGGATCATTTCTGACTTGACACCCGCACTCAAAGCCACTTACTCAAATAAAGAAGAGCAGGCTTGACTTACCGTATATACTTGAGTATAAGCAGACCCGAATATCAGCTGAGACACCCAATTTGACCACAAAAACTGCATAAAAATGTGTTGAAAAACTCACCTTATACACGAGTATATTCGGTAAGCTCTCCAGGGCGTGGCATCGGGTGTTCTTCTCTTGACCTATGCACTTCCGTGCTCCAGCGGTGGGCCTCTAATGCAAGGTCAGTGGTTTGAACCCAGGAGCCAGAGTGTTTGATTGGCTTGAACCATTGACAATGTGGCAGCACGACCTCTAACTCTGTGATGTATCAGGTGAGCTAACTGCTGGCCAGTGGTCCGGGCGGACGGTCCTATGTCTGCAGGTCCAAGGTGAGAGTCACGGGTATAAGATAATACGAAAACCTCTGAATGGATAGAGAATTTCAATTTACCAACTTACGATGTTCTCCTTTTCTGGTCATTGGAGAAATGATAACAAGTGGGGTTCTTGTCTGATGACTTGATTGCACCTACCCCACATTTCTTCTTCTTAAGGACTTTGGGGAAGAAAAAAGCCCAGAGAGGCAGAAGACATGCCTGAGGCCACTCCAGAAGCACAAGATGGACTGCAGCTGGACTTGGGTCTGAAGCCTCTTCCTGAATTGCTCCCACTGGATCCTTTAGTGGATCTACATCACGACTGTCTCCCAGTCCCCTCCTTCCCTGGAGTTGGCACCAGGTCTGACTTCCCTCGGGCTACGTGCCAACTAAGCCATTCCCATGCTCACCTCCAGCCCCACCCGTCCTTCCCACCATGGTTGGCTTCAGGTGGTCTTCATCTTTCGCCTTCAGTCTGTTGTTAATCGGTGTGCTGAAAGCTTAGGATCGTGGTTAAGAGATCTGGTTTTGCAGTCAACCTTGGGTTCAGGTTCTTGATTTGCTTTGGCCCTTGGTTACTTATCCTCTTTGATCTCCGTGTGTTCATCTGTGAAAACAGTGATTGTAGTAGCTGTAGGAGTAGAGTAGTAGGAATACTTACTTCCTAGAAATTTTATGGAGATGAAATTTTATGAAGTGATCCACATCAAAAGTCTTCACGGGGCATAGGTCGTATTTAGTCCGTGGCAGCTATAATTAACACTGGGTGACGTTGCTAGGTGCCAGTGAGTCTTCTCCTACTCATAGGGACCCTCTATGCAGCCCAAGGGACCGGTGCCTGCTCCTGCACCATCCTCACCATTGTCTTCATGCTTGAGCAGATTTTTGAAGTCACCCCATTTCCTTGAGGGGCTTCCCCATTTGCTGACACTCTACTTTACCAAACAGGATGTCTTTTTCCAGGGACTCTTTGGTCTCTCCTGATACCGTGTCCAAAGTGCATGAGATGAAGTCTGACTGTGGTTGTCAGACTCCATGCCACCTTGATGGTACCTATGTGGAGGCAGGGGTGGAATTCAAGCTCTCAATCAGGTAGTAGCTAAGGTGCTAAGGTATGGATTTTGAAGACTAAGGGGGTGGGGGGGTGACCTTTCTTTTAAGAGAGACAGAACTTTTCCTTCTGGCCCTTCATCCTTGCGACATGCCGGGATCCGGCATCTCCCTTGGGGGGTACTCCCCTGTGTGCAGCCTGGCATGTTCTCACTGCCCTTGGACCCACCTGACTCTGCACCCATTGACCTTGGATCTCCCTGTTTCCTGCTTCCTCTTTCACCAACATCAACCGGCAGCTACGTGACTCTGAAGAGGCCGTGGCTGGCATCGGACCCATGGACTTGAGCTGGCCTGGGCTGGGATGCCTTCTTGATATAAAATTAGTGCTTGATATAAAGTTCTTTTTGGGGGACTTAGTTTTTCTAGACAATCCAGACACATACACTTATCATTCTTACTTCTAGAGAGCATTCTGACTGTACTTCTCCTGAGACAGATCTATTTGTTCTTTTGGAAGTACATGACATTTTAAATATTTTTCACCAGTAGTATCATTCAGTTTTTCTTTGATCTTACTTGTTCAATATCAAACATTCATATGCATATGAGGCAATTGGAAAAACTATGGCTTGGATCGGGTGCTCCTGAGTCCTCAAAGTAATAGTCTTGCTTTTCAACCCTTTAAAGAGGTCTTGTGCAGCAGATATACCCAATGTGACACATCTTTTGATGTCGTGACTGCTGCTCCCATGAAAATGCTTGGGAACCCAAGCAAGACAAAATTCTTGGCAACTTCGATCTTTTCTCTGTTTATCGTGACATCACCTGTTGGTCCAGTTGTGAGGATTTGGGTTTTCTTCCATTGAATTGAAATCCATACTGAAGATTGCAATCCTTGATCTTGGTCAGTAAGAGCATCAAGTCCTTGCTTTCAGCAGGCAGGGTTGTGGCATCTGCATATAGCAGGCTGTTCAGAAGCCTTCCTCCCATCCTGATGCCGCATTCTTCTTCACATAAGCCAGCTCCTCTGATGGCTTGCTCAGCACACAGATTGAACCAGTGTGATGAGACGATGCAACACCCCTCTCCTGGTTTCTAGCCACGGGGTGCTCCCTTGTTGCTGCTTGAACAGCTTCTTCTCGGTTATTCAACCCTCACCCACACCTATATACCTGCCGAATAAGCACAATTGCGTGGTCTGGAAGGCTCTTTATTCTCAAGGCTCCACAGTTTGTTATGATCCACACAGTCAAGTGGGTTTTCATAAGCAATCAAACAGCACTAGGTGATAGAGAATATCCATTAGCAACGATATTTTCTACTGGGATTTAATATTTCCTAGCCCATGCAAAAATATCAAACACAACCATGTTTTCTATGTACATACATGGGAGATAGCTTTATTTTTAAATGCGTGTGTGCTTAGTCACTGGACTTCCAGAAGAGCAAATAGAACTGCGTAGGAGGAAGTTCAGCCAGAGCACTCTTCAGAGCAAAGATAGATGGCAAACCGTGGCCTCACATTCTCAGGATATGTTATCACGCAGTGCCCGCCCCCAGAGGCGAACATCAGGATGGTAGAGGGCTAATGAGAAAGAGGAAGACTATCGGCAGGATGAATTGCACAGTGGCTACAGCCATGGGTTTCAAATATAGGAATGATGGAAAGACGGCACAACGTCTGGCAGTATTTTATTCTGCTGCATTGAGCCAGAACCACCGTGATGTCACCGGACAACCACTGTTCGTGGTTCCGAATCCCAACCACTGTTTGTGGCTCAGAATCCGGTGGTGGGTCATGTGAAAACACAAGATGCTCCAGCCTTAGTGCAGGCATGCTGAGTTATATCCGTTGATGGTGGAGCTCAGGACCCTTACACACGGACACACACACGCACATCTGATTCTGTACAAAGAACATCCCAACAGCAGAATGAAGGTCAGGATGCGTTTGTCAAACCACAAGCAGTTATTAAGCACTACCAGAATATCCTGAAGGAAAAGAAAGCAAAAGTAACTAAATGCGAGAAGTGTTAGGCCCCTTGACAGTTCATTCAGAAAGTCAAGACACAGCCCCAGGGGGGCTGGAGTGGGGGAGCAGGGAGAAGGTTCAACCTCTAAGAATTAAACAAATGCAGCAGGAACCCATGCCATTTGATGCCCATTAGTAAGCACTGTTCCTGAAGAGAGGCAGTATTATCCTCTCTGTACTTAAATGTCAGAGAGTTTGTAAGGGAATGGGTATCATATGGGATTAAAATTCAGAGGAAAAAACTCACTGCCATTGAGTCCATTCTGAATCAAAAGGACTTCATAGGACTGAGTAGAATGGCCCCTGTGGGACTGTAACTCCTAACCAAAGCAGAAAACCTCATCTTCTCCTACAGAGCTGCTGGTGGTTTCAACCTACTGACCTTGTGGTTAGCTGCCCGATGGGTAACCACCACACCTCTGGGGCTCCATCGTGTGGGATAATCACAGGAAAGGTCATTTTATACCCTGCTTTAATAACCTTACAAATACAAATGCTCCCCCTTCCCCACCCCCTGCCCTAGGAATCCTATTTCTGGATACTTATTGTAAGGGAAAAGATGATTAAATAAAAGAGTGAGCAAATATATTTATTGCAGTATCATTTAATGGCATAGGAATAGAAACAGCCTGAGATGTTCAAAATAGGGAAATAGATAAATTCCCTGTGTCATATAAGTTGACATAAAAGTATGTAGCCACAGAAATGATCATGAAGCTGGAATAATGACATCCAGGAAAGAAGAAAGGCTTATGGCATGTTGCATGCCAAGGGGTGGTGGGGAGGGGGTGGGGAATCCAGTTTCAAAATAGGATTTTTCACCGAATACATCTATACATAAAAGTATATATATTTTTAAACAACAAAAAAAACGTACTTACTGCCTTCCAGTCAATTCCGTCACAGAGACCTTCTAGGGCAGAGTAGGGCCAGCCCTGTGGTTTTCCAAAATGGTAACTCCTTGCAGGAGCAGCAGGCAGCATTTTTCTCCCGGAAGCAATTTTTTCGGTTGCTGACCTTTCAGTTAGCAGTTAGAAGCCCCAATTTGTAGCCCACTTAAGAATTGTAAAGGACACATTCAACTGGAAATAGTTGACTTGGAAGCAAGATTATGGCTCCTTTTACATTTCCAATAGTGATGTAATCGTGTTTGTGCCTCAAGGGACTCTACATGTATACAACCATTCAGTAAGTTTGACTCGAATCATACACCGATTCAAGCAAATTGCCATTAAGGACTCCATGTCCAATTTGCCTTACTCAATTTCAAACCTCAAACTAACTGCCCTCTGCTCAATTCTAACTCCTAGGCACCCGACAGGACAGGGCAGAACTGCCGTCCCTTTGGGTTGCTGACGCTGTAAATCTTTATGGGAGCGGAGAGCTGGTGGGCTCAAACTGCTCACCTTGCAGTCTGCAGCCCAATGTTCAACCTGCAATACCACGGGGGCGGCTTCTGTCTTGTTAGGACGCACTGGTCTTTGGCGTCTCTAGGCCAGCTTCTTCCTCGGGTTACTCCGAGTCAACCATTCTCTTCCTTCCTCCCTGGAGCAGCCCAGGAAAGCTCTGCTTTGGAAAACCACCCATGTTTGTGGCTCCTTATGAGTCCTGCCCACTCAGCGGTGGCTGGGGACCTTGGACTGCCTGTTATATGGTCTGTCAAGGTGGAGTTCCTGCACCTTTGGGTGCAGTGGGGGCTGCACCAGGAGCCTGTTCCATGAGGACTGGACTCTGACCTCGGTCCGAGCAGGGGCTGTGCAGGAGGTGGGGGTGAGGGAGGCTGGACACGCTTCTGGGCACGAGGAGGATGTGGGGAGCACAGGAGAACCCCACCACCACTGCAAGCATGCACTTGTGTGGGAGGGCTGCCTTCGTGATCAAAAGCTACTGGCAAAAGTTCAAGGTGGCTACTCCGTGTCAGGGCAGTGGCCGATTCACCACTCTGTCTCCTGCCCTAGTCCATCTTCAATCTCCTTCTCTCGTCTTTCCTCTGATGCTCAAGTGTCCAGGATAACCATCCAAATCGGTTTCATTTGGCTCCCGTGTCTGTGGGGTCAAGTGTGTCTATGCAGGACACCCACTTCTTCCATTAACTTGCCTGAAGTTACCCTGTGTACCCCAAATTTTGCTATGTTGCATTTTCATTCTCATTTGATTCAAGGACATGTTTTTATTTCTTCTATGATTCAGTAGTTTTTAGGAGCATTTTATTCTGCTTCTATATATTTGAGTTATCCCCCTCTATCTTCTTACTCGCTTTTAGTTTTATAGCACTGTGATCTGAAAAGATGCTTTTTATTACTTTCATGTTTTTTACATACTGAGGCTTGATGTGTGACCCTAATATGTGATCTATTGTGGAGAATGACCATGTGTACTGGAAAAGAATATATACTGTGAGAAAAGTGGGTGAAGGGAGACATCAGAAAAAAAAAGAATATATATTGTATTGGTTGAGGTTGGGTGGAGCATTCTGTGTATATATATGAGATCTAGTTGGGTTGATTGTATCATTAAGAGCTATATCTTTGTTGTTTCTTTCAAGTTCTGCTAGTCATTGAAAAAGTGGGCTATAGTCTTTTACTATTATTTTGGAAGGGTCTATTCTCATTTCAGGTCTTTAAAATTTGATTTATGTATTTGGGCACCTTCATTGGGTATGTAGATAATTATTATGATTATGCCCTTTGGTTGGACTGATCTTTTAATCACTTTCTAAACTTCTTGTTTCTCTTGCTGCTTTTTACCTTAAAATAAATTTTATCAAAAATCAATATTGCTACTTCTGTTCCTTTTTGGCTGCCATTTACTTGGTATATATTTTTCTATCTAACTAATGAAAAGAAGGAGGAGGTGCAAAGAACACAAATTAAAAAATGAAATGGTGATGTCAAAACAGGAACAGCAGAAATAGAGAGGATGGTAACAGGATGCTATGAAGAACACCTGTACTCTCTAAATGCCCTTTGCCTCCTAGCGCTTTCCTCTATTTCCTTTGACTTTCCTCTTTTCCCACTATCATGCTCAGCCTTCATTTGGGTTTCAGTAATCCCTCTTGGTTACATTACTCTTGATTACGCTCTGCCAGGCCTTCTATGCCCTCCTCACCACTGATTTGGATCACTTTAAATATATTTATATATGAAGATAGGGAAATAGATTTATGTGCATATATTTATAGGTTTAGTATTAAGGTAGCAGATGGACATTGGGCCTCCACTCAAGTACTCCCTCAATGCATTCCATGATGCTCACCTTCCGGATACAACTGCTGAAGACAAAGTTGGAGCATAAGCAAATGTGGTGAAGAAAGCTGATGGTGCCCGGCTATCAAAAGATATAGCATCTGGGGTCTTAAAGGCTTGAAGGTAAACAAGCGGCTATCTAACTCGGAAACAACAAAGCCCACATGGAAGAAGCACACCAGCCTGTGTCATCATGAGTTGCCAAAGGAATGAGGTATCAGGCCTCAAAGAACAAAAAAATCATATCATTGTGAATAAGGGGGAGTACAGAGTGGAGACCCAAAGCCCATCTGTAGGCAACTGGATATCCCCTTACAGAAGGGTTGCGGGGAGGAGATGAGCCAGTCAGGGTGCAGGGTAGCAACGATGAAACATAGAACGTTCCTCTAGTTCCTAAATGCTTCCTCCCCACCCACTACTGTGATCCCAATTCTACCTTAATAATCTGGCTAGACCAGAGGACGTACACTGGTATAGATAAGAACTGGAAACGAGGAATCCAGGACAGATGACCCCTTCAGGACCAGTGGTGAGAGTGGTGGTACTGGGAGGGTGGAGGGAGGATGGGGTAGAGGGGGGAACTGATTATAAGGATCTACATATAACCTCCTCCCTGGGGGATAGACAACAGAAAAGTGGGTAAAGGGAGACATCCGACAGTGTAAGATATGACAAAATAATAATTTTAAATTATCAAGAGTTCATGAGTGAGGGGGAAGCGGGGAAGGGGTGGAATGAGGAGCTGATGCCAGGGGCTTACGTGGAAAGCAGATGTTTTGAGAATGATGAGGGTAATGAATGTACAAATGTGCTTTATACAACTGATGTAAGTATGGATTGTGATAAGAGTTGTATGAGCCCCTAATAAAATGATTTTAAAAATAAATAAATGAACACACACAAGACAAAAAACCAAATTCCTGTACTCCTAGAACAGTTTTAGAAACACACTACCTACCTAAATTTACATGAACTAAAGTATAAATTCTCAACAGACCCATAAGGAAAAAAGAAATCCACCAGTTAATTTAAATATTCCCAACAAAAATAAGTCCAGGCAGAGATACCTCACTGGAGAATCCTACCAAATATTCAGAAAACAGACAAGACCAATTATACTCAAACTATTCCAGAGTACAGTGAAGACTGGAAAACTCCCAAATTTGTTTTATGAAGCTACCTTAACCTAGATCCCAACACCAGATGAAGACACTACAAAGACATAAATGACAGGCCCATATCCCTCATGAAAATGTACACCAAAATTCTCAGAATAGCACATCATTACCAAACGAGGTTCATACCAAATATGTAAGGACAGTCCAAAATTAGAGACGCAATCCACGTAATCCGCCACCTACGTAAAACAAAGGAGCACTGATGCCGTAGTGGCTGCACATTAGGCTGCAGGGCCAGCAGTTTGAAACCACCAGCTGCTCCTTGGGGCTTTCTAGTTCTGTAAACAGTCGGTCTCAGACCCTCACAGGGGCAGTTCTACCCTATTCCACAGAATCACAATGAGTCAGCACCGCCCCAAGGGCATTGAGTTTGGCTTGATAAATAAAACAAAGGAAAATAATCACATGATCACATCCATCGCTGCAGAAACGGTATTTGACAAAACCCAATACCCATTGTGGATTAAAAACCAAAAATTCAACAAGCGAGGAGTAAATTGAAAGTCCCTCACCATAAGTTAGGGTAAACATGCAGAGTAAGTAGCCAGTATTCTGCTCAGTGGAGGGAACCTGAGCGTGTTCTCCTGCTGGGAACCAGAAAAGAATGCCCTTCGAAGTCATGCCCATTCAACACTGTGCTTTAAGGTTAACAAGAGAAGACATACTCATGGGCAACCACCAAACAAAACCCTAACCCAACAAAAGATTCAGCTCAGAGGCAAGGTATAAGATCAAGATATAGAAACGAGTCCGGTTACGGTAGTTTAAGCTAACAAAGAGGAATCTGACTCCCCAAATCAGGAAAACAATAGCATTTATAATAGCCATCCAATAGATGATTTACTTGGGAATAAATATTAGAGACACAAAGGACCTTTATAACGAAAACTACAGCACACGACTTCAAAACTCCAGAGAGATGGGTGGGATCCAAGATTTTCCTCCCTAACCACCATGTAGCTCTGGACCTGAACTCACTCCCTTGTTAAAATAATCCACCACTCAAGATTTAAATGCGGAATTTGCCCAAGGACAACGTTTGGTTGGATAGGAAAGGAGGGGGGATGGAAACAGAACACTCAGAGAGGAGGTGTGATGAATGGTGGGGCGGGGAAGGGATTGCAAAAGTGTAAGATGAGACAGAAGATGTATGAATTGTTGAGTGTGAAATTGCTGTCCTGTTCTGTAAACCCTTACCTAATTCACCATAAGTATTTTAAAAGAAAAGAAAATCAAGAGAGACATTCACAAACGGAAGAATATACCATGTTCATGGCCAGAAAAACTTCCTATTTTGAAAATATCAGAAGTACACAAAGCGATCTACAGCAGATATAAGGCGATTCCAATTGCGATTCCAACATCATTTGTTGAAGGAATGGGAAAAGTCATGAAAACCACCTGATACAGGTACCAAAAAAAAAAAAAAGCACAGACCACCGAAACAGAACCGAGGACCCAGAAGTAACTGCCTCGACCTATGGACACTGACATTTGACAAAGGACCAAACATCTTAAGGGAGCAAGAAATAGTCGCTGGCAAACGGGGATGAATTCTATTTGCACAAAAATGAAACCAGGCCCATCCCTCACACCACAGACAAATGTAAACTTACGTTGATCAAAGACCTAAAAGCAGAACCGAGAATCAGGGAGATCTTCAGATGAAAGAAGCAGAGGCAAGCCAAGGAAACCCGATGTGTAGCACAAACGCACGACCAAGCTTCACGGAAAGCACACAAGCAGAAAGCTTCGCCGTTTTCCCACAGAGCAGCTGCCGGGTTCGAACCTCTGTCCTGCGGTTCGTGACCCAAGTGGTGACCCACCACGCCACCAAGGATTTGCTCTTATCACAGCAGAAACGTAATGAACCAGGAATCTATTGGTATTGGAAACGACTTTGTTTTCTAGATCTTGTGAATATCGCTGCTTGACAAAAAGCAGCTTTATGTATAATTAAAGGATAACGAGGAAGTGGGGTTTATTTCATTTATCTTGAGAAAGATTATTTTTTACAAATTTCTGAGGAATGTGTCTGGGAAATTCCAGAAGTTGCCCGATTTCACTGCAAAGTCATCATGACTTTCTTCCCTTGATGAGTGCGTCTTCAGCCATGATTCTGATTGCTTTTAGGCCCACAGAGAAGCAAGCACGAAGGCTCTCCTGAGGAGGCTGGGAGCTGGACGGCTAATGGCAGGAAGGAAGGGGTCAATGTTAGAATCATACTAGACCTCTCCGTTTCTTTGCTGTGTGACACTACGGCGGCTAGCACATTCACTCCCCGAACTTCAAGGCCCTCTGTCCATAGACGTGAGAATGAGGTCATGTCTACACACAGACCTGCACAAAGGAAAGCAAACCACTTCCACCCAAATCACCAGCGAGTATGCGCTACCAACCAGGAGGCTGATGCCTTCTACTATTGCCTCAATGACTCACCACTGGACAAATCAACTCTTATTCTTGTCGCCCAGGCAGTGGGTTCCTAGTTTTGCTTTTTTCTCTCCCAGCTAAGCAGCTGGGAGAATGAAGGGCCTTGTCTCCAGCCCATTTCTCTGCAAGGACAGGGAGGCGGCCCTGCATGAAGCACAGTGACCACCTGTCAGGAGTGAAGGGCTGTCGAGGGTCAAGAGATGGAAATGACATCATACGAGTGACGATGAGGACATCTGTCTGCTATGGAGGGGACTGAGGCGGTTACTTCTCCCCTGGACTGAGACAGATGGGCTTCCGGAAGACGGAGTGTCCTTTGTGTCATGGGCCAGGCGTCTCCAAGGTGCTAAGAGATCACCTGGAGTGCTCTATTTCAGGATAGTTTGTCTTCCAGTTTGTCAAGGACTGACTCACAGACAAGGTCAGAGGAAAAAGGAAAAAAGACCAATCTGGAATGATAAATATCACATGGTGTGTGGGGAGACAGACAACCTGCAGGGCCCACTGAGCCTCTGTGAACGCTGTCTCTGAGTTCTGGGTGAAGGATCCTGCCTCAGTCTCAGACCACGCCTGCTTTCCTCAGGGCCGGAACTACTGCACCCCTGGTGGCCATTAGGAAGTGACAGATTTATGCTTTTTCTTCTGTTATCAGATTTACCCTTGCTTTGTATGAGTGACGAAAACCATTGAGCCTCTGTTTGCTCATTTACAAAGAAACTGGTATGATAATATCAAACAACACAGACTGTTGATCACTGGGTTGAGTAGATATTTATATGACTAAGTGCTTCCCATTCTCAGGTGGCACAAATACGAGGACCTTCGCTGAAGGTTGGATAGTTTGCCTTTAGCACTGTGAATGCCGAGGGGCACATCTAAGACTCTGGATACCACCACTTGTGACACATAGTGTATTTCCTGTCCCCTAAGCACAGTGGTTCTCAACCTTCCTAATGCCGTGACCCTTTAATACAGTTCCTCATGTTGTGGTGACTCCCCTCCCCCCCAACCATCAAATTATTTCCATTGCTGTTATGAACCAGGCGACCCCTGAGGAAGGGTCGTTTGACCCCAAAGGGGTTGCGACTCACAGGTTGAGAACCGTTGACTTAGCACATGGTCTAGCCAAAGTTTAAATTTAAGAAACATCCACTGAATTTTGTTAACTTGTCCAAGGACACAGAGCTACGACAGAGAAAAACAATTCCGACTGGAATCCCATTCAGTCTGAATTTGAGAGAGGCGGTGTAGCGAATACGAATAAAGCTCAGCTCTCTCCCAAAGTTGTGAGACCTCCGGCAAGTTATTGAACTTCTCATTAGCAGAGCACAGAAGGAATAACAACATCCATAGCTCATATGCTGCTACAAGAATTAAGCAAGATGGTGGGTAGCATAGCTTTCTCTGCTACGAAAGACAAATATAACAATGATTCGGAGGCAAAACAAGTCCAAAAATCTGGGAATTGCATTGATAACCCCAAACCACTAGAAAATTCATAGTTTGGATCATATCCACTTGCTGTGGGAGTATCTTAGCTTCCAATCCACACATCCGCTCCCAGGGCAGTCATCCCTGAGCTGTTCCACAGGCACAGTGACCTTCCCCAGGGTGGAAACACCAGGGTGGCATAAGTCCTAGTCCAGGACTCAGGGGCTCTGAAGTCAGGAAGCTGCACCATTTGGACGAGTCATTAGGCCCCTGGGCTTCAATTTCCTCCATCTGCGAAACGAGAGTAAGAATGCCTTCTGCACGGGGGTAATAGCAGGCAGGGGCAGGATAGTAATTTTGCAACAAAAACAGCCCTTCAAAAACGGGAGGTGATTTGCATGTGCCAACATGAATCACACTCTGGGCAAGGTACAATATTGGCTGCTGGTTCTCAGGAGTTTGGGTAAATTAAAAAATCTAACTTTGGGTTGAAGCAAAAACAAAACCAGACCCAAAACAATTCATTTTTAAAAATACTATGACTGGAGGGTGATGATTGATGAAGACAAAATGGGAACACAAGCAAGCATGGTGAAGAAAGCTGATGGTGTCTGTCTATTAAAAGAGCTAGCATCTGGAGTCTCAAAGGCTTGAGTTAAACAAGCGGCTGTCTAGCAGAGACACAACAAAGGCCACACAGAAGAAGCACACCAGCCTGTGTGATCATGAGGTGTTGACACCAATAGGTATCAGAAGGTCAGAAATAAGCAACCGAATCAATGGAAAGAGCTTGGATGTGATGGAGACCCAAAGCCCACTTGTAAGAAAGTTGGACAGTCCCTCCCAGAAGGGCCAAAAAGAAGGGAAGATATATCCAGGGTGTGGTATAGCATTAATGACGCACATAACTCCCCTCTAGCCCTTTCATTTCCCTCCCCTACTATTGTGGTTTCAGTTCTCCCTCATTAACCTTGTTAGACTGTGTATGGTCATTGGCAAAATTAAGACCGTTTGATGTATGAACGCCGACATAGGTAACCCCCCAGAAAAAGCAACGGGAGTAACAGATTCCTGAGGATACAGGAAGAGAGGGGGAAGGGGGAGCTCATAGCAATGGTGACTGCATCACTCTACTCGAGGGGAATGGATAACAGGATTGTAAGTGAAGGGGCATATTGGGGAGTGTAAGATGCAGGGGAAAAAGAGAATATGTGTTTGATGTGACTGAACTATGGGATGTTACGATATCTGTAAGAGCTGCCAATAATATAATTTTAAAACACTGTGACAGTTCTTGCCTCGCTCTTTCTCTCCCACCCTCCATCTCTAATCAAGCTGACACTGTCCCCAAGAAAGACGGCTTGCTTCATTGCGGGTACGTTGTTCGAAGAGTCACTTGGCTAATAGCACACCTGTCATTTCTAGACCTCCCTTCTCTGCAGGAAGCCAAGGTGCTGGGGCACACCGTCATTCAGGAGACATGGGAAAGGCAGCCAATGGGCAACTGGAGCCATTGGGGAGACTGGAGTCCAGTGACCACCGCCAGCTCTGAACAACGACCCATTTCCCTCCGCTTGAAGAGACGGATGCTTTGTGCTTGCACCCCCTGTGTCAGAGGCGGCTCCGACACTGAAATAACGGCTGCCTTTGCCCAGGATCTATTTGGCACTCACCCGGCTGCTGAGGTCTTCTGTGGCCTTGGCTTCCGTTGTGGGCAGTCACTTTGATACCGTTTTGTGGGGAAATGACAGCTATCCTCATTTTATAGGCCTGAAAAAGAAACTACTTCCCACAGAGCATTTAGAACATCCCCTAGTGGCATGTGCGATGCACAGCCCTACTCCATCGCCGAGGCTCACGAATGAAGTGAGAGGTGTGGTAGGAGTACCCTTTGAATGAAGTCTACTATTGGGTGTGGGGCCAATGATGAATCGTTGTCAGAACTGGTAGTGCATTTGGGGATTGGGAGAGGATGGGAGTGGGTATATGGAGTGAGGAGTAGGGGATGATAAAATTAAAATGTTATGGCTTGAGTGGTGTGTTCTCAAAAGAGGTGTTGGGATCCTAAAACCTAAACTTATGCTTATAATCTGTTTGGAAATAAGGCTTTCTTGATTGTGTTAATGAAGCTATCTTAGTGTAGGTGTGCCCCAAACCCAATCACTTCTGAGTGGTCAAAGAGTAGATTAGTCAGAGACACACACAAAACCAGAAGACAGAACCCATGTGAGGATTCTTGACAAGTCAGAGAGTGTCTGGGCTACCACAGGACAAACAGAAGAGGAAAATCCTCACAATTGGACCAATTCATACTCTCAAATGCAAAGATTTCAGCCCAAGGAGGTGTAGCAAACCCTGACCCCAGGAAATTCCTCTCACCTCTATAGCTGTTTTTCTTCCTCATTCCTGTGAATGTCCCTTTCTCCTGTCCACCCACAGCATCTGCTCTCTGTCTCCCAGAGAGATTCCGTCTACGCCCATTGCTGCCTCTGCTCCCAGAGAGATTCCGTCCACGCCCATTGCTGCCTCTGCTCCCAGAGAGATTCCGTCCACGGCCATTGCTGCCTCTGCTCCCTCTGGGCTTGGGCTTCCCAAGCTAACATCTCCAGCCCACCTCCCTCTCGGACTTTCAGGCTCTTCTCTTCTAGTCACCTCCCAGCAACCTATCCAGAGGTCAGTCCCAATTTCAGCATCCGTCACCAAGTCACAGCTGCAAAATCCTTGCTTGCCACACAAGGGAACGTTCGCAGGTTTCCTCCTCCTTCGTGTGGCTTCCCCTCCCGGGCTCCTTTTATCAAGGAGTGTCGGAAGGCTGGTGACCTTGTTTGGACTCCTCTGCTCTCGTTCTCCCCAGGCCCCTCAGTTGTGCCCAGCCTAGGTCTCCAACAGTCCTCCCACCACCACGCCAGACTCTTCCACTTTTCCTTAAGGACTTGCTCTGCTCAGGTCTATTCATTTGTATCTAACCCCACTACCCTCTCCTACTAGGCCTTCCTCACTTCCGCTGGGGACCGCTGGAATCGGCTCCACACTGCAGCCACCATGCATATCTGACTGTGCTGCTCACGTGCTTACTTTCCCTCGACGATGTGTGTCCTGACCCCTTAGCGGCAACAGTCCCCACCAAGGGCCTTCATCGCCAAGCCTTGCCTCTCTCCAGCCTCGTCCCCCAGCACATGACCCTCAATCTAGCAAAAGGACTCAAAGTTCCTGGGTTTGTGTTGCTTGTGCACATTTCTTTCTCTCATGTTCTTGCCCATCTGCTTAATTTTGCTACCTCCTGCTTCTTTAAGACGCCTACCTTCTCATTCCGTGGACTGAAATGCAGACACCACTTGGTACAGGCCTTTATAAGCCAACCTACCTAGCTCCCGTTGACTTCAGACGCTTCTCCAAAGTGAGTACTTTCAGCTTTCTTTCTATTGATGTATCCTTCCAAATTTCTTCAGCTTCCCAACCATCAAGACTTACAGGAATGCTCGTCACCTATGACCAATGATAGGATGATCGAATACAATAGTAACACAGGCTGTTCTATCAATAACCAGATTGAGCTTCAACTTAATAGCCCAACAGTTGAAGAAAGAGCTCATGTTCCTTCCTCTGGTCATTTTCCTGGCTGACTAAAAAGTTAAAAAGAATATGGTACAGAAACTGAAATGATCTCCTATCTAGAACCAGACCAGGATGATGGCCAGGTTGCAACTGTAGGGGCCACTGAGGACTGCTTTGGGGGCAACCATTTACCTCCAACCTCAGAAAACCTGTGCTGGTAAACAAAACCAAAAATAGCTGGGGCCCCTTCACCCAAAAAGCCCACCAATGCCAAACTCAAAAGTTTACACATCCAATTATTATTATTTTAAATATCATTAACAATTTTATTGCTTGTTTTTTGGTCCAGTTTTATTTAATAGTTTTCATTAATGTTTTTTATTAATCACTTTATTGGGCACTCTTACAGATCTTATAAAATCCATAATTCAGTTGTCTCAAGCGCACGTGTACAATTGTTGCTATCATCATTTCCAAAACATGTTCTTTCCACTTGAGCCCGTGATATCAGTTCCTCTGTTCCTAACTTTCTTTTTCTTTCCCCCATTATTTTGCAAATAAGCAGGCTGTTAGTCATTTAGAGGCAACCTCCTCTAAGTGGACCAAACTGTGCCCACATCCGCTAGCCACAGATAAGGCCTTGTTACAAGAACCAACGCCACTGCTGCTTACATTCTCTGGCCAGAGACCTGCTTCACTGAAGAGGGGCACCATCCAAGCCCCAAAAGCCCCTCAACCGTTCTCTTCTCTCCCAGGAATAGCTATCTCCATGCATGCAAGCTGTCAATGCACCCCAACAAATGAATAGTTGGTCACACAACACTACTCTCTCTTGGTCGTATCTTTTTCCTTGACCGGCTCCAAGCTTGCATGCACTTGCTACACCCCGAATTTGCTTGTCTCCACCCTCTGCCCCTCACTGGCTACAGGCAGCTCAAGGAGGAGGTGTCTCAGTGGGATGCACCCCAGCTTCCCAAGTGGATGGTCCATGGTGATGCCATTCCCCTTCTGGCCAATGAGGTCCAAGGACAAGTGTCCTTGCATTTGTGGGAGTGAAGCACCTGTCCTGTTGGGAGAGTGCCTTGGAATGTGGGCAGCCCCCGTTATCCCTGGCAAATGCTCTTTAACCAAAAGTGGAACCAACCTTTAAATGAAGCTGACAATGAGAAAGGAGAAGGAAGAGAGGGAGAGAGGCGGTTTTGAAAGCATTGCCCTGTGACTGGAAGGGCCAAGGCGAAAGCCTTCCCTGCCCTTCAACATCCTCTAAGTCATTTCAGGGAACTCGGAGCATCTGGTGAGCGATCAATCCCTTCAGCTGAAAATGTCTTACCTCTGAGCCTGTCCCCGTGGCACGTCCATGTAGCTAGATGAAGTTCCAGATACAGAAATGAATGACTGGTGCTCCCGAATCAGACATTAGCAGGGATGAAGCCCACACCCCAGGATGCATACCCCTTGCTGCTGCCGCTGCCCCGAGATGTTTATTTATTTATTTTTAAATTGGTTTTCTGTCTCCTGTGAACCATCTGTATCCAGCTGAGTTGTGTGTCGAGTGAGGAGGGAGCAGCAGCCTCTGGTTTGGGGTTTGGTTATGTTTCGCTTGTGAGGTCAGCAGACTTGGAAGGGCTCTGTGACTTTCAGAGGACAGGGTTGTGCCTGAGCAGTCCTCTCCCAGGAGGTCCTTGCTGGGAGAGCCTGAGTGAGTCACTTCAAAAGAGCAGGATGCGGTGGCTGATGGGACCTGGCAAAGGGGGAAAGACTCAGACCAGGTGAGTCCTAGTGGACACAGAGCTCTCCGTCACCGGCCCTGCTGCTGCTCTTCAAGGCAGTTCATGAAAGTACTGCCAGCCAGCCTGGTGGTGAAAGTCAGCTGCCCAGGGATTTGAACCACTGCCCCGACTGGCTTAACTCTTCTGACCGTTAGTGGGCAAATCTATCAAACCGTGGCGACAGTGCTCGCTTCTCGGGACTGGTGTGCAGATGAAATGTATGAGCCATCTCATTGAGGACACAGGGGCTACTGAGGAAGGGGTGGCTCTTTGATTTCTTGCCAGTGATGTCCTGCTCTTATCCAGCAGGGGCCTGGTTGGGGGGCTTGAAAAGCCTGGCAGCCGCTCCCTCAGCATGCTGACTGAATCCAGGCTAGAGCATCGCTGCACCAGGGGCGTCGTGCTTCGCCAGCTGCCTGGGCTGTGACTCAACACGTCAGAGGGAAGATGGCCGAGAGGTGGAGGCCGTGCAGTGAGGCAGGGAAAGTGCACAGGAGGGGGGATTCTAACAGCCTGCGTGCGACTCCAACGCCTCGCAGCAGGCAGCCACCTGCCTCACGGGACTGTGCTTGAACCCCTGTGGAAGGTGCTGCAGGTCATCAGACGGCCCTGGGCCCTGTCTCCTCCAGCTGGACTTCAATAGCCAGGGCCAGAGAAGGGAGGAGACTTGCCATGTTGGCATGAGAACCCTGCGCTCCTCTCCCCCCAGTCCATTGTGTGGCTCCTTGAGGGAATCGTGACTAACGGCGGGCGTCGGGTTGGCTGTGGCAGATCATATTTCTCTAGATTTATTTGTTTATGTGAACTGGAGTGTCCTCTTTGCAGTCAGCGGGTAACCCTGTGGAGGAGGCCGAGGGTGCGGGATTGTCCTCAGCCTGCCTCTCCTTTGAGGCCTGCTCTTCCCTCCTTCCCTGTCTCAGCCACCATCAGACACCCAGGGCTCCCCAGCTGCCCAGTCTCGCTCCCCTCGTCCGGTTTCCATAGTAGTGGTAGCGCAATCTGTCACTCTTTCACAGGTTGTTTCCTTAGTTTTCCACCTACCTGCCTCCATCTGAGTGGCAGCGCCCCAAAAGCGCCCCCCTCGGTGCCTAGAACAGTACCTGGCACAGCAAATACGGGTTCAAGGAACTGCCTATAACGCTCCCGCTGTGATCGCGATCCGCCGTGTTTCCTCCTATGGCTGTAACGTGGACTGCTACAGAGGACACCGAGGGGAGGTAGGAATAGCAGCAGGAAGGGACGGGGATTTTTTGAGCACTCACTAAGGGCTAGACACTGAGCTAAAAATAACACACGTTGCCCATGATGATGACCATACATGGTAGAGTCCCTGCCAGAGGGGAACACTCCTATTGAGGGCGCTGCACATACAAGGAGAAGAAGAAAAGCTTTCAAGGGTGAAACTGGACTCTTCCTGGTATCTTTCTTGGCACCCTTGGTAGGCAGTCGTGTCTCTGCCGGTCTGTGGCAGGAGCCCGCTGTGGACACTGGACTCCTTCGGGATGACCAGAGGGCGGCCCTTCTCAAGTCAGTGCAAGTTGGTGCAACTTGCACCACAGCCCTGCAGGTGTGGCAGAAAGACCCTTTGTGACGACCTCTGAGCGAATTAAGTGATTGCTTGCTGGTTGCTGCTGTCATCTGGACAGAAGGACTTCCAGGGGGCAGGAAGGAAGGACAAATAGAAACAGAGAGCCCAAGAAGGAAGTGGGAAGAGTGCTGGGGTACTGAGCAGCTTGCAACCAAGGTCATGAAACAAAGTGTATGTAAATGTACTTGATAACCTTTCACTCAAACCGCAGTAAAATGTAATATACAAAAAGGATATTACAGGAGGTGGTGGCTAGGAGGCATTTTTCTATGATTGTTGTTAAGGTTAAAAAATAGCCAAATATTTGCCAATTCTGCAATATTTACATGTATAGTTCAATGACAGCTATTACATTCTTCAGTTGGGCAATCATTATGAAAACCCTTTTTCGGAATCATTGCATCGGCATTAGCATAATCACAGAGCATTATTGGGAATTAATTGTAAGGACCATGCCCCGTGGCCCTTGGGCAAACCCAAAGCAGCAGAGCATGAGCTCTGATTCACAGCACGTCTATGAGGATTCAACACAACGAGGCACTGCCCAGTCCTGCCCGTCCTCACAGCGCTTCTTAGGCTTCACCCACTGTAACAGCCACTGTGTTGATGCATCGTGTTGAGGACCTTCCTCTTCTTCACTCCCCTCCGCCTTACCAAGCCCAATGTCCTTCTCCAGGGACTGCTGTCTCCTGACAACGTGTCCAAAGGACACGATACGAAGTCTTGCCATCCTCAGCGCTAAGAAGCATTCTGCCTGCACTGTTCCCGAGGGAGACTTGTTTATTCTTCTGGTAATCCATGGTACTTTCAATATTTTTCTCCAGCATCGCAATTCAAACTCACTGATCCTGCTTCAGTCTTCCTTAGTCAATGTCCAGCTTTCACAATGAGGCATCTGAGGCGATGGAAAAACCACCCTGGCTCGGGTCAGGCGCACCTTTGTCCTCAGAGTAGCATCCTTGCTCTTCAGTCCTCTACGGAGGTCTCGTGCAGCCGATGTACCCAGTGCAACATGTCTTTTGATCTCTTAACTGCTGCTTCCATGAGCATTGATTGAGGATCCACGCAAAACAAAATCTCTGACAACTTCAATCTTTTCTCCGTCTATTAGGATTTACCTATTGTTCCTAGGATATCTATATTTATGCGTTCCATTTCATGTGTTCCACTTCCAATCTCCCTAGATTCACACTTCATTCCAAGTTCCAATCATTAGCAGAGTTTTGCTAATGATATTGCAGCTTGAGACTTGAATTTGCTCTTGAGTTCTTGCCATTGAAGACATATTGAGCATGCTCTTCTCTTGGCTTTCTAACTCTAGGTCTCTGCACATTTTATTATGATATTTTACTTTGTCTCCTCTAGCTACCTTTGACATTTTTGTTCAACTCTTTAACTTCATCCTTTCTTCTATGTGCCTTAGTGACTCTACGACTCATAACAAGTTTCAAAGTCTCTTCTGACATCCACTTGGATCTTCTCTTTCTTTCCTGTCTTTTAACTGGCATCTTGCTTTCTTCGTGGATGACGGTCTTGATGTCCTCCCACAGCTCATCAGGTCTTCCGTCATGAGCATTGAGGCAGCACATCTGCCCTTGAGATGTTCTCAAATCCATGTGGGACAGACTCAAGGCTGTATTTTGGCTCATTTGGACTTGTTTAAATTTTCTTCAGCTTCAACCTGAACGTACATATGAGCAACTGGTGGTCTGTTCCATCATCAGCATCTGGTCTGCTTGTAGCTGCCGACATTGAGTTTCTCCATGGTCTCATCCCACAGGTGCAGTCAGTTTGATTTCTGTGTACTCCGTCCAGAAAAGCCCTTGCCACCTTTGGTGTTGTTGGCAAAAGATATTTTCTATGAACAATTGGTTCGTCTTACAACATCCTATCATGTGATCTCAGCTCCGTTTCTACCACCAAGCCTGTGTTTTCCAACTAATGTTCCTTTCTCTTTGCTTCCAACTTTTGCTTTCTACTCGCCAATTATTATCAATGTATTTTGATGACACGTTTGATCAATTTTTGAATGAAGATTTTGGTAGAATTCTTCAAGTTCTTCATCACTTGTTTTGATGTTTGGTGCATAAATGTGAATAATAGTTGTATGGATTGGATTTCCTTGAAAGAAAATAGATGTAATCCTATTACAGACAGCATTACACCTCAAAATAGATCCTGAAGTGTCCTTTTTGAGGAGGAATGTAATGCCAATCCTCTTGATTGTTTCATTCCTGGCTTAGTAAGCCATACCATTTTCTGATTCAAAATAGCCAATACCAGTCCATTTCATCTGATCTTTATGCTTCCCATTTCATTTTTGATGACTTCTAGTGTTCCTAAATGTGTACTTCATACATTCAAGTTCTAATAACTATTAGGTTTGGGGAGCTGATTCTTCTCATTTTGAGATGTGCCCCATCGGCAAGTGAAGGTCCCAAAGTCTTCAATCCCTTGGGTTTTATTCCATTCACGTCATGGTGGTTGACTGTATTCTGAGAAGGCAGCTCTTCCTCCGTCATCTTTTCAGCACCTTCTGACCTGCGGGCTCATCTTCTGACGGTATTTCCGACAGTGCTGTGCTTCTATTCATTAGGCCTTCATTATCTCACAACATTTCCATGCTATCCCGAAGGTTTTCAATGGCGGATTCCAATGTAGTGGGCACCATATTCTTTCTCCACAGTCTGTTCTTAGTTTGAAACTTTGAAACCAAAGTGAAGTTCACTTTGGGTGAACCTGCTGGTATTTGAAATACGAATGACATAGGTCCCAGCATTAACACAACACACAATCGGTCACAGCACAACAAACTGACAGGCAAGTGGCCCAAAGCTTACCTGGGAACAAAGACATGCAAGGGACGATCAAGAACTATATGTAGTTCTTTCAGAGCCTACAGAACTCACGCCAGTCTGTAACATTCTCATCACGCATGCACACATGAAAAGCACAAGTCCCTTACTTGAAGTTCAAATATATGAATCCTACAATATCAGTGCTAATCAATACGTTTCAAATCGCTTTCTCCATTACAGTTTAAGCTTGTTAAGGACACGGACAAATCTTATTTACTTTTGACTTTCAGAGCCTAACATATAGGAAGTGGCCCATAAAATCCTGTCGCTACACTTCATTTCCCTCCATTGTGTGACTGAGGTCATTCAATACTGCCCACATTCTGCGATAGCAATACTGCCTTCGACTTACAGCTATGGAAACGGTAAAGCATGTAGGGTAGATGATGCTCAAAATTACAATTACTACAGAATGGAACCAGTAATAGGATTAGGATCTTAACCCAGGCGTTCACCTGATCTACATCGAACAGATCCAAAAGGCCACTCCACTGAAGAAAGACTTAGCGCCCGGCCTGGATCTCTAGCCCTCCAGGCAGGTCCCTGGACCAAGGAGAACTATCTACTGTGTTTGAGAAATGGGTGCTCTGGGTCCTTGACCCTGAAGGATGAGGTTCTTCCATAGGCATCTTTGCACTCTGTCTCCTCCTGCTCGGTCTCCAGCTGAGTCACACTCGTCAGCTTGTTTTCCAACATATCAGCCTGTCTGTCGCTGCTCTCAGGCCCTGACTCACTCGGGACGACAGACATTGAGACTGGGCCTCGCTGGCCTGATTTATCCCCGTTCTTTCACAGGAGTAAAGAGCAGGCCATTTGCCGCAGACTTTTGGGAAGGGCCTCAGAGTTTGGAAAGAATAGCTGCTAGGATGAGAGGTCCAAAGCGAACCACCGGGTCTAAACAGCTCAGATGTTGGGAAACTAAGCGTCTGAGTTTCTTTGTGTGGCTATCACAGTAGATGCGTCACTTAATGAACAGAGACTAATTTTCTCATACTTCAAGAGGCTGAAAGTGTGAATTCAGGAAGCTGAATCTGGGGGAACTTTTTTTTTTTCTGTCAGCTTTGTAGCAAAAGCTGTTTTCTTTTCCCTTTTGATCTTCATGTAACTTTGCTTGTTCACGGTGCCCAAGTTGCTCTCCCATGACTCTCAAGGTGATTGGTTTAGAACACATCCTAGTCCGACCCGGCCAACTTAACGCAACACAGAAACCCCTACTCCTGAGATGGTACCCACGACGGAGGGGCAAGCTTCACAACACACACTTGGAGGGAAGGTGGTGTGTGTGTGTGTGTGTGTGTGTGTGTGTGTGTGTGTGTGTGTGTGTGGCATAATTCCATCTGTGACACGAGGCTTCTCCTGATCACAGGTCTTCACACTTGTCGGCACCACATGCAGATATAATGGCACCCAAGTGAGGGAAGGACAGCCCTTCTTGTGTGGGTCTTTGAATAAGCAGGAAAGCTTTTCTCGGAAGTCCTCAGAAGACTTCCCCACATGTCCCTCACAGAAGAGGAAGACATACATGTGCCTGTCCTGGGAACCACAGGTTCCCAAACTTATTTGACTTACTACCCTATTTTCAGGAAGAACAAAAATTCAGTGTCCCCAGCCCCCACTGCCCTCCCCCCAGCAATGAAAGACTTTTGCACTATAGCACACAATCGAGGATAAAGTATAGGTACTGGCTTTTGTAGGCCCTCCTGGATAATTTCAAGGCCCCCCCAGGGCGCAGTATCCTCCACTTTGGAAAACGTGGGTCTGAACCCATCTCTGAGAAGGGAAGGGGTGGCCACGGTTGCCTCAGAATCTTCAGGATTTGCCCCTGGAATGGAGACAGGCTCACAATCCCTGAGCCTGGGCCCTGGCAGAATGCTGAACACTCCCTAAGCTACCACTAGTGCTTCTTAAAAAGATTGATTGAATTACTGTATCCATTTGCTGATCTTATGGTGCACCCAATAAAATAATTCTAAAAACTATGTGACAGCTTATGCAGAGTTTTGTCATCTAACAAGATGAAAAAGAAGATGACGAAACATTTGTGTGGGAGGGAGGGGGGAGCAGAGAGGGAGGGGGAAAAAAAGAGGACCTGATGCAAAGGGCTTAAGTGGAGAGCAAATGCTTTGAAAATGATGAGGGCAAAGAATGTACAGATGTGCTTTATACAATTGATGCATGTATATGTACGGATTGTGATAAGAGTTGTATGAGCCCCTAATAAAATGTTTAAAAAATTTGTGTGGGCTTGAATGGCTACATAAAAATATGCCTGTATGGGCATGCACATATGTCAATATATTTATATATGATGATGGGGAAATAGATCTATGTGCATATATTTATAGGTTCAGTATTAAGGTTGCAGATGGACATTGGGACTCCATTAGATTACTTCCTCAATGCAAGGACACTCTGTTCTATTAAATTGGCATTCCATGATGCTCACCTTCCCAACATGATCGCTGAAGATAAAGTGGGTGCATGTGTTGAAGAAAGCTGATATAGCATGTGGGGTCTTAGAGGCTTGAAGGTAAACAAGTGGCCATCTAGCTGAGAGGCAAAAAAGCCCATCTAGAAGAAGCACATTAGCCTGTGTGATCATGAGGTGTCGAAGGGACAGTTATCAGGCATAAAAGAACAAAAAATCATATCACTGTAAATGAGGAGGGGTGCGGAATGGAGACCCAAAGCCCATCTGTAGGCAACTGGACATCCCCTTACAGAAGGGTCGCAGGGAGGAGACAAGCCAGTCAGGGTGCAGTATAGCACCAATGAAACATACAACTCTCCTCTAGTTCTTCAATGCTTCTTCCTCTCCCCCCAACTATCATGACCCCAATTCTACCTTACAAATCCAGCTAGACCAGAGGATGTACACTGGTACAGATAAGAGCTGAAAACACAGGGAATCCAGGACAGATGAATCACTCAGGACCAGTAATGAGAGTAGCGATACCAGGAGGGAAGAGAAGGTGGGGGACAAAAGGATTAACTGATCACAATGATCTACATATGACCCCCTCCCTGGGGTATGAACAACAGAAAAGTGGGTGAAGGGAGATATCAGACAGTGTAAGCCATGAAAAAATAATAATTTATAAATGATCAAGGATTCATGAGGGAGGGAATGAGAGAAGGAGGGGGGAAACGAGGAGCTGATACCTAGGGCTCAAGTAGAAAACAAATGTTTTGAGAATGATGATGGCAACCAATGTGCAAATGTGCTTGACACAATGGATGCATGTATGGATTGTGATAAGAGTTGTACGAGCCCCCAATAAAATGATAAAAACAAAAAAAGACAAGAAAAGAGGCTGCAGCAGCTAACCAAGAAATGAAAGGAAAGTTATGTGCTGTAAGTGGAGAAACGGAAACACAAAGAGAGCCCAGCCCCCGATGAAGCAGGAGAACAAGAAGTCAAGTCTGACTAATGCTCGTCTTAGCTCCCTGCTGGTACAATCCAGAGGAATATTTTTATCAACTATTTTGTAAATGCAAAATTTTTAGTAACTAGCAACATTTTTAAGAAGGAGGAAATCTTCCTTCATCCCATTGTTCTTAAATTTAAATCCTTTTTTTAAATACATGAATTTTTTTTAAAAACCCAGAAAATCATAGGATGTTCACTTTGGGGAAGATTTGGCTGTCTTGGGTGCCAACATCACATTCCATGGGATGGCGGGGAGAGGGAATTTTTGTATCCCTAATGCAAAACGTACTTAGTGGCAATTTGTGTGATTTGAACATTTAAAATTTTGTTTCCATGTTGTTGTTGTTTTCCTAGTAAAACTGTGTCTGAAACCCATTCTGTGGTCCTGTCTTTCTTGTCAGAACTGTGAGCATGCTGTCTGTCACAGCTTGGGTCGTGGGAGTACAGGCTTCCTGACAGCTCTGTGGTGTGTGGTATGAATTGTTGAACTGTTGAGTATATAGTGTGTGTGACACTAGATGGTGAATTAGTGGGACTCAAGAGGTAACAGCTTATCGACATCTGAAGATCATGGTACTTGACAACATCTTTTAAAAATTGCCTCCAAATTTAAAGACAGAACGTCACTGGAATTTAGAATTGTATCTACATGCCAGCTTAGGATTTTGGTGCACACATTAAGAATTGTGTAAAATATTCATAATGTCTCTCTCCAGATCTCCAAACAACCAGCATACGCTGGCTATGAGCAAAGGAAAAGAGCAGTGGGGAATTGATGGATACAGTGCCAGCCAGCAAGCCCCTCGGTTATAAGACTCAAAATGCAACGGGGGAAGCATTTTCTCCTCAAACTAGGATCTACCTTAATGATGTGGGCAGCTTATAGCTTTGGCGACCTTCACTTGCTCGTGGGGCACAATTCAAAATGAGAACAGTTGCAAATATCGATTAATCATCAGAAAATAGCATGTGAAAGGTGAAACGAGGGAAATGAAAGCCATCAAAAATGGAATCCATCCCCAAACCAGCTCCATGGACAACGGCCCCTCCCTCCAGAAGAATTTACTTGAGAGGACAGCACTGAAGCTGCAGCTAGGGGAGAGGGGCATGTTTGATCAGAGCAAATGGGAGCAAATGAAGGGGGAGGAAGAGAGAGTGGTGCACATCCTGGCCCATCTGGCCTGGAGGACGATAGCCCTGCTCTGAACAGCCAATGGACAGAGTGGGCAATATGGCTGATCCCACTACCAGAAACACTGTCCCTTGATGGTCCAGGGCCCTAAGGGGGACAACACTAGAAACTCAGGGCCGGGACTGGCCCAGACTGACCCTGTGACTCAGGCAAACCACTAAAAGTGTGCGGCAGAGCAACCATGGGAGCAGAACAGGGAGCCCCCAAGAGAGTACAAAGGACAGACTCAGGGGTCAGAGCAGGGTACCCCATTGGACCTGACTGAAGGACACGCTTAGAGATTAAAAAATCAGACCTTGATCTATTTACAGGGTTTCCTTTCTTTAAAATTTTTTTCTTTTAATGAATGTATTCTTCTATGGGTAATTGGTTTCCTTTTTTTGTTGTCATAGCTCTGTTCTCACTTATCGCCTATCTTGCTATGAGTTGATTTTTGGTGCATATTATTATCTCTACAGATCTCTCTATATAAGATAGACTGGGTGAATAGTTTGGAGGAGAAAACAACGGGACCAATGGTTCCGGGACACAGGAGGGGGGAGGAGGGGGCAAGGAGGTGGTGCTGACCAACCCAGGGACAGGGGAGCAATAAGTGACCCAAAGTCAGTAGCAAGGAGGGTGTGAGTGGCCTGGTAGGGATTCAGCAAGGGCAAGGTAATCGAGATAAATTACTGAAACCCAAATGAAGGCTGAGCATGATAGTGGGACAAGAGGAAAGTAAAGGGAAATAGAGGAAAGATTTAGGTGACAAAGGGTATTTATAGAGGTCTAAAGACTGGAATGTACATATGTAAATATATTTATATTAGTGTAGAGAAACAGATATATGTGTATATATTTATAGGTTTACTACTAAGGCAGCAGATGGACATTGGGCCTCCACTCAAGCACTTACTCGATGCAAGAGCACTTTGTTCTATTAAATTGGCATTCCAGGATGCACACCTTCCCAACACGATTGCTGAAGAAAAATGTGTGCATAAGTAAATGTGAAGAAAGCTGACGGTGCCCGGCTATCAAAAGATATAGCGTCTGGGGTCTTATAGGCTTGCAGGTAAATAAGCAGCCATCTAGCTCAGAAGCAACAAAGCCCACATGGAAGAAGCACACCAGTCTATGTGACCATGAGGTGTAGAAAGGAGCAGGTATCAGGCATCAAAGAACAAAAAACCATATCAGTGTGTGCCCAACTTCCTGATATGATCATTGAAGACAAATGGGTGCATAAGCAAATGTGGTGAAGAAAGGTGATGGTGCCCAGCTATTAAGATATAGTGTCTGGGGTCTTAAAGACTTGAAAGTAAACAAGTGACCATCTAGCTCAGAAGCAACAAAGCCCACATAGAAGAAGCACACCAGCCTGTGTGACCACATGGTATTGAAGGGATCAGATATCAGGCATCAGAGAACAAAAAATCATATCTTTGTAAATGAGAGGGAGTACAGAATGGAGACCCAAAGCCTATCTGTAGGCAACTGGACATCCCCCTTACAGAAGGGTCATGGGGAGGAGACAAGCCAGCCAGGGTGCAGTACAGCAAAGATGAAAAATACAATTTTCCTCTTGTTCTTAAGTGCTCCCCCAGCCCCACACACACTATCATGATCCCAATTCTATCTTACAAATCTGGCTAGACCAGAGGATGTACACTGGTACAGAAAGGAACTGGCAACACAGGGAATCCAGGACAGATGATCCCTCTAGATCCAGTGGTGAGAGTGGTGATACTGGGAGGGTGGAGGGAAGGTAAGGTAGAAAGGGAGAACCGATTATAAGGATCTACATATAGCCTCCTTCCTGGGGGGTGGACAACAGAAAACTGGGTGAAGTGAGACATCGGACAGTGTAAGATATGACAAAATAATAATAATTTATAAATTATCAAGGGCTCATGAGGGAAGGGGAGCAGGGAGAGAGGGGGGAAATGAGCAGCAGATATTAAGGGCTCAAGTTGAAGGCAAATGTTTTGAGAATGATGATGGCAATAAATGTACATATGTTCTTGACACAATGGATATATGTATGGATTGTGATAAGAATTGTATGATCCCCCAATAAAATGATTTTTTAAAATGGAATCCATAAAGATTGATATCCTAAGCTTTCATTCACTGTCACTTAGTCATTCCTGACTCCTAGTGACCCCCAGTGGAGTTCAGAGACTGTAACTGTTTACAGGAGTAGAAAGCCCAGTCTTTCTCCCTTGGAGCTGCTGGTGGTTTTGAACTGCTGACCTTGCGGATGGCAGTCCATTGCTTAGCCCCTACATCACCAGGGCTCCTGATGCTAAGCGGTAGGGAGTTGAAGTGAACTAGGGTTGGTCATTTTGAACTGGACAACGATTTATTCTTTTTTTTTTTTTTTTGCTACCATGCAACGACAACGATCTATTCTATGGTCTACTAGGTTGGGAATTTCAATGAATGAAGAATGGCACTGTATTCCTCTCCCAAAAGAACATTTCCAGATCTATGTTGAAGTGTAAACTGTCAGTAATGGGATATTATTCACATATCAAGGAAGATCAGTTCATATGATGGTATTCATATTAGCATGCATCATATTAACATCCATGCACAAATTACTAATCCCAAAGGAGAGAACTTGATTTCTCCCCAGTTTCTGCCATTGAAATTGATCAACAATGCAATTGACATGCATTTATAAGTATTGGAGATTTGAATGTGAAAGTTGGACACAAAGGAGGATTGGTAATACTGAAATATGTCCTTGGTGATAGAAATGACCTCAGAGATCATATAGAATTACGCAAGATTTATTCGTTGCAAATGTCTTTTTGTTTTGTCTCAACAATATAACACACAACCTCACTTAATGGAATACACAGTAATCAAATCAACTCCACCTGTGGGAAAGGGCAAAGTAGAAGCTCAACCCATCAGTCAGAACAAGCCAACCACTAAATGCTCATAATCAAGCTCAAGCTGCATTGAAGAAAATTAAATCAATCTACAACAACCCTGAGTATATTCCACCAGAATTTAGAGACGAGACCATCTTAAGAGTAAACTGGACACAAGTAACAGTAATGACTAACGCAGACGCACTGTGGCATGACATGTCACATGATCTACCATGCTGGGACATCGTGTGTGAAGAAAGCAAACAGGCATTAAAAGGATAGAAAGTAAATGTTTTGAGAATGATGATGGCAACAAATGTACAAATGTGCTTGGCACAGTGGATGGATAGATTGTGATAAGAGTTGTATGAACTCCCAATAAAATGATTAAAAAAAACAAACAAAAACAAAAAAGGATCGGGAAAGACTCTGAACCTTGTTCCATAATGTCGAATAACTAAAATGAAATAAAGAATAATGCAGTAAAACAGCTGAATAAAGACTTCCAAGGGTAACTCAAGAAGATAAAGTATTATAATACAGTGTGGTAAAATTTGGGGTGAGAAAACAAATAGGGAAAAATATGCTTAGAATCCCCTACACTGGATGAGCTGAAAACAAAATTCAAGCTGCCACTTGCAATATTGAAGGATCCTTTGGGCAACATATTGAACGATGAAGAAAGCATCCAAAAAAGATGTAAGGAAAAAAATAAATTAAAAAAAAAGAAGATAGAAGAAATACACAGAGTCTCTGGACCTAAAAGGATTGACACCAGGAGGCAGCATATCATCAAGAACTGATCATATTTGTGCTAGTCCAGGGAGACTGGAGAAACAAATCCAGGGAGACTCATATGTGTATCAGAAAGAGGTTTATAGACAAGAGCAATTGAATATTGAGAAAACATCCCAGCCCAGTCCAGATCAAGTTCATAAGTCTGAAATTAGCCCATATGTCTGATAGCAATCTATAAAGTCCTCTTCAGACTCATGAAACACGGGTGATGATGCTGAATGCAGGAAGATCACGGGCCCGTGGGTGGGAAGTCTTGTGGATCCAGTAGTGTTGTAAGCATCTCAGAGCTGGCAAGGGTTTCCACATGGCTCCTCCAGCTCCCAGGGCTTGGCTGCAACAGGGTAGCTTCATGTGGCTTCTCATCAGAAATGTCTCGCAGGGAGTGAGCTGAGAGAGTATCTCCCACCTCCAAGGAGGAAATACAGGAGTTCCCAGAATCCTCAGGAGAAGGTCATGCCCATAGAGAGGTCTCATTGGCTATGATCTGATTGACAAGCTAGACTCTACCCCTTCACTCTTAATCCTCTCAAGATGACCAGTGAATATATAACTACCACAGTACTGAAGGAAGAAAAAGTTCAAGCTGCATTGTGAAGACACTTGGAAATCAAGGCTCTAGGAATCTGGTGGAATACCATTTGAGATGTTTCAACAAAAAAATGCAAAGCTGGAAATGCTCAGTTCTCTATGCTAAGAAATTTGGAAGATAGCTACTGAGTGTGCTGCCTAGAAGAGGTTCATATTTATTTATGACTGGTTAAAAGAAATGTTATCTGACAGAATGTGGAAATTATCCAACCATATCGTTAATGTAAAATCTTGCTGAACATTATTCAAAAACAACAGGCAGGTTTTACCTGGATTCAGAAGAGGCTGCGAAAAAAGGAATGCCTTGCTAATGCCAAATGCATCTTGGTTGAAAACACAAAAGACCAGAACAACGTTTACCTGTGCTTTATTGCCTATGCCAAGCCATTAGGATGCGTGGATCACAACAAACTGCACAATGTTGTAAAGAATGGGAATCCCAGAACACTTATTTGTGCTCAGGTGGAACCCTTGGTACATCGACCAAGAGGCAGTTGTTCAAGGACAACAAGGGATGCTACTTGGTTTAAAATCAGGAAAGGTGCTTGCCAGTGTGGTAACTTTTCACGGTACTCATTCAATCTGTTGCTGAGCAAGTCGTCTGAGAGACTGACCTATATGAAGAAGGGGCGTCGAATCGGTGGAAGACTCACTAATTAATAACCTTTGATATGCTAGACACGACCTTGCTTGTTGAAAACGAAGAGGTCCTGAAAAGGACCCCAGGTACTTCATCAATTTATTTTTTTAATCGTTTTATTAGGGGCTCATACAACTCTTATCACAATCCATACATACATCAATTGTGTAAAGCACATCTGTACATTCATTGCCCTCATCATTCTAAAAACATTTGCTCTCCATGAAAGCCCCTGGCATCAGGTCCTCATTTTTCCCCTCCCTCCCTGCTCCCTCCTCCCTCATGAGCCCTTAATAATTTATAAATTATTATTTTGTCATATCTTGCCCTATCCAACATCTCCCTTCACCTCCTTTTCTGTTGTCCGTGCCCCAGGGAGGAGGTCACATGTAGGTCCTGACTTCCTCAGTTTCTGATAAGGATCAAAGACTTCAGGGATTACACCTCAGCATAACAAAACCAGAAATCCTCACAACACGACTAATGAACCCCATCATGAAGGATTGCTTAAGGGACTAGATACACAGAACCAAACACAGAACCTGAGCTTAATAAACGGGAGTCATTCTTATTACCCTGAGGGAAAAAATTAAAAAGCCACCCACCAACTTAGCTTTCCACAGATGGCTCCTCTGTCCCGCACTGACACAGATGGCAAATGCTCGTGTCACAGAGTCTCAGAGGTGGAAATGCTCTCAGAGGGAAAATAGTTCAGTTGCTCCCCACCCAGGCTGAACCCTCTGAGGAACCTTCAAGCGATATTATCTCTCAGGCTCAACCCAGACCAATTAAATCAAGATCTCGGTGGACAGAATGCAGGCGTCTGTGTGATGCAAAACTCAAGGCTGACGACAACGATCCGAACCGGTGTCTGCACTTTACAGGGAAAGAAACTAATGTCCAGAAATTCTCAGGAGTTCTGGGACTTTCAAATATGTTCTTGGTACATGAGCTGATTGCTTTAGGCCATGAGACTATTTTTGGGGACTCTGAACCTATCAGTCACTGTCATGGTCTCTTCCAGCCAACATATTGGCTTGCCTTTCCTAGCCTTGCCCAGTCCTCTGTGCAGACACAGGCCTTGAAGGGCTGTAACAGGTGGAGATGGATGAGCTGGATGGAGAGGATTCCAGATGGAAGGCACTGTGGGGCTACGGACTAGACAGCTCAATGGCCCGGATGCTCAGGGCCTTCACTGCAGGCTACTCTCCCAGGAAAGAGGCGCTTCTTTGCACCCAGTTTCTTACCTAACACCAAGGTACTATGGAATCTTATCTCCTGCTTGAGCCTCAGTAAGAGTCAGAGGGCCCAAACATCAGTAAAGAGAGATACTAGTAGTTGAGACCCTGTTAGCATTTGAATTTTGATGCTGGCGAGGAATATTGACTATACCACGCTATTAGCATAACAAACACATCTGTCTTAGAGGAAATTCAGCCAGATGCTCCTTAGACGCAAGTATGCCGAGACTGTCTCGTGTACTTTGGACTTGTTACCACGAGGAGCCAGTTCCTGAAGACCACTTGCTTGGTGTAAGTGGCTGATGGTAAGTGCCAGTTCAGACCCACGGCAACCTTGAGCACAACAGAATGAAGCCCTGCCTGCTCCTGCGCCAACGGAGGGTAGGGTCAAGGAGGAAGAGGAAGACCTGAGAGACGAGCTGAATTGATCCAGAGGCTGCTGCAACAGCAGGCTCCAACATGGGAATGACAATGAGGATGGTGTGGGACGGGACGCTGCAGCTTTCTGTTAGACACGGAGCTAACTCCCTCTCTGCTGGAGAAAGACCAGCCAGCAAGCAGATCACACTCCTGCCTCCAAGATACCCCCGTTCTAGGGCTGGCTTTTTAGGGTTAGTCATCACTCTGTCCCTCAAACCAGAAGCAGACTTGTTTGCTAAGCAAAGGCTCTCCTTATCTGTGAGACCCAAACTCCATGAGCGAATCAAGAGCTAATCTAATAAAGACTTGGGGAAGCAGAATTCAGAAGTCATGGATTTTGACAAGGGGAGTGTTTTAGTATCAGTTGGCCTTCCTACAACTGGGGAGTTGATTCTGACTCAAGGATTTAAGTCTCTTTGTAGGATTTCTGAGACTATAAATCTCGAGAGAGCTGATAGCCTCGTCTTCCTCGCGCAGAGCCCCCCAGGGTTCCTTCGGCTGGGAACACGGTTGCAGAAGGGTGGCTGTTGGGGATTTCAGCCAGAGTGATGGAGTAAAGCTGGGCTGATTGGTAGGTCTTCTGAAGTATCATCACTGAGAAGTGACTTTTAGCAACTTGGTGACTGGAGTGACTCCGTTGCTGCCTTTCAGAGGCATAGTTGCTGAAGCCTGGGTTGGGTTTTATACCTGGTGCTGGAGGGAACTAGAACATTGCTGGTACTGAGACTGAGAGAGTCCCAGGGGGCCCGCTGGCCAAGCATTGGACTGCTGGAAGCACAGAGCTAGTGGTTCAAGCCCATCGACCACTCCGTGGGAGGAAGAGGAGTCTATCTGCTTCCCAACAAATTGACAGCCTCCGAAACTCTATATAGGTCATTATGAGTCAGAATGGTAGTGCATTAAGACCAAAGTAAATAATCAGGGTGGAGGGAGGCAGTGGCGGGG